>NC_138372.1:106787817-106896984 GCF_054177405.1 Leptonychotes weddellii | reverse complement strand
AAGATATTGGTTGAAAAAGGGATAAAGAAAAATTCAAGAAAAAAAAATTGAAAAAATTAACTTTGAAAGACTAAGGAATAGGGGAAGAAAGCCATGAATTCTCTGCTGTATTCCCCTAGCGCTGGAGTTCTGCTGTTCTCATTGATCAGTAAACTTGGTCTTGGCTGGCTGTTCTTGCTGATCTTCTGGGGGAGGGGCCTGTTTCCATGGTTCCTAAATGTCTTTGCCGGAGGCGGAATTGCCCTGCCCCCGCTGGTTCCGGGCTAAGTAATCTGCTCAGGTTTGCTCTCTGGAGCATTTGTTCCCTGCAAATTTTCCGTACAGCATTGGAGGAAATGGCGGCCTCCCAATCTCTGCCCCAGAGGAGCCAAGAACTCGGGGCCCCACTCTTCAGTGAGCCCCAGAGAAAAGCAGTCCATCACTCCCGTCTCTCCAGTCTCCGTCTGCACTCCGTGCTCATCTGGCCTGTGACCGAGCGTTTTCTATCTCTGGCACACAACCCCGTGTGGAGTTTCCAACCCCAGCAGATCCCTCTGGTGCCCTCCCGCGCTGCTCCTCTCTGGGGAGAAAAGGGAGTCTCCCCAGATCTGCCACTTGTTGGGTCCCTGCTGGAAGAGCAGTGGCCCGACTGTGCCGCAGAGCCTGGTTTACGGCAACCCCGAGCTGAGAGCCCGCGCCTCAGCTCCGTCTCTGCAGCTGGCTTCCCTGCTCCAATACCTGGGAGCTCTGCTGCACTCAAGGACCCCCGGTCTTTCTGTGACCCCGAGGGTCCTGAGACCACACTGTCCCAGTGAGGGTTCCACCCCCAGCTTAGCCACTGGAGTGACATCCCTCAGCGGAGCTGACTTCTAGAAGTTTTTGTGCTCCGCTGCTCTATGACTTGCCTGTAGCAGCTGACAGAGGCCCCCTCCCCCATCTATCTTCCCGAATATCGCCTCGGATTCACTTCTCCGCACGTCCTACCTTCCAGAAAGTGGTCGCTTTTCTGTTCAGAGAGTTGCTGCTATTCTTTTCTTTGATCTCCTGTTGAGTGAGTAGGTGTTCAGAATGGTTTGATCCCTATCCAGCTGAATTCCTGGGACCAGACCAAATTTAGGTCTCCTACTCCTCTGCCATCTTGCTTCTCCCCCCTGGGGCTACTTCAGTTTAATTAAACATTCCAGTTAAAACTCATTTTGATAACATACAAAGCTAAAATAATCTAGACAATACCCAATATCTTGGGGCAGAATCTGATATCCTTTTAGGTAATGTGGAGGTTTCTCTGATCAAGAAATTTGCCACTAGGTAGGTAACACCTTCTCAAAATAAATTGTTAAAACAAGAAAACCACATTGGTTTTTGATGGGTCTGTTTTCCATTACAGTGCTTCTTTAACCGCCTTCAAAATTTCTGAATTCTTGTTGTAACTTTAGTGTTTAGAAACTCATAAAGGTCTTTAGGGCTTGTCTAAAGAAAATCTTTTTAGGACATCTTGGAAATACAGAGTTGAATTGGACCTGAAAAAGTTACTTAATCTGGTCATCTGTGGGAGGAGGTCTTCAACTCAGTTATTTCAGATGGCTGCTCCCCGTATCTATAAACAAGCAAACAGACCTTTGTTGTTGGAGAATATCTACTTCAGACTTTTTTTTTTCACTCCTGTATAATGCACAAAGGGGGAAAGAAGAAAACCTTTCATGAAAATAGTCTCTCTCTAAAGTGTTTACTGAATTTGGTATGCTATTTTGATAGTAATGTTTTTATGGTTTGCCATAAATAAATATTTTTTATTAATGTAACTGATTATATTCCAAAGTTACGTTTTTCTTCTGTTGGCAGCATTTGAGAATTCCTGTAACCTTTATGCTTCAGAGAAACTCATCTAGTCACTCATGTGAATGTTCATTCTGATTTTGGTACAAAATGATTCTCTAATGGTATCTTTTCTTTAAAGAATGATTATATTTAATGGGTCCCAGCAATAAAAATCACTGTAATGAATAAAAGATTGTAAATAAGAATAACAATGTTATTAATCATCTAAATTAGTTATGGCACATTCCTGTACCTGAAATAATGCTAAAATCCACATTTACTTGTAATTAGACGTAATACAAACCTTCTCTCATTGTAATAGTTGCCCAAATCCCAATTCAACTTAATTTCATTGACTTTGATTTCTGGACTAAAAGCATTAAGCTTGAACTAGTGAAAAATGTATAATATGTGCATTCAATTAAGAAGTAATTAGATACTCAATCACCCTTACAACACACCAGGGATTAGGGAAGAAAGAAGAAAAATGTGACTCACTGTAGTGTATAAAAGTTTTGTTAATTGGTTTACAGCTAATTGAGATTGAGGAAGTGTCAAAGTATCATAACATAGGTTTACTACTGAACAAACTTAAAAGCTAAGTTTAATGTTTTATGATACTTGGATGCAGAATAATGTAGAAATTACCAAGCTGTATGATTTATTTTAGAGTTCTGATTAAAGTTTATGTATTCATTCTAAGTTAAACATATTAGCGAGTGGTGGGAAGAAAAAGAATTGGGTGCTTTGTTATAGTTCAGACATGGTGCTATATTTTATCTCATTTAATCCCCACAACAATCCTGTGAGGCCTGTGTTTTGACTTAGATTTTAGAGATAAACCAAGGCTGAAAGAGGTTGAGTAACTCGGTCAAGGTCACAGCCAGTAAAGTACAGAGCAAGGATTCAGACCCAGGTAAGTTTAACTGCAAACCCGGAGCTCTTGTTACTGCACCACATTTCAAATAACAAAGGGCAGAAAGTTATGAAGTCCTTGTATATCTTTGCCTCCTTATCTCTTTTAGATAATTTCCTGGAAATGAGATTTCTGGGAAAAAACACGCATGTTTTCGTTTTTGGTAACATATGGCTAAAATACAGGGTTATGATAATAAGGGTTATGCTAATGATGCAGGCTGGCTGGGTTCCCGAGGACCCAGAGTGGGTCCTGCAGGACCAGCCAACATAGTCCTTGGCTTAGTGCAGGATACAAAGCAAACTCGAGCCAAGACGAAGTGAGAGCAGAGTTCACTGAGGACATAGAGTGAGTGCAGATACAGTGTCTCGGGGACTCGGAAAGGAGAGGAGAGTGAATCTCGTCGTTACTTGGGGTCTGGGGTTTTTACTGGGGATTGTGGTCTGGTGCACATGTCTTCTTAGACATCCAGGAACAAAGATGAGTGTTTAGATGTCCTCCGTAAGTCACGTGTGCCGTAGAGCCGGGGCTCTTGGTGAGTCAGTGGTCTTGGAAAACATAATGACCCTGCTTGGTCACTCCTAAGATGTTACCTATTTTGCTGAAGACTCCAAAGAAATCACTAACTCCTTGACCTCTGCAACGAGGACAGACATTATCTGTTACGTGAGGCATGTGGAAGGCAGGGGTATGGGTCCTAGCAAAAATAAAAGCAGAAGGAGCAAAACAAAACAAAACAAAAAAACCCCAGCTTTTCATGGGGTCCCTTTATGTATGTACGCTTGTACCATTGATCAGATATTTTATAGAAGTTGTTTCTGCCAATTTTTTTTTATCATTCAGTATACTTTCCACCTCTTTCTCATCTCTTTCCTCCTCGATTTCTTGAGATGTGTTCATCTTCCATCTACCTCTTGAAATTGCTGTGGCAAGAGTCGCCTTTGATTTCTTTCTTTTTTTGTTCTTTGTTCCCATGTGTCTAAATATGATACATGTTCATGACAAAATTCAAATAATACAGAACAAACTAAAGAAGAAGCAGTGATTTCTCAAACCCTCTGTGAGTGACGGCCGTCACCAGGACGTGAACATGAAGGCCCCACAACATAGTGGGGATGTCTCAGGTTCCATTTTGACTCCACCACTAATTAGTAATTAGTTGTGTGATCTTGAAAAAGTTACTAATTTCTCTAAGTTACTTTTTTCCTCAGTTAAGTCCATAAGTACCTCATAGTGTGATTGGGAAGATACAATGAGATAATGTAAAGGGCTTAACATGTTTTTGGTCCACGGTGTAGGTATTCAGTGAATACTTAAACTTTATTGTTATTTTTGTCCATTTGATCTCTCTTTATGCATTTATCTTCTATGGGATATGTAGACATAGAATGTTCCTTAGGGGATTATATTCAGGCTATTTTTCTTTTTCTTTCCTAAAATTTTTATTTTATTTTTTTATTTTAAAGTAATCTCTACACCCAACATGGGGCTTGAATTTACAACTCTGAGATCAAGAGTCACATGTTCTACTGACTGAGCCAGCCAGGCTACCCAGAGGAATTTTTTTTTTTTTTTTTAGGTAGGCTCTCTATCCAGTGTGGGGCTTGAACTCATAACTCCGTTGCATGCTCTACCAATTGAGGCAGGCAGGTGCCCCAGGCTATTTTTCTGTCAGTTTGATAATGTATCTTTTTATACCGTCGAGTAGATATATGCCATACTTTTAAATGATTGCCTTTTAAATAAGTTACCTTTAAGTATGTACCAAAACTTTATCGAGCTGTTCCTCTATTATTATTCATTTAGGTTATTTACAGTATTTTGCTATCAGTCATACTGTGGTTGATTTATGCAACTATTTCCTTAAAAATTTCTTAGTAATGAGTTACCAGGTCAGAGAGTTTCAATTATAGTACGTATATATGCAGATTGCTCTTCCCAGGAGTTGTATCCATTTATGCTTCCACTAACCACAGTTCTCCTCACCTTCACCACCATTAACTATTTTCAGATTTTTCATCCATGCTCATCTGACTAAAAAGGATAAAAATATGTTACGACATTGAATCTTGTGACTACATGGTTCTATTCCTGAAGTCCCTCTCCTGTTCCATCAACCTGCCTATTCATGAGCATCGCTCACAATGTTTATGGCATTTGTGTATGTTTCAGTGTTTGGTAGGACAAGATCCCTTACCTAGCCCCTCCTGCAGAATTTTCCTGGCTATTTTCTTCCCCCGTGGCACCTGCTCCCCCGCCGTTGTTTTCACATGCTTAATTCTTCCAGATAATCTATAGGGTCATTTTATCAGATGGGTTGAAATAAAGAGTAAAAGAAAGGGGGGGGTGTGAAAAGAGTTTGAGAAAAGAAAAAAAGAATCTTGTTAGAATATTTCATTTGGATTGCATTGAATATATAATTTTAAGGAGAATTGGTATCGAATCTTTCTATCAAGGAACAATGCATAGGTCGGTGCTTATTAAAAGTTTTTATGTTCTTCATTCATTGGATGGTTCTCTCTTGTCACGACTAGACTTATTACAGATGTGTGTGCACTTGGGCTCTAGAGTCAGCTTTGGGTGTGGCTTGATGGGGAACTTGGCATCACCACTTACTCCACAACTTGGGCAAGTTAATGATATACTCTGTGAGCCTCAGTGTCCTCATCTATGATGTAAAGATACTAAGAGTAATAACCTCCTAGAGATGTTATGAGGGCGAAATGAAATAAGGTAAAATGCACAGCGTGGTGCCTAGCTGAGGTTAGCGTTCAACAAATGTGAGCTATTACTATTATTGTTTTCTTTTTCTTTCTTTACTATTATTGTTACTGCTGTCATTATTGATTTTGATTAGTGTAATTTTCCATTATATTTTTCTATGGGTTAATATTTCTTCATTGAACAAATAATTGCTTAGGTTTGTCCTTGCCTTTCTTAACTGACCTTTCACATAGTTTCCAGTAACATTTTAGCTGATTATTTTGAATTTTTTAAACAGACCATGATCACATATGTAAATAATGACAGTCTTCTCCTTTCTAATTTCAATACTTACCACACCATATAGTACTTTCAGAATAATGTTAAATAATCTGGCACCCCTTTCTTATTTCTGATATGCTTTGATTTCTCTTTCCAAATACAATGGCATTTTCCTCACTCTTTTCTTTGAATCTTCAAATGCATTGGACACTCCTGACCTCTTCCTTTCTCTTCCTCCTTTCTCTCTTTCTTTCCTTCCTCATGACCTGATGTTATTAGTGGGTATGTTGGGGGGGAAAAAGGTGGCCATGCATCCTTGTTTGTCATGGAAGGACATTTATTTTTAGCCTTCTGTTTTGTGTATGGTGGCATTCTAGGGGCTGTGTGAAAATAAGAACATAATCAGACATATATAGACTCTCCCTAAAGGGGCTTACAGCCTAATGTTGGTAGTAAATCAGGTACATGGCTAATTCCAAATTAAAACAGCATATAAAAACTCCCCCAGGAAAGTGTTCTTTTAGTGTACAGGACAAAGAGACCATTCTGAGAGAGAGAATCCTCATGTATAACATATTCCTATTTCTTTTTTTTTTTTTTTTAAGATTTTAGTTATTTGAGAGAGCCAGAGAGAGAGCACGAGCAGGGGGAGAGGCAAAGGGAGGGGCAGAGGGAGAAGCAGGCTTCCTGCTGAGCAGGGAGCCTGACGCAGGGCTCAATCCCAGGACCCTGGGATCATGAACTGAGCTGAAGGCAGATGCTTAACTGACTGAACCACCCAGGCACCCCCCTCCCTATTTCTTAAAAGATTCTTATTTTGGAGATTTTACCCTGAATTATCTTACTTAAGGAGAGAAGTTTTAATGTGTTATCAGTGAGCTGAGCCAGACTAACACTTAGGTCAGTCCTGAGACCTGCAGTGACCTCTGAGAAGTAGGGCACGTGGGCATGCGTGCCTTTTTATTATTTTATTATGTTTTTTTTTTAATTTTACGTGCTAGTTTATTTTTGATAGCTTTTCAGGAAATTCTCCCAGTAGTGATTTGATTTGCACTCATTCCCTAGGGTCTCTTCATGGAAGGTAATTTAAGGTTCAGAAATACATGTGAAAGATAGCATCTGTTACAATTATACTGAAATACCAGATGATTTAGAGGACTTCTTAGGATATGGCCATACTTCAGGGTCTCGTTATGAACAGTGATCATCGTATAACAGAACATTCTTTTTTAGAGTTAAGCTTTCTTATTTTTTATATATACATAAATGGGTATTTGAAGGAAGTCCCAAAGGGGAGCAGGGAGCAAGTCAGTCTGATTGCCTTTGTATATTGAAAGTATCATTTCTTTAGATGGCTTTTCTGAATAAATATATATTCTGATTATCAAGTAATATAGTTATGGTAGAAACTTGAGAAAATACACAAATGTATAAAAAAGAACTTTTGTATCACATAATGGTAATCCATTGATTGTAGGCAATTAATTTTGTTTTCCACCACAAATTGCATTAAAATAACAGGAAAGGTTTTTGTGTGTGTGTGTGTGTGTTTTTAAGTGCACAAACCTCCAAGGATAGAGAAAACAAAAGAGACAGCAGCAAAAATATTTTGGAAGCTGGAAGCAGATGGTTGTGAGGTGACAGACTTAGCAGATGTGAGGAACAAGCCTGTTTACGTGATAATCTCTCAAAATCTCAGGAATTGGTGGCAACAGATAATCTCTAGAAGTTGGAGTGAGAGGAGGCTGGAATCCTGTGTAGTTGTTAAAAGCTGATGAAGAGAGAATCTGCCTATTAGGGGACCTAGGTGCAATTGAGTATCAGGATACCTCTCTGAAAAATAGGATAATTAAATAATATCCTCATGTCTTGTGTTTGCTCCTCCCCGACTTGGCCTCCAGGACACTGGCAGAAAGGCCTCTACTCTCTAGACTGGGGGCTGGAAGGGTCTTTCTGGAGAATCTGAGGAACCCCAGGGACTTCTTAATGAAATGGCCCAGCTGGTACTTCTATGGTGAAGGCAGGACAGATAAATAAGTGCCTTCTGTGTGCTCGGAGCCTCCACTCTGGATTTTTGTTGTGGTGGTGGTGGTGTTTTTATGGTGGTGGTTCCCATTCTTAGGTATGAACAGTTACAGACATTTGAAGAAGGCATATAATACATAAGAACCCAAAACAAATAGAAGAAGGCAAGATATAAGAAATAAATACTTAGGAAAAGTTCAAAAAAGTGATCATATCTTCAGAGAGGTAAGGGAAGAGATTGCAACCATGAAACAGGAACTGGATGCTGTGAAGAAAAGGAATATTCTAAAAAGCTTTTGGAAACCGAAAACATGATAGCAGAAATGAAAAATTCTATAGTAGAATCAGAAAGCAGAACTGAAATTTCTTAGAAAATAGAGCAAAACCAGGAGATAAATAAGAAAATTGGAGAACCCACGCAGGAGGTCCATTGTCCAAATAATCAGAAAACGAGAAAGAGAACAGAGAAAATGGAGGAGAGGAAGCAGCAACAAAATCATTTAAACATTTTCTCAGGACTCACGGACATACATTTACAGTTTGAAAGGACCCATTGAATTTCCAGCACGGTTGATCGAAATGCAAGGCACTACCATTGTGAAATTCCTAGACACGGAGGGAGGAATTACAGGGAGAAAAAACATTGAAAGAACCTGAAATTTGAACATCAGACTAATAGCAACACTGGAAGCCAAATGTCAAGCATGAATTCTGAGTGAAAATTACAACTGATCTAGAATTTTTTACCCAGTCAAACTTACAGTAGTCATTTTTAAATATCAAGATCATTGAAGATTATTTCCTAGGAAGCTACTAGAAGATATGCGTCACCAAAATGGGGAAAACAGATGGGGAATTTGGGAACCAGGAGATCCGGCAAAGGAGATGCCCAGAATGTTTGTGAAGTAGGGTTGTAGGGATGGAGTCATGAGTCCAGATGTGAGCAAATGAGAAGGTTCTAGAAATTGATTGTATGATATGCCTTTAACTTCCTGAGTGTCAGAGGATTGGGAGGTAGTTTTGGATTCAGTACATAGAAAACTAAGGTGGAAAAACCCCAAGATAATCACAGTTATTCACTCCAGAAGGGGAAAAGAAGTGCAGGAAGAAAATGATACATTAATACACATAATTCAGCTCTGGATAAGATTTACATCATCACAATAATGGGAAGAATAGAATAGAAACTGATCCAGCCATAGTTACTACATAACCGTATTGGAAGGATGGAGTGAAGGAAGGGTTTATATGCATGTGGGTGGTGTGTGTGTGTGTGGCGGGGAGGGGGGGGTGTCTGACAGGAGGAAGGAAGGTCAAATCTTCATTCTCCGTGGGGAAAGTCAAGAGACAATACTAAAAATGGAAAAGGAGTAATACAATTACACTATTTAGCTCTTTGGTGTAAATGAAATAATCAGTTAAAAGAGTTGAGGAAATTGGTGGCATAAGAGACAGGGACCTGCTAGTTTTCATAAGAAACATTCTAAAACTATTTAACCCTTTATGTGAATGTGTAATTTTGATACAAATTTTTAAAAATTAAAATTATATAATGAAGTTGTCCCTGTCATTTTGTTATACTTTTTAATGTATGTACACACACACACACACACACACACACACACACACTTGATTTTCTTGGAGTGCTTGCTATGGGCCAGATATTGCATTGGACCTTGGGAACACAGTGCAAATGAGATCAAGTGTAATTTCCTTCCATGAAAACTTTCTCTGAAATTCTGAAAAGTAAATTTTGAACACATGCTATGGAAAATAATAGGCCATAGGATAGTTCAACTTTCAGCTCGTGAGATGTCTGTAGAATCAACCGAAATCCTCACTAGTAGCTCAATTATGTGCCTGCGACTCACTGTTGTCACCTTTTATCTGTTGTCCTGTTACATTCTCACACAACCCTATGAAGGTTCTATCTGGTTCTGCTATCATCCGAAGCTCAGAAGGGGCGAGTAGATTGCTTAAAATCTCACAGCAAGTTGGTGGCAGAGCTGGGATTTGAACCTTGGTCTCCCTGATTCCAAATCCATACCGCAGATTGCAATCGATTGAAATATTTTCCCAGGTAACTTGTTCTCTGCAGTGAACAAGATCAAGCATCCATCTTTGGGGGGAGCTAACATAAAGATCATCCTCACAGTGCCTTGTTGAGGAGAATAAGCCCAACAAGCAGGGGGCATTATTATCTTTAGTTTCTTCTTGAGGGAGATTTTAGCAGAGTACCTAAATTTACCAGGAAGAGTCCACACTCTGATAGACCAGAATTCACTTAGCATCTGTTGAGAACCATTTACATCAGACCCTTAGAACTTCAAAATGAACGAGACACCAACGGGCATGTGCATCTCTTGCACTCTGGGTGTATGAACATTCAGTGTTAAAATGCTTTGTGTTAAGACCTGAATTTGTTATGATTAGGGAGACTGCATATTAACTATCTTTTGTTTAATTGGTATTTTGGACCATGATAGTTTAATTTTTAGAATGGCTTCATATATTCTTAAGATGAAATTTCGTTACTCTGGTAAACTTGGAATATATATTCCTGTCGACTAGCCTTTTCCAAAAGTGTTCTGCGGAGCCATTAAGATACCCATTAAGATGTTTGTTAAGTCAAGAGCTGATAGTCTACAAATTTGGAGAATCCTGAATATCATAACCTCCTTTAGGAGATTTACAGTGCACATTAGCATGTTAGGTGGTTTTGTATATAAGAACTCTGAGGTGGTTTTACATATAAGAACCATATGTTACTGTATTTAACCAGAGTTTCCAGTTTTGTTTTGTTTTTTTTGAACACGGATTCATTTTTCCAACTAATTTTTACTTATGTGGAACACATTTTAGGTAATGGGGGACTCCAGGTTATTTTTCTTTTGCAGAAAATGTATACATCATGACCTTTAGGCTCCTTTTAGCTCTGAAATGCTGTGGCTTCACAATTTTGATTATCAGTTTCATTTGAGACACTTTGACTTAAAATTTGCTTGGTTATAATTGTCAAATATATACACAAAGTCCTATTTTACCTTTGAAGTTCTATCTGAGATCTTAAAGATTTGATTAGGACTATATCTTCTTTGAAATGTAGTTTGGAAAAATATACCCCACATTACAAATACTTTCTAATAAATTGTTCCAGAAATTGCATGTATCTGTATGCACATATGCATATGTGGGCAGACACGTGTATGTGGGTATGTATAATACATCCATACACACATAGCCTATGTGGACATTTTTCAAGTACTCTATTGTGTCCTACTCTATACTTGATTAAGGAAGGAAGTCATTTAATTGCTGCAGTGAATATCCCGACACAAAATCTTCATATGACTGGATGGTGTATCTGTACAGTAAGCTTCTAGGAATATAATTTCAGGTCAGAAAGTATATGCATCTGAATTTTAATAGGTATTTATTGTCCAAAAGAGTGGACCTGTTAATGTGCAGCACCTATATGAAAGTTGGTTTTGCCACTCCCATCGCTGGCAACATGAATAGATGTTATTGAACTAAAATCTTAGCTGGTTTTTTTTTCCTAAATGGGAAATTCACTCTCTCAAAAAAGACTATGTGTCATGTATTATTTTGTATTTATTATTTATCCATTTACTTAATAGAATTGCAAAGTTATTTGGGGGCTAGCAAGAAGTGGTCTTTGTGTGCAAGCAGTTACCATCTGTGATTAATATACAGGAAGTTAATGACAATAACTTAAAGCTGAATTTTATTATTAAACATGGTACAGAAATGTTTAGTAGTTCAAGCATTTACTTCTGTTGAAAATACTTCTGTGAAATTTTGCACTAGTAGATTCTGCCACAGAAATAAAATGATGGTAGACTTTATGGGAAAATTGCAGAGATGACAAACTTGAGCGTGAAGATATTTGTGAAATTTCCACATTTTCTTATGAAATCTTGTTCTCACTGTCTCTTGTGGGACTGCAAAAAAGACTTTTCGGTCTGCTGTGGAGGGATGTCAGTAACATAACTGATTCATTCTTTTTGCCTCAAGGAGGAAGACAATGATCCTATAGTGCCCTTCGATGAGAAACGGAAACTTTTGAGCTGCAGCTACAGTTTATCCTCAAAGCCTGCATTGTTTGTCTTCATCTAATCCAGCTTTGATGGACATCTGTGACAGTTGCCTCTACACATGCTCTAATGAAATATTAGAAATGGCTGTACCTTCAAAAGAAACCCAATATTCTATATTCACACCACTGCTGCTAGGACTCAGATTTTTGCACATACTGTTTATTGCTTATGTGTAGAAGAAATGAAACTAGTTTTCAGAGTTGTTATTAATATGAATATATATCATGCATTAATACTGAGACAGGAAAAATACACTCCCAGTGTTAGCGATCCTTCATTTCCTGTCTCTGAGAGAAAATTCACTCATTCAGAGAATAATGTAATTCTTGATAATAAATAAGAGTTTTGATCAGGAACAGCATACGGCTTGAAAATGGAATGTGAAGGATTAGTAAAAGTCATATCTCATGTTGTTTCTCAGCCCTCATGCCACAATTAATGTCAGGCTGGTTATTATACAAAACAATTTGGGAGTTAATGCAAGAACTAAATCACTTTATATATTTCTCAAAGGATCAAGTTGAATGTATGAATCTAATTGTATTTATTTGACATATTAGAAGCTCTGGTTTCTAGGAGTTTGAGAAAGGCATAAAAATAGGATTAAAAGTAAGTGGGTACAACATGCCAGAAAATAGCTTTATTTTCCATGATAGAAACATAAATTTAATAGTATCCTATAATAACTTAGTGTTGTACATTTTGTAAGACCTTAAAATATTTTATTCTATGGATTTTACTTTAGTATGTTGAGACATTGCTTTCCAAGATAATCAACAATATATTTTAATTAATTTTAAGTGCTACTGGCAAATGTAAGCATATGCTTAGAAGCAGTTAGATGTGACAGAATGAAATAATTTATGTAAAGCAGTAGAGTGCCTGGCACAAAGCAAGTACTCAATAAATGTTATTTGTTGTTATAATTATTGTAAAACTAAAGACTTCATAGTCCTAATTTGGAGGGATTTGGGGATGCACAATGTCTAAGTTAGAAATCATACAGGTGCAAGAAGTATGTGTTGGGTAGATTTTAGATATTAGATGTGTTGGGTAGAGGCTGTAATAACGAAAGCATTAAATACAAATAAAAATCACACCGAGTATCCCTGAAAATGGCAGCAAAGGAAGATCCTGGTAGAGCCTTGTGCAGGGAGAGAAAGGATGGGCATGGCAGCAGAGTGAGGAAAAGCGTGGGGGCTTGTGAAGGTTTGGGGTCTGCCCTGAGCCCCGCACCACAGGAGGGCAGCATTGGACAGAGCCTCTAAGAAGTGGAGAGAAGCCCTGGATTCTTCTTTCTGTAGTTTCTCCTATGCAAAAATGAAGAAATGGCAAAGCATGGTTGCAAAAACTGTAGCATATTTAAAGACTTCTCTCTTCTCGACTAAAACATGCCACACACGCCTAACATGGGTTGTAGGTGTTGCCTCATTAGTAGTTGACATCTAAAGATGACCTCCGAAGATTTCATTTTCTTGTGGATGAGAAGCCAGTCAAAAGGCGCCCTGGCACTCTTGGTAGAGCCTGTGTTTGGGTCCTGAAAGCAGGGTGCAGGTACCCAGCCTCTGCCCCTGATGCCGTTGGTACTGAGCAGCTAGGGGATCGTCTTGGACTTAACTTCTGCTGCTTCCTGTAGTCTCCAACCATCTGTCCCTGAAAAACACAAAATAAACATAACAATTCAAATGACCTGTAGGGAAATATCTAGTTGCCCATATTTCCCCCTCCAATGTTTTTTAATTGAAGCAATCAAATTTATTTACCATCTATGTTTTGAGTCAAAAGACTGACATGAACTACTTGATTCAGCTTATGGTAGCCATTGGCAAGGTTGTGTGGAGGCTTACTAATCTTTAATATAGGAAAGCCCTTCTTCCTTCCACACTTTTGTACCTCAGACTCAGAATATGAATGCTGGTGAGAGTATGCTTGTGTAGGAATGAATTTGAAAGTGTAATTTGTAAATCAACACAAGTGCAAATAACTGATCTCAAATCTATCCTGCTTTGATGGTGTCATGGGAAAGAAAGTACAAGGTATGTAATGGGCCCTGAAATTGAGGAAGGAGCCTCTCAAAGCAAAAGTGTGTGTGTGTTGGGGTGTAGGAGGAAGTTAACTTGGGATAAATGACAAATTTCACGGATCTTGAAATGTAATTTAGGGTGGATTTGTTTACCTAACAGGGAAAAAAAGCGCAACAAGCTGAGGTGCTTTTTCACATAGCTTACACATCTGAAAGTGTCTCTGATTCATGGTGATTAATGTACCTGATGGTGTGTAAAGTAATATTGTCCTCAGAAGTTTTGTCAATTAAGATAATTTGAGTCTTTTCTGTAGTTGGTCAGTTGAGCTAAAGGCTTGCCAATATTGTCGCTCTTTCAAAAAACTAGCATTTGGTTTTCTTGGTTGTCTCTACTGTGTTTCTATTCTCTATTTCATTAAGTTCTTCTCTAATCTTTATTATTTCCTTTCCGCTTGCTTTGGGTTTGGTTTGTGATTTTTCTAATATCTTAAGGTGGAAGATGAGGTTATTGGTTTGAGATCTTTTTTTTTAATAAAGCCATTTACAGTTATAAAATTTTCTCTAAGCATTGCTTTCTGCTTCATCTTATAAGTTTTGTTTGCTATGTTTTTGCTTTCTTTATCTCAAAGTATTTTCTAATTTGCCTTGTGATTTTTTCTTTTACTTAATGATTATTTAGGTGTGTGTTGGTTAATTCCCACATATTTATGAATTCCCAAATTTCTGTTCTTGATACATAATTTCCTTCCATTGTGGTGAGAGGACTAACTCTGCATGTTCTCAATCCTTTAAAATCTGTTGAGGCTTGTTTTATGGCCTAGAATGTGGTTTATCCTGGAGATGGTTCTATGTGCACCTGAGAAGAATGTGTATTCTGCTGTTGTTGATGTGTTCTGTAGATGTCTATTAGGTCTGGTTGGTTTATGATGTTGTTCATGTATTCTATTTTGTTGATCTTCCTATTTCTATTATTGAAAATAGGATATTGATGGCTCCAACTATTATTTTTGAATTATCTATTTTTCCTTTCATTTCTGTCAGCTTTTTCTTCAGGCATTTTGGGCTCTATTGCTAGGTGCATATATGTTTCTAATTTTCATATCTTTCTGAAGGAGTTCTCCTTATATTATTATAAAATGTCCTTCTTTATCTCTAGAAATCTGTTTTGCTTTAAAAAGTACCTTGTAAGATATTAGTATAGCCATTACAGCTTTCTTATGGTTGCTATTTGCATGATCTGTCTTTTCCATTCTTTCACTTTCAGTGTATTTGTATTTTTGAATCTAAAGTGTGTCTCCCTTTTTTTTTTTTTTAAGATTTTATTTATTTATTTGACAGAGAGAGACACAGCGAAAGAGAGAACACAAGCAGGGGGAGTGGGAGAGGGAGAAGCAGACTCCCCGCGGAGCAGGGAGCCCGATGTGGGGCTCGATCCCAGGACCCTGGGATCGACCTGAGCCAAAGACAGATGCTTAACGACTGAGCTACCCAGACCCCCTAAAGTGTGTCTCCTGTAGACAACTTAAAGTTGGATCTTGTTTTTTCATCCAGCCTAACAATCTCTCTGACTTTTGATTGTATTGTTTAACCCATTCACGTTTAGTGTTACTGTTGATGTAGTTGGATTTATGTCTGCCAATTTGCTTTCTGTTTCCTACATGTCTCCATGTCTTTGTTGTTCTTCTGTCCCTCCTTTATTGCTTTCTTTTGCATTAAGTGAATATTTTCCATTGTACTATTTCAGTTACTTTAATGATTTTTTTCTTTTACTTTCTTTGGACTTTATTTTCTTAGTGGCTGCTCTAGAGCTTACCATATACGTGTTTTTTTTTTTTTTTTTAAATTTATGTATTTATTTATTTAGAGAGCATGAGCAGGGGGAGGGGCAAAGGGAGAGGGAGGGCAAGAATCCCAAGCAGATTCCATGCTGAACTTGGAGCCTGACATGGAGCTCAGTTCCATGACCTTGAGTTACGACCTAAGCCAAAACCAAGACTCGTATACTTAACCAACTGAGCCACTGGGGTGCCCCATAGAGCTTACCATATACATGTAATTCATCAGAATCTACTTCAGATTTATACTAACTTGATCACAGTGAGATCAGAAATATTACCTTTATATTTCTCTATTCACTCTTCTTCCTTTTTGTGCTATTACTGTTTTATATATTACATATATATATCCTACAAATCCAACAATATATTGTTATAATTATTACTTTATAGAATTGTTTGTCTATTAAAGAAGCTAAGCAAAGAAAGGACAAGTAGAATTTCTTATTTATAGAATTTCTTACAAAGTTAGCCTTCCTATTTATCATTTCTGGTTCTTTATTTGGCCCTGTGGATTCACATTGCCATCTGTGTAATTTTCTTACTCCATTTTCTTACTTTGTTTTCACCTACCTCCTATGTTATTATTGTCAAATATGTTACATTTCTGTATGTCATAAGCCTAATAGTGCAATTATATAATACTGTTTTATACAGCTGCTTTTTAAATAAGAAATGGAAGAAATATGCACTTATACTGTCTTTTATAATTACATAATTACTTTTACCAGTGCTCTTTGGTTTCTGGTATGGATTCATATTGCTGTCTGGGATCACTTGGTTTCAAACTGAAGGATTTCATGTAAGGCAAGTCTACTAGCAACAGATTCTTTTTGTTTATGTGGGAATATATTTATTTTACCTTTATGTGTGAAAGATAGTTTGTTGTATATAAGATTCTTGATTAACAGTTTTTTTTTCTTTTAGCACTTTGAGTATGATATCTCGCTGCCTTTTGGCCTCCACTGTTTCCATTGTTTCTCATGAGATGTCAGCCATTAAACTTTTTTTTTAAAGATTTTATTTATTTATTAGGGAGAGAGAGAGAGAGCACAAGCAGGGGGAGTGGCAGGCAGAGGGAGAAGCAGGCTCCTTGCTGAGCAGGGAGCCTGATGTGGGACTTGATCCCAGGACCCTGGGATCATGACCTGAGCTGAAGGCAGACGCTTAACCAACTGAGCCACCCAGATGTCCCAGATGTCAGCCATTAAACTTAATGGGGTTTCCTTCTACATGACAAATCATTTTTATGTTGCTGCTATCAAATTCTTCTTTTTTTTTCCTGCCCTTCCTGTTACCTGCCCTCTCTTACGCATTCTTACTATGATGTGTCTGGGTGTAGATCTGTTTGTGTTTATCCTACTTAGAGTTTTTTGTGCTTCTTAGATATGTAGATTAATGTTTCATCAAATTTGGGATGTTTTTGGTCATTCCTTCTTTCAATATTTTTTTTCCTGCTTCTCTCTTCTCCTTCTGGTACTCCTGTTATGCAAATATTAGGACACTTTTCTTTTTTAAGATTTTATTTATTTGAGAGAGAGAGAGAGAGAGCACCAGAGCAGGGGGGAGGGGTAGAGGGAGAAACAGACTCCCCACTGAGCAGGGAGCCTGATACAGGGCTCGATCCCAGGACTCTGAGATCATGACCTGAGCCAAAGGCAGACACTTAACCAACTGAGCCACCCAGGCACCCCTTGTTAGGACACTTGATACTGTCCCATATTTCTCTGATCCTGTGCTCATTTTCTCCCCTTTCCCCCCATTCCCCCCGCTGCTTGTTTTTGTTGTTTGCTTTGTTTACTTGTTTAATGACTTGACTTTTTTTTTTTTTTTTATCACATCTATTACTCTATGCACTGTGAAGCCTATGATGTAGCTTCTCAGAGAACTGCAATTCTGGGCATGTGCACAGTCATCCTGGGACGACAGTGATGTAACAGGACTCTCTTGGGTGGTCTCTTTCCTCGATCTCTCTGCTAAGCTCTTTGCCTCACAAACACCCTAGCTCTTATGTCCACTACTTCCTGGCTGGTTGCTTCATTGTTTTTGACGGTGCCCTGGGGCATAAATTGCTCCACATCTGGTTCAATTAAATTTGGACCCCTTTGCTGGAATGGTTTTGAGGCCAGCTGTGAGATTTGTTCTGATCCTAGGAGGGTTCTTGGCTGTCTCTTTCCGTGATTCTGTCTGATAAACTAGCTAGTGATTTAACTTGTTACCTTCATACAGTTAATATTCTCCTCTTAATTACTTGCCACCAAAATCTCCATTGTTTTCCAGAGCAACCTCAGGCTTGAACTTCCCCACACTCTGTTATGAGTAAAGTTAATTCTTTGGAGAAGTTTTGGTGCTCTTTGCTCTTACCAACTGCCTCTTGCCCTAGGCAAAATCTTTAAGTCACAGCTCTTCAGCTTAGGGTGGGGTCAGTGGCTTGCTTCTTATGCAAGTGACACTCCTGCTTTGCAAATAGGTCTCTGGGTAGGGGCAATAGCCTCGGATCTTTGTGGCTTGCCTCTCCCAGGATGGAACTACCGCTGTATGAGTGAGCTGGGCCTAAGGTGATCAAGACCCCAGTATTCTCAGCTTGCTGTATCTGGTGTAGAACCTCTGCTCTATGAGTGGGGGCTGTGGAAGAAAGGGATCTGTGAGCTCTTGGCTATAGTCCTCAGGGGCTCAGCCACTGCAGCCTGTTTAGTATCCCTTGATTGGGAATTGAGGTGAGGCCCATCTTCTTGGTCATCCCCACCAAAAGTGGAGATTTAATTGTGCTATAAGCCTGGAGTAGGGGAAGGGAAGGAGTAGGTTTATGGCTCAGATTCCAAATACTCTTCCTGTTCTTACTGAGATTTAGGAGATTTTCTTGAATAAATGTTTCTTCTTTTGCTGTGTGTCCTTAGAAAAATTTTCAGACTTTTAAATTTCTTCTGGTTTTTTTTTTCAATTCTATCAGTCATGGTTGTTTTGCTGGGGATCAGGTCTGTGAAGTTCTACATGTCATTCTGGATGTAATTTTCTCTCATTTAAGATAGTGTATTAACTTGAAATGTCTGGCTATCATTTCCCTTTTGGAATTTTCACTTGAGTGAGCATATTTTCCAGAATTTTGTGTCAAATATCATCATTGTGATTGAGGGTAAACTTATAGTTTTTGGTAAAATTTCTTAAAATGAAAATGACCTTGACATAATACTAGTCACTAACTTATGGAATTAATTACCCTGAGATCTTATTTCTCTATTTAACCAACTAATTAAAAGCAATTAGCTAACATATGCTGATGATTTTCAAGTTAACTCTACAAACTTAATCCTAAGGTGGCATGTGCATAAATAGACTCCCGATAAATCTCATTTTCCTTAGAATCTATTCACTTTTTTAGAGCATATTGATATAGCAAATATTCCTATGATAAAAAGCAACATGTATTTAATTAATTAAATTTAATTAATAGTGTAGAACGTTATGGAAAAGATGAGGTATTGTACACTGGTGATGTAATGTGACCCCTGAGGATATGCACAGGGAAACATTCTTTCCTTCCTTTCTATGTTCCCTTCCTTTGTTTAGAGTTGTTTCCAGTGTTACTTTTGTGTGAAACTCTTAACTGGCACTCACTGAGGTAGTGAGGTGGTGAAATAAGACCCTTCAGACATTTTTAAGAAAGATAAAAACAACACAGAAGAAAGGATTTTAAATTGGAAATTTTGTGTTGTATCAGGCTTAGATTATGTTTTATTAAAGCATACTAGAAGTGTTATACTTCAGGTTGTACAGGAATGCCCATTTGGAAATGACATTATCAAGTTTTAAGAAACTTTTCAATGACTCTGTATAAACTGCCTTATAAGGCTTTTGTCCTCCCTCCCTCCACTGGAACACTATAGTTTTAGTGAGTCAATAGAACTTAAGAAATTTCTTAGAGCTGCTCCAAAGACCTAATATGCTTGTTTTACTGCCTTTGGGCCTGATTAATTTCCAGAATAACTCTACTGCATAATTCCTTTGATAAACCTTAATTGCTTTCAAATTATATTGGAATTCAGTCAGCCTCAATAGGAATTTTCCTGTGAAATTGTATTAGAATCTGGCCCAAAGGGATTTTCTTAAAATGCAGATTAAAGTCTATATGTTGCATGAAAAACATTTTATCTTTTATAACATAACGATGCTTCTTTATGGCATAAAAGAGATCTACAGTATTATTGTAGCATAAGACTGAGATGAAAATTGAGCCCTTGAAATTCCAATCATATTAAATAAATTTCCTTATGAATACTTTTTTGAACAAATCTCATTTGAATGAAATGATCTTCATACAAAAAAACTCCTATAATATATGTGCCTTCTTTCCCCTTTTTTCTACTCATACTTAGAAATTATTTTCATATGAAATGGTTCCAAATATCCAATAAATATATTTGAGGCATTATTAAAAAAATTCACATGCAAGTCTAGGGGAGTGTTTTATGATGGCTTTGCAGAAAGGAACTTGCCTCTGCTCTTAGGCTCAGTAGTCAAGATGGCCAAGCTCAGCCTTCACCCATAACCAGAAATGTGAAGCAGTCTGGGAAAAACAGAGACTAGTTAAGAGAAGCCTATAACTCCACAGGTTTTTATTTTCTAAGTCCCCACAAAGCAAATGTAAATATAGTTCTTGTGGGGAGATGGGTCTTCCCAGGAAGAGAAATTAATACTTCAGAGCCCCAAGGAGGTGATTTTCTCATTTATGTAAATGTGAGAAAACATCCTAAGTGGTACTCTGTTGTGTGGGACAAGAAGCAGGTGAACAGTTAGCTCCAAGGGATGGTACATCACACCTAGGTTAGGACCATTATTACTGCTAGTCCTTGCACAAAACCACATATTTGAAAACATCTTATGGACATTGATTACACCTATTATTTCTCACTGCAGTTCTGACCCTTGGGTTCCAGTCTTGCATTGCTCTATTCTCAGAGCCTCCTTGAGACTATAGGACACATTGTTGCTAACTTACACATCTTTGGCAGGATGATACATATTTTCAGTACTACCCTTGGAGAAGTTTTCTTTCTTCTGGCTTACTAACAATTGGTCTGTATTTTTACATTCTCACACATTTGTATTAAATATATTTTTTTCTCATTGTAATCTCTATACGATAGGAATTAGTTCAAAGGAGGCAGAAAATATTGAGTCCAGAAGAGACTTTTTTCTTTCTTTCTTTCTAAATCACTTTTAAAAACTATTGAGAGAGGATGACATAATTGATTTCTGGAGTTTCTTAATTCTGTCCTCTGATTCAGCCAAGGGAAACTTTCTTTCCCTTTTTTGACCAGAAAGGAAAAAAAAAATGTGTCCAGTACCTGTGGTCAAACCTCTGCATCTGATGAATTATTTGTATTTTTTATTTCCTTTGGAATCTTTCCAATGCATTGCACAATGCTCTTAACAAAGCAGACTTGCCTCAACAGCATTAGTCCCCACTGTTACTGTGTGAGGTGGGAGAATCAGGAATAGGAAGCTATGACCCATGTCTTCCAGCTGATGTGCGGAAAGGAAGCCCCAACATATAGACAAATGGAGGGAAACCAGGGCCTGCACGTGGAAAGTGACATATAGTAAGAGCACGCACCTGGGGCAGGTGCACGAATGAAAGGAGGTGAAGACGTCACAAAAGGAGCAAAGAATTTCAGTGAAGCCAGACCCACAGTAAAGTAATGGCTGTAATAAATACAGGTCAGTACCTTAGATGATTCAAAGTGGTATTCCTCACACCATTCACTGGGCAAAGTTTTTGACTGACTCCCAGTTATGTGCTCACCTCGTGTCAGGTGGTCACATGGGCTGGTGTTCTAGAGGGTTCCAGGCATAGACTGGAGCCAGACTCCTTGATTTGAATTCTGCGTTGGAGTCCTCCTGCGAGTGACATGTGACCTAGAGTCATGTACTTAATCACATTGGTATCAGTTTCTTTATCTTTGGATCTCAAGATTTAAATCTTATGTTGTTCGTTTTTAATACTGTAACACTCATGGGAGCATCTAAATCAAGTGTTTGCTGTTACTACTCCATCACTTATAGGAATGTCTAAGACCTTAGAGAAGCCCTTTTACCATATAGTTGTCTTAATCATGTATAAAAGATGTATTCACTTGTGCAACAACTGTTGATTGTGCAGTTTTATAAGTCCCAGGCATTGTGCGAGGTGATGGGGATATAGTGAAGAATGGGTCAGAGCAATCCCCACTTTTGTGGAGTGACAGTGGGTAGGCTGCCTGGCAACCTCAGCTTGCCCACCCATCTTGCACTCTTTCTGGAGACTTTGCAATGTGTACACCTCTGCATTTAGCCTCTCAGCATATCCAAGACTGCATAGAGCTCCCCAGATCTCATTTCATATCCAAGAGGATTGATATCCAGTTCCAGTCTTTCATTTCTTGGTCAAAACACTGAGAGGTAGGTTTTCTCTAACCTTTAATAGTCTGATGACAAAATAGCAAACAGAAGCTTTCATGACACTGAGTACGATATAAAGACCGAAGAACTGTAACTGTCTGGTGTTTCATTGCCTTACCTTGTTAATGACACGTATTAACTCTGTCATAAGATTGGAATGGACCCTCCTTATGGTTCTGTGCCTTCTTCGTGATGGTTGGCAGGTCCGCGTGTCCATGGATGAAGGAGGCACTTCATACCACCAGTGCCCAAGAGCCCTAGGCTTTTGGAAGGGGAGTGTGTTGGGCAGTCTTCTCTTCTTTATCATTCCCTTTTGCCTTTTTGGAAGGATCATCGGTTTTGTGCCCACTGGCTCTCCCTGGGCTTCTGCACAGACAGGACCTCCCTCTGTGGCACATGCCATATTAGTCACCCCCATACTGAGAGAGAGGAATATCATTCCCCAAGGCAAAATCTCCTGAGGAGTTTCTCATCATTTTTTCTTCTTCCCACATGCTGGGCACTAAAAGTAGCTGTAGTCCTTAGGAAGGATCAGCCTCAACTAGGTGCCTGAATATCAAATTACTTGAAGGAAGATGATGAAATAATTTGTGAAGGACGAGTGAAGCCATACTCTGAAATGAGGAGTCAATAGGTTTACTTAGTGTCATTTTATATGTTATTGTCTGTTGATGCAAATAGCTTAAAAAGCTGACTGTGCCTGCTTCTTGTATGGTTAGGTAGAGACAGTCTCCCAAGGTAACTTCCTTGTGTTTCAGAGTCGCTGAGGGACCCCCTCTTAGAGATGCACATGTTGGCATGTAGGTACACCTCACTTGGAGGGAGGTCACAGAGGAGTGTGACAAAGGGGAGCTCCTATCTGTAAGGCGAGCTCTGGGGTAGAGTTGACACTATTTCCATGAAGAGCTAGGGTCCTTCTGGGGAGGGAAGAAGCTGAGACTCTCAAGTGAGTTTGAAAGTTAGAGGAACCTGGTGGTGGTTCACTGCTTGGGAAGGGCACCGGAGGCCCAGCAAAACAAGGCTCCACGTGGGAGGGGCAGGCTGATCTGGTGACATCCGATGAAAGCTAAAGCCTAAGGGTTGTGGGCTTAGGACTGGTGGCAGTATTTTGGGGGCTGAGGCTGGAATCTTCTCTGGATCTCTCCACCCTTCACCCTCTTGGATAACAATGCAGAATGTGAGTGACTCTGAAGGCTATGGGAGAAACCAGAAGTGCCCAGACTGGCTCCCTTGGGATGCAAATGGTACCTGCTTGGACAGCTTTCCCCAAGGGGGTACTTAGACTTTCTATGAATGAGGCTATGTGGAGCTGCAAGTGCCACACTAAAAAAAGAGGTGAACAGTTTTGATGCTCACACTGGTAAAGGTAGTCCTACTTATTATTTATACCCAACAAACTGTAAAGGAGACACGGGAATCAGATATAAATCTGCAGTTCCTCCTCACTAAGGAAGTGTCGTCAGTCCTTAAGCAATGTGACAAAAGGAATCAATGTCGTCCTTTCTGGATCCTGTCCTTGTGTTTGCAGATTGTTCTCTTCCAAGCCAACTCCCTTTTTCCTCATAATTTTTTTCCTCAGCCCTGATAATTCTTTGATTTTTGCTTACGTACTCATTCCAAATGCAGTTGTTAAGTCCTGAGTCTTTCTCAGCAGATTGTTTTGAAGGCTCTCTTCCCGCCATAATGTCCCGTGAGATGGAGGCTGCTACCCAGACTTGTTAATGGAAGTGGCCACATGAAGCCACAGCTCTCTGCCCCTCCTGTCCTGGAGGTGCTCTCGGTGTCCTCCATGGCAGCTTCTTTCTCTCTGGTGATATCATTCTCCACTACATCATGATGGATGTCATACTTAGCACCAATCTGGTTGGAAAAAGTCACTTTCTGCTTGGAATCTGACTGGAATCTTATCTCCCACATTCCCTCACAACACACCAGACTTCCTAGGCAGCAACATGAAATCTGGGTAGCATGGGGCAATATTTTTTAATCCATGAATTCCCAGGTTTGTGTGTGCTAGATAATGGTTAGGTTAAGAATTTTTAGCTTGTCTTATCTCAAATGGAAGTAGAATATTTAATTTCCAAGAGCCACTTAGGTGAGAAAGAGTTGAAAACTCTGTGAAGGTAAGTGGAATTGTTATCTGGAGAACTTCCTATATTCACTAAATATCAACACTCATTGCTTCTGCTTCCAGTGGAGAGTCGGCATTTGTTTAGTCTGTGGCCTGTTCATTGCCCACATTAATGAGGCCTCTCTTGGGGCCAGGTGAGTGAATGAAAGTAAGCTCTTCGATTGGCCATCTACATTGATAAATCAGACTTCTTCATAATGATAGAGCACCAAAGGCAAACAATTGCAATGCATGGACTGTTTGCTTCATCTTGGGGTGTGCATAAAAATGAATAAGTCTGCACAGAGGTAGATTTTCAGTTGCCCTTCATCCACCAAGCAAATATACAATGCTAACAGAACTTTCCTGTTTCTGCCTAAAAACATTCTAGCAAGAGAATCTGAAGCAGATAAAATAGATGGTTATTTGGTTCCTATGAACTCAAAGCTACTGAATTTGCTCTAGTTCTAGTACATTAAAATTTTAGTAGCTTTGTGTTAGCTGGGTTTTAGACAAGGTTCTAAAAAAATCAGCAATTACTGAATTATTGAATTGCGTAGTTAGGAAATGGGCAGGGCCCTTTGCGGTAGCACACTGAGTACAGAATTAAGTGACAAGGAGACTTGAGGGTCACCCTGGGACTGAAAGTCTCATTCACGTACACAATGGACAAGTCCCTTCTTGGACAGGATGTCGGTTTGTGGGAGGTGATCCAGAATATAAGTGTGAGTTAACAGTAGTCCTTTTAATTCCATTCTCCCATATTTCTAATTAATCCCACACTATTGGAACACTACCTTATTGTGTTCCTTTATACATTTCTATCAGAGAACACCAAATTTTTGGTATCACCATTGGTAAGTTTTCTTAATGTACACATTCCATTTATTTCCATGCCAACTCTCTAGTCAGGACCAGTGAAATTTATGTAACCATATATTATTATATGCTTCTCAATTTCCACCCATCAGAAATATTTAACAAATGCCCTATATAATACTGTGAAACTATTCCTAAAGGAAATTATTTTCTTGGATGCATTTAGTTGATGCATTATCTTTTTTTAGAGATGTAGAGCTTTCTAGAGAGCAGTCCCACTGACAGGGGCCCCTAACTGACTGGGGTAAGAGGTACTGCTCACTGAGATCCCTCCTGGGATGATGGCCAGACTCACTTTGAAGCCGAAGATAGAATAAGGTTTACATGTTGTTGGGGTCAGACAAGCCCATTATGATAATTTTACTTAATGCTTATCATATAGTCTATAGTTATCTTTAATACCATGCATGTCCTGATGCAGATTTGATGTTTCGGTGAGCAGGCATCTCTATCCGCAAACGCAAGGGCTGTTGCACAGTAGGAAGGGTATATACAAGATGGTTATGATGGCCTTGGAAACCTGGCAAAGTCAAGTGCAGTAATACGCTCCTCCTTCTGTTTGTTTCTCTTCTGTTGTAATTAAACATGATTGGTAACATCTGACATTTCTCCCTTGGCAGTGAGGGCGACAGCATGCAAGCATATCATTTATGTATTCCATGAATACTTACTGAGTTCTTACTGTGTGTCAATTAGTGTCCCGTGCTAAGGGAAATTCACTTCTTGCCTGACACACACCTAAATATAATTCAGAGCATCTTCTAAAGCCAGATGGATGGTGCAAAGTATATGCTCAAAAAAGAAAAAAAAGAACATTCTGGGTGAGCAAGGACTGTTTAATGGGGAGGGTGGCATTGGACTTGAAAGTTGGAGAGGAAGGTTAGAGAGGCAGGTACATAGATCAGAAGAAAGAGGAAGAGAGGTGTGAGGAGGGTGGATGGGGTACAGAGTTGGTAATGGGCCATTTTCTCTGAATCTAAATATATGCAAGAAAGTGGAGAAATATTACAATAAAAGGCAGGTGAAGGAATCGCACTGAGTATTTTGAGAGCTAGATTATGAAGTTTGACCTTTATCTATCTACTGGAGATAATGGATTCATTATGCAAGTTAATTACAAGCACGTAAGTAGCATGCACCATAATAGACACTGGAGACACTGGAGGATAAATGATACAGAGCCAGCAACAAGTCCCAGAAGAATTTTGAACAGGGGATTGAGGTTTCTGGAGATTAGCCCCCCATGTTATTCATGGTGGTCTGGAAGGGGGGAACCTGGGGGCTGGCAGGCCCATTGCCCACAGATGTGGGCAGGCAGAGACAGATCAGGGCCAAGAAGCAAGATGGAGAAGCTGATGAGGTGGGACAGGTGCCTGCTCCAACTCCTGGCTTGAGAGCTGGGGTATGAGGCTGCCTCCTTACTTTGTATAAGCTCTTCTCCTCATGAGTCACTCATCTGACGAGCAGATGAGTGTAGCTATCCCCAGCTTACTTTGTGGGACAGGTCATCTACAAACATTTCCTGTTACTCCACAGACTCCAAGAAATAGAAAATAGTTCTCTTGCGTGCTTTAAATGTCTTACTTGTAAATTGCCCTCAAAAAACAGTATTGGGCCCATGTCTGCTCCTCGCAGGTAGCATTTAAACACCTCCAAAGTAAGGACTATTTTCAGTCTCTTTGATAGGTTCCCACAGCATGTTTTCTCCCATACACTTCTGATGCTTGACAGATTTCCCAATGAGGTAAAAGATTCTGAACTTGCTACCAGACACAAACAAACCTCAGTAACAACTAAATACAAATTTACTTATCTTTGTGGGAATGTAAAACATAATCTTTGTGTGTGTGTGTGTGTGTGTTTCCCCCAGCCCTCATCTCTTCTCAGCAATCCTTGCTGAATCCATGATTTCACGGTAGAAATATTTGTGATCTGGAAAACACCCAGCAGCTTCCTGGCCCTTCACGTGATCCTAAAGCCACATCACCCTTCTTTTTTTCGATTTGCTGACAACACAGTTGTTCAGGGTCATATGCTCAGGATGGGTGTGTCTTCTTGATAAAAACTAATGGACCATGTGGTTGTTCTATCAGCTTCTGACCTTGTTTCTATTTTCTAAAAGTGTTCTTTAAGAGGATGCATGGGCCCGGCCCCCTCGACTTCCCCCTCAGCATCCTGTAACCCTGTAGGTTCCCCATTTTCTCCAGACCCAGCAGACTTCTCCGAGCCATAGAAGACAAATCGGAAAGGACTTTGGAGATGGGCTTCCACAAGGCAAAGCAGAGGAGGTGGGCACTGGGCCTTCCTCTGCTGGCCCATGGAGAGTTATTTGAACACAGAGGTCCCCAGGCTGGGGGAGTACTGGGTAGGGAGACAGAGCAAGACCAAAGGGTGGGCAAACCCACCGTGGTGCTCTCATGGGCTCATCCCTTACCTGGTCAGCGTCCAGTCTTCCGCTCTCTTTTTTGCTTATTTTTACACAGGGCTCCTTTGCATATTTGTATTCCTTTAAAAAATGGATTTATTCTATCTGCTTTATGCCACCCGAGTGATTTTTCATTTAATATAAGCTAGTGCACTGTTTCTCATTTTGATGGGGATTTGTCTTCGGAATTAATTTCAGTCATTTCTTCCTCTCTTCATATCTTCAGCAACTTACAAATATCACTTGGAAAGCCTAGTTTATATGATTTATTGGATCTTTAAAAAACCATTAATATCTCTTCTTATTTCATAATTATTTTACTTAAAAGGTTGTAAAGTTATACTTTTTTTTTTCTTATTTAGAAGTGAACATAAGAAAACAGCATCATTCTGTTTATGTGGTAAATACAGGCTAAAAAAATTACCAGGATTAGCTTCTTGTGTCCACATACTTCAGTGGATTTTCTTCAGCCTTTGCAAATACAGGAGCAATACTATTATTTTTCTCTGACTTTACACCTACCAGAGAAAAGATACAGCCTTAAGCAGTTTTTCAATTAACTTAGTCTTTCTTTTCATAAGGGTCTAACAAGAGTGTTACCCGGAAGCCTTGTCCCTTGATGTTGCAGTGAGGAGCCAATGGCATCTTTCTGGAATGTCTGTGGATGGATGAACTGTCTAAGAAGGACAGCCTCCTGTGATTCGTAATCCCAGTACTGCAACAGTGGTCAGAGCTGCAGAAGACAAAAAGGCTTTTCCCAGCTTTGTGTGAATCATCACTCAAGCATTTAAAAACATGGAGTCTGCTATTTCAGCACAAAGCACCTCCTGCTAACGTTAATGAAAAGTCACACATTTTCCTCCCAGCCAGAAAGGATGCCTCAATCTTTCCCCAGGAATCCTAGATTATAAAGAAAGAGTATCTGTCCTTTTTGTATTGGAGCGGACTGGAATAATGAAGCTTAGGCAGAGTCTAGCAACATTTAAAATAAAGTTCTCCATTTGTTGACACTAGAAAAATACTTTAGTGTCAGAACATAAATGCAAATGGTTCCACCTGCTCTTGATACTTTTTAGGCTTGTTTCTCTTTTTCTCCTTGAAGTGAAAATAAAAATCATTTGGACTTTTGCAAGATAAAAGGGAGGTTTAAAAACATTTTACAGATGCTACCCACTCATTTTCTCACTAATTCAAGTCAAGTGTCTTATCAATCAGAAAAGGAGAGGGGATAAGACATACTAGATGGAAGACAGAAATAGTAGCAACATGATGGTCCTGTTCCTCATCTCTTAAGGGAGCAAGTTCTGTCATTCCTATTGAGCAAAACTACTTCTGATGTTGGCTGGCTAAGTGCACAGAAAATGAAGCATTTTCAAACTATTAGATCAATTAGGAAATCCTTACAACCAAGAGTAATAGAAAGCATTCGGCAATAGGTCAATATTATGTAGCACTGTTCTAAGAATGACCATTTTTATGGTTCAGTTTTCTATGTCAATCCATATGGTGAATCCTATTCACTTTGAGAACTTGGGGGTAGTTCTGCATTTTGCTGAAAATACAGGAGGCTACCCGCATAGTAGATGGGGCATGGGTTTGGGAGTTAGAACACAGGCTCACATTTATTTAGTTACTCAGTAAATACTTATGTGTTATGCACTCAGGTGCTCAGCCTCTTAGTGGCAATGGAATTGTGTATGTGGAACTGAATTTTTTGGGCTTTGGTATTGAGGACAGTCTGTCACATTTCGTCTGCCCAGCAATTTTCTGTAGGAACTCTCTCTCTTCTACCTAACAAGGTGGCCAATACCTGACCTCCTCCATAACATGATGTGGACTGGGGCAATGTAAACACTCACTTTATTGGCCACGGTGATTAGTGTGGGATGGGTGGACACATGGCCCAAACTGGCGCAATCTGGGAATTTTGCTAAAGTTTCTTGGAAAGAGGAATAAATGAGCTATTTTTCTCCAAGATCATAAGCTATAAGGATGGTATTAACTGAGTTTCCAGTTATGGAACTGGAATGAACTTACCTGAGAATAAATTTTAACCCACAGAGAAGGAAGCCCACAGAGCTGAGAAGAGCCCACATGACAGAGCTCTGACATGTTTTGAGTCACTGATTCTAAACTTAACCTGGATCCAGTTCTGGACATTTCAGTTATTTGGAATCAACTTTTTTTTTTTTTTTAACCTTTTTGTGTTTCATTTTGTTTGGACTAGTTTGAGTCCTGACAAGAACATTTGGGTTCTTCATTGGTAAAATTGGAATAATAATGATAATAATAATAATAATGAGCATTATTATTCTCCTTAAAGATTAGCTGTGATGATTGAATGAGGTAAGGTAGGTGCAAGTAAACTACATACATTACCTATGGAATGCATCACTGATCATGGGTGAAGGACTTGGAAAGGCCCACTAGCCTTGAGATGGGGAAGTTAAGGGAGTGAACACTTTGCTGAAGCTCTCAGATACTCTAGTGAGATTATCAGCTCTTAAGCTGAATCTTGGTCTTCTACTCAAAGGTATCATCACTATTCCAAGTGAACTATGTTTATAATTTATACTAACAGGAAAGGTATAAAAATCCCACAGCCACTAGTATCCATTCATTTAACAAATATCTGAGTGCTTCTATGTCTCAGGCACTGTTCTATGTGCTGGTGCTGGGGCGCTAGCAGGGGGGATGTGTGAATCAGCTTCTGTTCCCATGGTGCTTGCATTTCAAATAGAGGCAGGAGTCTACTCAGGAACATACTCCAAATGGGAGTCAGCATTTGGCTCCTGGAAATATGACTAAGGATTTCAGCTTCATTGCTTAGCTACTCATGTTCCTGGTCAGGAGCACCCAGTTGTTAAACACCAGGTGATTTGATTCCTTTCTTCAGTTAAATATTTGTCCAGGAGATCCAGGTCTGCCCTGACTCTCTTTTCGCTAAAATTGGACAATGGAAAGACAATTTTTACAGAGGGTCTCAGGATGCATGAATGAGGCATCCACAGATACAGAGTAAGACAGTGAATATTGCCCATTCAGCAGGGCCCTGCCCACATTGCCAGGTTGCCTCATGGATGGACCAGGTTTGTTTGCTCAGCCTTATGCTCCCAGGGAAGATCTTGGTTGGAATAATGTAAAATAAACCTCTACCAGTATAATATATCAACTGATTTATCTAAAGCTTAAATCTTCACTTTAGGGCTTGTGTCGAGTTTGGCTTTAACTGTGTTTTAATTATCCTAGCGTTAGGTACAAAATGCAATGTTCAAAAATAGTGTTGTGTGTTAGGTGGAAGGAGCGCAAGCTTTGAAATCAATCAGATTAATTTGAGTCCTGGTTCTGCCACTTAGCATTTGGCAAATAAGCTTTCTTAATCCATTTCTAAGTCCACAGAATTCTCTACTGAACTCATGCCACAAATTTCTGTGGAGTTGTTTTTCCATTTATTCTAATCATCTTACACCTAAAGCCAGAGGTTATGTCCAGATTAATGTTGCCACAGTCTGATGGAAAGAGGTAGGGGTCTACAAAATTGTTATAAGGGTCCACAGAATCAGAGATACTTCCTCTATTGCCTATAAACAAAAATAGTATGCTACTATTTTTCAAGTATTGAAAGGATAATTTTGAATTAGTAATTAAGTAAATCTTCTTGAGAAATATTGCCTAATTCAAAATAGGTTTTTGCAATTATTTTTTTCAATCAGTGGATTTTAAATGCATAAATAATATCATATAGGACTTACTGGGGTTTTTAAAATTCAAAAGGAGAGCTCTAAAAAGTTAAGAATATTTTATTTATTTATTATTTAAATTCAGTTAACCAACATATAGAACATTATTAGTTTCAGGTGTAGAGTTCAGTAAATCATCAGTGCTCATCATATCACGTGCCCTCTTTAATGCCCATCCATAACCCAGTTACTCCATCCCGGCACCCACCTCCCCTCCAGTAACCCTCAGTTTCCTTCCTATAGTTAAGAGTCTCTCATGGTTTTTCTCTCTCTCTGATTTCTTCCCATTCTGTTTTTCCATCCCTTCTCCTATGATCCTTTGTGCTGTTTCTTATATTCCACATATGAGTAAAACCATATGAAAATTGTCTTTCTCTAATTGACTTATTTCACTCAGCATGATACCCTCCAATTCCATCCATGTTGATGTAAATGGTAAGGTTTCATCCTTTCTGATGGCTGAGTAATATTCCATTGTGTGTGTGTATATATATATATATATATACATCTTTATCTTTATCCGTTCATCCGTTGATGGACATCTGTAGTTCTTCCTCCCTTCTTCCTCTCACCTTTCTTTCTCTCCAGCTACAGGTCTCTAATTTCTGTGTCCTTAAGCCACTATTGGTTAACGTTATAAAATAGCCCCCCTGCAAAGACACGTTGGCCATTGCTTCTTCCCTTGGGGTTTCTTTTAAAGAGTCTGATGAAGTATATAAAGTATATAAACACTTCCATCCCATGCTAATGAAATGTCGGTTTTTAAATGGCTTTTTATCCCCTCAGCCAAGGTTCTCCTTGGGGGTTCACAGTGCACATCTTAGCATACCAGTTTTGTTTTATATATATGTAAATATATATATGTGTATGTATATATATTTGTTTTATATATATACTACATATAATGTATAAATAATAAAAGCAATAGAATTTTATATAAATATAATAAATAATAAGTGTGTGTATATATTCACCTCCACAGATTTCAGGGTGCATAGCTTGAGAAGGAGACTGTGTAAAGTCACATTTACTCAGCTCTGATCCACTCATGATTCTAGTGTCTTCTCTCCATCACTGCTCCAAACAAATCATTTTTTAAGTTCTCAGGCTTTGAGTTCTTTTTATTTTACTTTTACTTTGGACAATAAATTTGTAAATTTAAAATTTACAAAAAGCTAAAACAATGATAACGGAATTAAGAATACCGACTTTTTTATCACCAAGAGTTAAGTATAAAAAAAAAGCTGTCATATCTGAGTTCTTTGCTTGTTAAAAATGTGAAACATAACATGAAGCTGACATCTCCTTTGACCATTATAACCAGTCCCACCATTTAACCTGTTTTCCTGAGGCAACCACTATGATTAGTGTGTAGCTTTCCAGTTCATCAAAATGCATGTAAAATTACATAGTATTGCATGTTTTTATTAATGCATTTATTATGTTAGTATCATTTTATCTTATCTTTTTTACCCAATATTACATTTTTGCTGTCTCTGCATGTTGTAGAGTGTTCTATCTTATGCTTGTATTTTGTTCATTTGTTCCTGACTTGGTGGCCATTTAGATTGCTTCTTTCTAAAGATGTCAGAAATATCCATCTTTGTAACTGTATGAGACCTTTTCTAACATATAGCATTTTTATAGGATTTTTAAAAAATATTTTATTTATTTATTTGATATAGAGAGAGGGCATAAGCAGGGGGAGGGGCAGAGAGAGAGGGAGAAGCAGGCTCCCCGCTGAGCAGGGAGCCCAATGCTGGGCTTGATCCCAGGACCCTGAGATCATGACCTGAGCCGAAGGCAGATGCTTAACAACTGAGCCACCCAGGCACCCCTTAAAGGATTTTTTAATAAAGATTTTATTTATTTTATTTACTTGACAGAGAGAGACACAGTGAGAGAGGGAACACAAGTAGGGGGAGTGGGAGAGGGAGAAGCACGCTTCCCGCGGAGCAGGGAGCCCGATGCAGGGCTCCATCCCAGGACCCTGGGATCATGACCTGAGCCGAAGGCAGACGCTTAGCTACTGAGCCACCCAGGCGGCCCACCCCTTGAAGGATTTTTAAAAAATATTTATTTAGAGAGAGAGAGCGTGCAAGCAAGGGGAGGGGCAGAGAGAGAGAGAGAATCCCCAAGCAGACTTCCAGATGAGTGGAGAGTCTAATGCAGGGCTCAGTCCCAGGACCCTGAGATCATGGACTGTGCAGAAATTAAGAGTTGGATGCTCAGCCAACTGAACCACCCAGGCACCCCTAACGTACAGCATTTGTAAATTTTGTGCTATAGGAAAGATCTTTGCACAGTGTTAAAACCTTAGCCTTCCTCCTGTGGTAGTTATATTGATGCCAAAATTCTTCCTTTTTCGGCATTGATAGCATTGCTTTGTTTTGCAAAGTTTTCAAAATTTCTTTCTCTGTCTCCCGCCTGGATTATCTGCATCCTTCCACCTGTCTCCTACCCCTCCTCATAGATCTGCTCGCAAGCCAACATCCCATTCCATTAATGCTTTACCCAGGGTGGCTGCTCAGACGATGTACATACATATTGCTTTATTGTGACACTTTCCTTAGAAGTAGCAAAAATAAGTCTGATGGAAAAAAAAATCACAGAGAAAGATCTATTCTTTAAAATGTCAGCTATCAGGCTGATATGAATGACTCAGATTTAGGAAGTGACAAGGAATGTATTGTCATTTTTGAAACAGAAATTACTAATCTTTAACCCTTGACCAGCCAGATCATCACATGTGAGATTCCTTATTAGTCTGTAAATGAGGGCGGCAGGCAGCCTACTCAGTACAATGCATATTCATTCCTCCATATATCAGACCTCAGCAGTGAATATTTTATGACGGTAGCCAGGTAATTAAATATTTGAAGGAGAAAAGGGTCAGGTGACAGGTTGAGGAGGAGAGAGAAAGTCTTAGATGCTAACACCTTTATATCCTAGAACTTAATTGGATTAAAACTCTTAGACATAAATAGACAAAGTATTGTATTTTGACATATGAGGAACTTTTATATTTCACTTCTCTGGTTATACGTGGTTCTTGAGGTGGAAACTGAGGTCTGAATGGAGGCCACACAGATCTTACCAGTGGCAAGATGACACTGAATACATGTGAGCTGCTCCAAGTTCAGTGCTCTCCCCCATTGCATGACTATGTGGGCTGTAGCAGTTGTCTCAAAGGATAAATACTTCACTTCTCTATGCAGGTTGTAAATGCTAAATGTCATCACGAGGAACAGGAGCACTGGGTGTAGACAATGTAATGGTTTAGAAAGAGTTTGAACTTGCAATCAGAGTCATCATGGTCTCTAATTAGCTCTGTGGCCTGAGGCAGGTGCTCCTCTATTCCTATCCAGAAAGTGAGCTAGTATTACATACACGTGAAACTCAGATTTCACCGTTGTCAAACATCAGCATCCTTTCTTCTGGCTTTTTTCCCTTTAGAACTCCAGCAAGTAGCAAATGTAGTTGTTGAAGTTTCGGGCATAAAACTTAGTGTTATTTAGAAAAGTTGTGGTTGGGTGAATGAATGAAAGCTTTATAGGATAATTTTAAAAATTGAGATGTATTAATTGCAAAGCATACATTTGCACAAATAACAGAGTACATCCAGTATCTCTTTTAAAGATGCTTTGCTAGATGGAAAACATGATTTGTGATTATTATTAAAATCCTGGGAATAAATATCTGTTGGTGTATGCTATTTAAATAAATTTAAATGTGGGTTGCTTTTGCACTATTAATTCCCAAGAAAGCATAAAATAATAGCTAGTGCAGAACTTCTACTTCTGCCCATGAAGAATCAAATGCTTTGGAAATCACTCTCCCTCCATGAAACCTAGAAAACTGGACTGTGACCCCAAGAGAAGGAAAACAATGGAGTGAGCTCTACAGTCGCCCCAGGTTACTGCTGAGGGCCAGTCTCCAGGCCATGGCACAAGACAGAGAACACAAGTGGGCCCAGTGGTTTGCTGACTGGGGAGACAGAGACTGTAGTTTGGAGAGGCAGCAAGTAGTCACAGTTCGTAGGCAAAGTACCAGAGGGGGGCCCCACAGAAGGAGAGCTCTGGAGATCTACATAGGGTTCTCTCTGAGTCTGCACATGCAGGTGGGGGTGAATCTTCATAAGCCAAGAAGAGAGCCACCAGCAGGCAGTGGGCCAAATAATTCCCAGAGCTCACGTGGATCTCAGGGGGGAAGTTTGGCTTTGCACCAGCCTGGGTAAAGAAGCCTGGTATGACATGGGGTTTGGGAAAGAATCCTCAGAAAGGTCATAATATTGTTTCCAGGCAATCTAGCCCTAAAGCAGGTGCCCTAGGCCCACCGTGATAAAGCTTAAGCAAGCCTTGAAAAGAGCAAAGTGATGTGCAAGTAAAATTCTGTAAGAAAGCCAAATACTAAAGGAAAACAATAAAATCCAACACCCAATGACATGAAATTCATAATGGCCAGGAAATGATTTAAAGAGATCAGTCTGCTTGCAAATAAGTAGGAAAAATATGCCTGATACCCAGGAGAAAGATCTATCAGTATAAAAGAAACAAAAACCGACAGAGATAAAGGAATCGGGAGATAAAGATCTTAAGACAACATTTATAAATCTTACATATGCTCAAGGATATAAAAGGAAACATGAAAAAGATGAGGAAAGAAATGGTAGATATGATAAAGAACCAAATGAAACTGAGAGGTGAAAAATACAATATCCACAAAGACAAACAGACTGAATGAGATTAACATGAGATTAGACACTGCAGAAGATAAATGAACTTGAAGACAGAGCAATAGAAAGAATCCAGAATAAAGTGAGAGAGAGAGAGAAAAGTACTGGAGAAAATGAACAAAATCTCCTGACCTATGATACAATATCCAGCAGTCTAACGTATGTTTAATCAGAGTCTCAGTGTAAGAGGAAAAAGAGAGGGTGGTACAGAGTAATTTTTTAGAATCCAAGAAAATCCATAAACCTCAGGAAAAATAAAAATAGAGAAAACCACAGTGTGTCAGTCAGTGTCCAGCTAGAAGAGGGAAAAACCACATGGTAATTTGAAAGGAAAAGGAATTTGAAAGGGAAGGTTTAATATCAAGAATTATTAACTGTAATAGGGGATTGGCCTAATGAGAGATTCACTAGTGAGAAATAAAGAGGATTCTGAGGAATACAGGAGCAGCAGTGTAAGGAGCAGCCTAGGGCTGAGGTAGAGTGCTCAAGGAAGATACCATCCAGGGCTGAGATCCAGATCTCAATGCAGAGGCACAGCTGTGGCTCACTGATGGCAGAGAAGTCACCGTGGTGCCATGCTGTGGAACTTGCTGGAAATGTGCCCTCTGGAACTTGCTAACATTCCATACTCTAGGGCACTGGGGAAAGCTGTTCACGGGGAGGTGTTTCGCTAAGGCACTCTGCTACAAAACCACCTGAGTAGGGTGCCAGGGGAAGTTGCTGGCAATGGACTGCTGTTGGCTGCATGCACTGCAGAGTCCTGCCAAATGAGCACACCAGAACCCAATCGAAAGCCCCTTCCTACTGCACTGTCTTTCCCAGCACCCTTTATTGACAAAACTTACAGCCACTGGCAAAGGAAAAAAATAGACAAAGGGTCCAGATCTAGTTTTTTTTTTTTTTTGCAGACTAGACAGTGAAATATGACTTTGGAGCTGAGACACAATAAACCGATAACTGGCCCAGTCCACCTCTTGACTACCGAGCTTCCAGATGCACTTTTCTACACACATTTGAGCTTTCGTACATCATCAGAACAACTCTATCTTTGCACCTAATAAGATCCATCCATCCATCTGACACGTAAAAGTTCCTATCCTTTCCCCAAAAGGAAAAACCTCACTGTCCCAATAATCATTGTATCCATTACTAAATTATATTAATTCCTTCTCAAATTTAGCTAGACTATTCTATTACTTAAGAACTGAAATCTAAATGCAGTTTCTAATAACTTATATATAAAATAGGAATGGGAAGAAAGAAGTAAGTGGCTAGAATAGGCAAATATATGCACATAACAAAGAAAAAAATATGGAAAGCTCATATAGTCATCACTTCTGTAGTTGGTCACAAGCTTATTGTTGGCTATGTCTTCTTCGACTGCCTATCCTGTATCTCCCTTGCTCTCAGCCAGAATCTCAGCTTCCCTGGGTTCTTTATCTGGTGGAGTGAGCCGAACATTCTCTCCTGAATGGCCTGAGTCCTCATCCATTCTGTTTCTTTTTGTATTTTTAAAGTAATTTTTACTATTGGGCGTGGAAATACCAAGAGGCATCCCTGAGGATCCCCTGGGTTACTGATGTAGTTTTCCTTGCCTCCACTGTCAGGCAGCAACTCAATATTCCTTTGGTAACTGGGAATAATCACCCCAATTAGTAGACCAACATCTTTTTCATCTCTTGGCTCGGTGGTATAAGGAGCCCCAAATGGCCAGATAGAAGTTTTAGTGATGTCATTGTTGCATTCCTGACAGAAGCATTTTCCTCTTGAGAGCCTTTGCCAGGATTCTATACGCAGCAAAATAGTCTTCAAAAATAAAGGCAAAATAAAGACTTTTTTCAGACCAACAAAAACTGAGAGTCATTGATTATTTGTTCTTTTGTGTTATTTAAATAAATCTATCCTTTATTCACTAGCTTCTTTTAAAGTTGTATATTTGTTTTGATTTTTTTCAGTTTCACTATAATATACATGTGTATTTCTTTTATATTTTCCTGCTTAGCATTCATTGGGTTTCACAAATATGTGAGTTGATATCTGTCATCAGTTCTGGAAAATGTTTAGCCATTGGTTTTTTGAATATTGCTTCTGCTTGATTTTTTCTGTTCTCTCCTGAGTCTCCAACTAAACCTATGATAGATCCTTTTCTTACTATATATGCTGTTCACTTTTGCGTATCCTACACTTAAAAAAATATTTTCTGTCTTTTCATTTCTTCATGTTTCATTCCGCTAATTTCATCTATCTTCTGGTTCACTAGCTCTCGCTTCAGCTGCATATAATCTGATAAACCTTTTCATTGAGTTGTTAATTTTTCAGTTTTTATAATTTCTACTTGGTTTTTCTCCAAATCATCTATGTCACTGTTTAATAGTTTCCATTTTGGTGTTGATAATTTTAACCTTGGCTTTATAATAATACTAGTTGTTTCATAGTCTGTAGTCTGGATCTATTTCAGTTTTCTGTCATTTCTGCTGATTTTTGTTCATGGGGTCTTGGTTTTTGTATGCTTAGTTGTCTATTGGACACTAAAGTTATGGAATAATTTGAGGCCCCAGTTGATAAATCTTATCTTGAATATCTTTAGGGTCTTTATAAATTATAAAATTCTGTGGTATTGGGACACCTAGGGGCTCCGTAAGTTATGTGGCCAACTCTTGATTTCAGCTCAGGTCATGATCTCAGGGTCCTAGGATTGAGCCCCGCATCAGGCTCCGAGCTCAGCAAGGAGCCTGTTTGGTGATTCTCTCTCTCCCTCTCCTTCTGACCTTCTCCCTGTTCTTTCTCTCTCTCAAACAAATCAATAAATCTTTAAAAAAATTCTGTGGCATCTATCTGAATTGATTAGTGGGCTACAAATTGAGATTCCATTGTGTTGTTAAGAAATATATGTGTACATCTGCCTTTATCTATTCATATTATTAAATCTGTTAATTTGGGAGAAGCTAACGATCTAATCGCTAACTTTGGGCCAGGGATTTATAGTCATGCCTTTTGCATATTTGATTAAAACTTATTTGATTAATGTTCTATTTTCCCTTTTAAGCTCCTTGTTGTATATTTTAAACATTAAATAAAATTATTCTAGATTTAATATTTTGGGTCACAGGACTTTTAGAGTTTTAACTGATTAATATTTATATTGCCTGAGTCAAAAAAATCTTTTTTTTTTTTAAAGAAAGTTTTATATGCGATCTTTGTTTCTACTACTTTAGAAGATAATCAAAAAGTACAGGTAATGGAGCAGTAACAGTGCTTTTGCACAAGAATAGCCACACAGATATTACACTGTAATTTGTCCTGATTATATTGAGGGTGTCTTACAGAATCTGAGAGATTTGATCACAGTGATATGGTCCCCGAAAGACTATCCAAGAGCTATCTGTCTGATATAGACTGCTGTCGATAAAAGAAATAGTATTAAAAGTTACTTTGAAATAACCTAAGTACATTAATTGTTAAGCTTGAAACTCCCTCTTTTCTAAGAACTGCTAATAATTGTGCTTTCTTGAATTCAATATTCATTCCAACAAGAAGATAAAACCAAACTGCAGCGAAGTCCTAAGAATTTCTCTTCTTTTCTCACCCTCATTTCTTGCCAGCCTGTCATCTGATTTATTTTAACTCTTTTTTCAGTTTTATCACATCTAACCAGAAATATCTTACAGTTATCCCTCTGATTATACCATTGTTCCTTTGGGAAAAGTGAGGCTTTGAATTATACTATTTTTCCAAATGCCTCCAGGATTAGGAATATAATGTTACTCAAACAGGTAATATGCATATCGGTATACTTCAAATTTATTTCCTTTGAAATGTGAGGATAAATGTTGCTCTATTTATAACTGGGTCTCTTTTTTTCACAGGGGACAAAAATCATTCTCAGGACACGTATACATGAGGGAATTAAAGTTATTATTTTGAATCTATTATCTTCCTTTCTGCCCCATACTTCTTCATTCTCTTCATAAAGACTCTGTGTTTAAAGAAAAGAAAACAAAAATGACACGGCAGACGCAGAAATATGTTTTTTCTTCATTCATACACAACCCCTCCCCCCCGTATTTTGGTCTACTTTGGGGAGAAAGTAATTTAGCTTATCTTCTATTGTGTTTTCTTATTTGAAGTATAGACTAGAAATTTCTCACTTCAGTGTTTTTTAGACTTTAACATATTTTTTTTGAAAGTAGAGATAGTCATATCATCTTCTCATTAACTTTCTCAAGAATTTAAAGACTTTCTTTGTGTGTTGTGAAGTTGGTACTTAAGATAATTTTAATACTTTAGTTTTTCCCAAAACAAGTATTCCCAGAAAGCTCAGAGGGGTACAAAGAGGAGGGGGAATAAAAAAACAAGGTAGCTATCCAAATCACTTTAACCTAAGATGATATTTCATAAGTCCTCTTAAGTTCTTTAACTGTGTAAGTTTCACTGAGTGTTTGGGATGAAGACACACTTGCAGCCCTGGGTCAAGAGATGAGATGCCAAGACAAGGGTCTGAGCCTCAACACCATATGACAGCTCCTGGGTTCATGACCTGATCCTTGCTATCCAACAACTAAACTGGAAACACTTTGAGTACTTTACCAAACTATTATCACACTAAATTAGGTAAACGAACAAACAAACAAAAACCCAACTCATCAAAAGGCCTGGATTATATTATGGTGTATGTATCAAGTAGCTGAAAATATAAAATAGTATTTTAAAGAACCAAACTCCTTCTCTCTGTGGAAGGAATAATATATTAGTGTTTTTTTCTTCTCCCATGACTGACCTCCCTGTATCCTACCTGCTGTCCAAGTCAGTGTGTACGCATCATATTGGTACTGAATGTGTCTCGAAACCTTCAATTATATCCTGTTCCCCTTGGTGCTTTTATAAATACAATATTGATTTCCCATTTCATGCAGTTAAAGCTTTTGTTGTTTAATTTTTGCCTTTGTAGAGCCCATTGTTAATAGCATCATAATGCCTTTGGTACTTAAAATCTGGACAAAACATTCCTTTTCTTCTTTGTGTTAAAGAATAATTAACAGGCAGGGGATATACGGGCTCCAACACTTCCCTGGCTTAAGAACTCCGCTGAGCAATTCTAGTCTAAGTGCCCACAGGATAGATGCAGAAGGTGGGAACCAAGGTGCCAGGTAATTCAACCCAGCATCTGTGGGAGCCCCACCAAAACCATTGCTTCCCTATGACTCTTAAGTATTATTGGGTGAAGTAACTGAAAAATGTCAGTACCAAATGGCTCCAGAGATGAGTCTGATAGTCCTGTTATATTGCTATTATCGCATTCATCAGAAAGAAAAGTCTTGGTAGTTGGGGTTACCATTGCTATTCATGTCTGATCAAAACCTTGTATCACACAGTTCCAACCAACCTCATCATTCCCAGAGAAACTAACACTCTCATTACAAATGGTCAGCAACCCCACACCATCATCTTTGTGACCCTTCAGCCAAGACTGAAAAGGAGGCAGCAAATCTGTGGACTGTCAGGTTGGCTGGAATGAGAGGCAGGAGGGTCATACTGGTCGTTAGTGGCATTATTCCAATAGCTCTCTTCCTGACTCTGGTAGGCAGATTAATAGTCCCCCAAAGATGTCCGTGTCCTAATTCCAGAACTGGTGAATGGGTTAGGTCACATGGCAAATGGAATTAAGGTCACAGATGGAATTAAGCTTGCTAATTAGCTGACCTTGAGATGGGGGGGTTATACTGGATTCTCCAGGTGGGCCCAGTGCAATCTCAAGGGTCCTTAAAATGTGGGAAGGGGAGACTGGAGAGAAGGTTCAAGGAATGCAAGGTGAGAAGGGCTCAACCTACTACTGCCAGCTGTGAAGACGGAGGACGGGGCCATCAGCTAAGAAATGCAGGTGGCTTCTAGAAGCTAAGAATGGCAAGGTAGTAGATTCTCCCCTAGAGCTTCCAGAAAGGAATGCAGCCCTGCTGACACCTTGATTTTAGCCCACTAAGGCCCACTTCAGACTTGTGAATTGCACAACTGTAAGATAAATTTATATTGTTTTAAGCCACTACATTTGTGGTGATTTGCTACAGCAGGTGGAGGAAACTAACACAACAGCCTTAATGATCTCGTCATTCATGAAGCTTCATGATGGAAAGCAGAGAAATAATTTGTTTAAAATTATTTGAAGTTTGCTTATACTACTGTGAGAGAGACGATGTCTACCGTCCAAACACCCCAAAACCATCATCTGTGGACACAGACATTTTCTATGACATCAGGAGCCCTTTGTAGCACTTAGAGGTTTTAATATAATTCGGGAAATTTCTGCCTCTGGAATGTCCCTGAATGACTCAAATAGAAGATTTTTTTTTTTTTTAATTGAGAAATAACTTCTAACCACATAAGTTTAAAAAAAAAAAAGTAGGGCTAGAGTCAGCGAGGTACTAGAACAGGATTGTACTGACTTGGAAGAAACAGTTGTTAATGTTTTAGGAATTTTGCAAGGTGTGTATTTGCTTGTCAGAAATCAGCAGATACTTCCACAGGGGGGCTTGTGCCAGACCCGTATGAGCACAGCACCGACTAGATTTCTCTTGGACAAGCATCCTTAACACGAGTTGTACCTCCTCGCTCTTGTTTTACCACCACTATCAATACACTATAAATCTTCCAGATGACTTTCTGTGTATTTATATATTTTTGGGTTCCAGATAAAACATATAATTTTGTTAGCATTTTTTTTCTCTTTACTTTTTAATGTGTCACGATAAACTTGCTGTTCTGTAGCTTGCTTTCCCCCCCCCTCAGCAAAATCTTGGACATCTCTCCGTGTTAGCTCAGAGAGGTCTGCCTCATTTTGTACATTGTGATAGAGCATGTATCATATATGTGGGATGCATATACTATCACGTTTAATTTATGTAATGATTGCTCTATGAATATGTGCATAGTTCTAAATTTTTTACCACTACAAACACTGCCCCGGTGGATGGCCTTGTACTTGCTTTCTGGCCATTGCATGTCTAGGATAAATAATGACATTTGGAATTTCTGGGTTTAAGGGCATGAGCATTTATAATTGTAATATATACTGTCAAATCGCTTCCCAAAGATGTCATAATACCACTCAGATCTACCAGCAGCGCGTTGCAATGCAGTCTCTCTAATTTTGACATAGATGTAGTTAATCTACATTTGCCAACAAAATGAATAAAAAGTGGTCATTTTAATTTGTGTTTCGCTTAACATCATTTTATGTTTATTGAACATTTTGTGTGTTTTAGGCAATTACCACTTCTGGTGTTTTTCCCACTTTTCTATTTTTGTCTTTTTTCTAATAAAATTGGAGGCTATATTCTGGATGCTAATTATTAGTTTATTATTATGCTACAAGTATTTTCTCTCAGGTTGTCCTTTTTTTTTCTTAGTTTTCTAATTTAAATTCAATTAGCCAGCATATAGTACATCACTGGTTCCGATGTAATGTTCAGTGATTCATCAGTTGCGTGTAACACCCAGCGCTCATCACATCATATGCCCTCCTTAATGCCCATCACCCAGTTGCCCCATCCCCCACCCGGGTTGTCCTTTAATATTATTGTTTTTTCATCTGTAAATAATCTTTTGATTTTAGAATAGTGTTCAGTTTGCAGAGAAGTTGCCAAGGTGATACGGAGCATTCCCATACCCCCTTCATTCAGTTCCCCCTCCTGTTAACATTTCACACTGCTAGGGGCGCCTGGGTGGCTCAGTTGGTTAAGCGACTGCCTTCGGCTCAGGTCGTGATCCTGGAGTTCCGGGATCGAGTCCCGCATCCGGCTCCCTGCTCGGCAGGGAGTCTGCTTCTCCCTCTGACCCTCCCACCTCTCATGTGCTCTCTCTCTCTCATTCTCTCTCTCTCAAATAAATAAATAAAATCTTTAAAAAAAAACAACAAAAAAAAACCATTTCACACTGCTAAGCTACATTTGCCACAAATGACAAACCGGTATTGATACATTACTATTAACCAAAGCCCATGCTGAGTTCACATTTTATTAATTTTCTGCAAAACCCCTTTTCTGGTTCAGCTTCCGTTCAGGATGTCAGCTTAAATTTAGTGGTCAAGTGTTCTTAGTTAGCCTCCTCTGATTTGTGCCTCTTGTCAGACTCCCCACCCCCCACCTCTTTTTTTTAAATCCAGGTCCTTACAACTATTTTTTAAAAGATTTTATTTATTTATTTATTTATTTATTTATTTATTTATTTATTTATTTATCAGAGAGAGAGAGAGAGAGACAGCGAGCGAGAGAGAGAGTGCACATGCAGTGAGAGAGGCAGGCAGAGGGAGATGCAGGCTCCCCACTGAGCAGGGAGCCCGATGCGGGACTCGATCCCAGGACCCTGGGATCCTGAGCCAAAGGCAGATGCTTAACTGACTGAGCCACCCAGGTGTCCCAGGGTTCCCTTTTTTCTAATGATCTTGACAGTTTTGAGGAGGACTGGTCAGGGATTTGGTAGATTGTCCTTTGATTCAGGTTTGTCTGATATTTTCTCATGGTTTGGCTGGGGTGTGTTTGGGGGAGGAAGATCATGGAAGATCACAGAGGTGAAGTGTCCTCTCATCCCCTCCTCTCAACCTGCATGATCTCATTATGACTTACCCTCAATCTCCTGCACAAGGGACTGTTTCAAGTAGGAGGTATTAGGTGAGTCGTAGATTTGCAACCACATGCCTGCTTTTTACTTTCCTTCTATAGAAATTGAAATTCACCTTAGCAAGAGCTAATTGGCACAAAAGGGGAAATTAGAATATAGATATTTAAGTTTATTGAATAATCCCAAGTAATTGCATGTTTAATATTTATAAAGTCTGGGTTTTTTTTTTTTCCAGTTTATTTAGGAAGGATGGATTTTGCCCACGGGATTACACTGCTTAAACTTTCTCTGAGGCTATTGGTAAAAAGGGATGGTTTCTTATGTGTTGTTTATTAATAGTAATAATAAGTAATGTGCAGGAAATACACAAAGTAAAGAACAGTACATATTGCGTTTATAATAGTATAAATTTGCAATTACATCTAATGACCAACATTAAGTACAGTGTATTAAATTATTCAAATTGCTCTTCGGTATAAATTATGCCATTGATTAGATTTACGGTGGTAGCTATGAGATGTAAACTAAATATTGTGACATTCTTTAATTGAAATAAATGCTTGTACTTCAATTAATGGCAATTTTTTAGCTCATTAACTCTAGAAATTTGTTTTTATAGTCTATTCAGAGTTCTACAATCAAATGAATTGAGACATAAACAGCATGGGTTTATTAAGAACAAATCAATGTCATATGAACCTGATAATATTTTTTCAATATAATGATAAGGTATCACATAAAATTTGCAATGCAAAGAAGTAAAAATATCTGTGTTGGTCTCTCCTAAATCTTGTTATGTCAGATATGTCTACTTCTTTCCAAATAATGATTTGTGGGCAAATGATATGTAGGCCTTAATAGTGTATGAATTTTGCTCTTCTATTGCTTAGTTTCTTCCCTGGCAAACCTCTTCCATCCTTTTGCTTTACATTTATACAACGCTTTTGCCCCCAGCCTTGAGGGACAATTTGCTTAGGCACACAAAGGAATGTTTATGAGGCACAAGGGGATCAGTATCTGGATTAAATGTACTGACTCTTATAAATATTATTTATGGCTATTTAGGCAATAATAATAATAATAATAATAAAGTAATACCGAAAGACATATTAAAGATACTTAATTCATTCTAACCTAGTAATAACAGGTGAATAAATATTGATTTCCACGTCTACCTCTCACTTGTTAGAAAATTATGAGATCTCCTTCCCCTCACTGAACTTAAAGTGCTTTTCTTGTTCCTTGGGTTTGGGGGTGGTGGGGGTTCGGGGGAGAGCAAGTGTTTTTTATGACTTCATCAGTCCAGGCCACACAAATAGCTAGTGAATGGCAAGATGATAGCACCGTTTTATAGATCACCTACCTCTGGAGATGTTATCACATGGGGAATTATTATTTTGTAAATTTAATATTTTTTAGCTCCTGACATCGAAGAATTGCCTTCCATAAGCTCCTCTCTGAGTAGTCCGGTTCAGCCACTGTAGGTCACACTGGGAAGTGTGTTCCAACTCAATCCTTCCAACAGGGGTGCTCTAACGTTAATGTCCTGCACTTGGTCTCAGTATCCGGTGCGTAAGGTGTGTCTGTTTTCCCTGGCTTTCTGTGTGTGCTTAGTCCCTAGGCTTTGTTATGGTGTGTACTCTGGCTCTCTGGTGGACTGGGAGTCTTATAAATCCCATCTTTCTTGACTGGGACCCCAGGCCAGGCTCAACTCTTTACTTGAATTGTGTATCATCCCAGTAATCACTGGATACAAGGGCATGGTCAACAGTAGCTGTGGACTTGATCGTCTTTGTCAATCAAAGGAGGTGTCACCTCTGTCCTGTGTAGTCCTGCCTGACACCTTGAATTATGAAGCAAACCTTCTCTAAAAATTTTATTCATCTTTTTCTTAGAAGGCCTGTGCCGTGTTAAGATTAAAAACAATATTAAATTTTTGAAAATGTACAATTAAAAAAAAAGGCGAAACATTGAAAGTGTACACAAGAAGGATTTTAAGTAGAGTTACATGGTCATGGTGCTCCAAATCCAACATCAGTTGAAGGGTGGAAAGGCACATGCTAAGGCAGGGGACCATGGCTTGGGTGGTGGGCAATTGCCATCCAGTTACCTGCATACATTATCCCTTCTCCACTCAACTTCTCTTTGAAGAAATGCTTCTCCCTCAGTGTGCCTAGTCTGGGTGGGATGGTAAATTCAGGTGCCTGCCTTTTGTGAGGGAAGCCAGTGGGATCTCTGTGTCTCTTTCCTCCAATCCTTGTCACCATCATCCTGCACATGGCGAAGGTAAACCCATGGAAAACTGCAGAGCTGCCTTTTCTTGACTTTTCCAAGCTGGGTGTTTCAGTCTGTCTTCCAGACTTGGGAGCTTTCCTGGATTTTTCTATTAAATTACCAATTTTGCTGCATCCAGCCAGCGTTCAACTTTTGCTGCTTGAGATTGAAGAAATGCCAACCAAGTAGAAAGGGTAAGTGGTAGGGGGCATTGCATTGTCTGGAATGTACTGTCGACTATCTATTTTGTTTCAAATAGGGCAAAGGATACTTCCATCGTTGACGTCATAGTATTGTTATTTTTAACCTATGATTACTATAATAATGTTCTAGTCTGTGAATCAGGAACACGTGTTCATATGTATCTTCTTAACATCCTAAGGAATTTACAAAGGAAACATTTACAAAGTAGTAATTCCTTTGGATGACGACATCTCTGGGAGCCAGAAGCCCCCAAAAATGTTGTCAGTACCATGACATTCAACAGCTAGTCGTGTGCCACATCCTTTAAACTTTACATTAATCAAAATCGTTAATGAAATTAGCAACACAAGCCAGCCTCATTAGTTTTAATTCATTCTATGATGTGTAATAAAATACAAAGAACACGTAGCCTGGGTCAGGCGGCATGATGATCTCAATAGCTCTCATCACTGGTTTAAATGAAGACTGCTTCTCACCTAATTCACAGGTTTCAATTGCCACATAAGCTTAATTAATTCATAATTGATGCCTTAGACCTCCCATCCCTGGAAAGACTATCATTGTTTACTGATTTCTATAATTTACTCTTGGAAAAAACAAAAAACAAAAAACGCAGTCTCTGTGGGGTTTGCAGTTTTGAAGCAAAGCACTCAAGACCACAATCACCAGGTGAGGAAATGTCATTTTGCAGCTTTTGACTCTCCAACTGTGATGATTGCACAGCTTTTATTAAACTTTAATTTTTGTGACAAATCCAAACAATGCATTTTGTTTATCTTTGTGGAATACTTTGTCATTTTTATTCATAAAAATTTAGGGTTTTTTCCCCAGCTTTATTGCAATATAATTCACAAATAAAATGATATGTACTTAAAATGTACAGTGTGGTGGGTTGATATATGTATACATTGTGAAGTGATTACTACAATGAAGTTGATCATAGCTACCGTGTGTGTGTGTGTGTGTGTGTGTGTGTTTGTGTGGTGAACATGCTTAAGACCTACTCTGTTAGCAAATTTCAAGTAGACAATACAGTATTGTTAGTTATGGTCTCCATGCTGTATATTAGATCCCCAAAACTCATTTATCTTACAACTGAAGGTTTACGCCCTTTGACCAGCGTCTCCCCATTTCCCCATCCCCTAAGGCCCAGGCAACCATCATTCTACTTGCTGTTTTCATGAGTTAGAATTTCTTCTTTTTAGTGCAGAATAATTTTAAATACTTACCTTTGTAGAATAATAATTTGTGTATCTTTGTGGAAATTTGCGAAGAAGGGTCATATGAGACTTTGCCTTTCTAAAAACAGATTTGTAAAGTCTCTTCACAGATTTATACCTGTGGTAGAAAAAAAGTGAAAAAAGCAAGTCCTGTGGCAGGATGATGCCACCATGTGTTAAGAACTTCGACAGCGGAGTGACTAAAATATGTGGCTGGGTAGTTGAAATGTGTTGAAAGCAGCAGGTTTCTCTGTCATTATGTATGTTTTCTGGGAAGTGTCAGTGGTGAGGAATGGGGCTGGCAATGAACCTTTAGTTATGTGGAAGCTGATGATTCCCACTGTCACCACCAGAGGATGTTCGAGGCACGTTTTTTGTCAGAGCAACACTGACTAAAATAGCCAGTCCTTCCAACAGAAATAGCATAACGGCTCTGAGGATGTGGAAAATCTCAATGTCAACAGCAGCTCATAAAATGGAAAAGAACATGGGATCGGCTGTGTTTAGAAAAGTCTGAGGCATTTAGCCTAACTGTTCTTGAATCATTACCATGATACTGACAAGCAGAGATATTCCTGAGAAATCTGTCAGATTTAGTCCCTGACTGCATGGTTAATAGAGAAAATAGCCAGGCTACCCAGATTACAATTCTTTTTGAGTTTTGGGAAAGCAGCCATTTTGGTGGTTAGATGATGATGATGATGATGATTACTGTAATTCTTGTGGGGAGACCAGGGTAGGAAGAGACACAGGGAAGTGAAAAAATACGTTTTTAGGGGAATTTTAGTGTAGTGTTCCTTAGATAGAGGAGGGGAAGGATAGACAAATCTGCCTTACATTCACTGGAAAAATCAGCTATAAAACACTATCAAAAGAGTGGCCAGAGCACCTGGTGTAGATAAGAGCTTTAAAAACTGAAATCTTATAGCAAGGTCTGCTATCAAATGTCAAATGTCAGAAACTACTTGGAGGTTGAATCTCATGTCAGCTCAAAGGATATATAGTTAGGTTGAAAAGCAATGTGTTTCCCATCAGTTTACTTCATTATAGAAATTATATCCTTTTTGCATGCTGCAACAACACTAGAGAATATGTGATATATATTAAAATATGTGATATAATATAAAATGTAATATGTTGTTAAAGGTAAATCATTTATTTATGTGCATGTGTGTGGGCATGAACATACATACACACTGAAAAGCCTTTTTAAAAATGTTTTCCAAGTTTGAGGATGTGTGCTTTAATATAATATTTTAAAGGTCATTCTCTGTTTTTAATAAAAAGGCATATTTTTCACATTTATTTATTTATTTATTTATTTATTATTATGGTAAGAATATTTAAGTTCTACCCTCTTAACAGATTATAAGGGCACAGTACAGTGTTGTTATAGCCTAAAGGCACAATATCATTCATACAGCAATTCTCTAGAACTTATTCATATTGAATAACTATAAGTTTACACTGACTGCTAAGCAACTTCCCATATCTCCAAGACCCTGATAATCACCACTCTACTCTCTGTTTCTATGAATTTGACTACTTTAGATACCTCATATAAATGGAATGATGCAGAATTTGTCCTTCTTAGCTTATTTCACTTGTTCCACTTTAGCATAATGTCCCCAAATTTCATCCATGTTGTCACATATGGCAGGGTGTCCTTTGTTAAAGCTGAGTAGTATTCCATTGTATTCACGTTCCACATTTTCTTTAGCCATTCATCTTCAGAAAGTTTGAAGCATCACATGAATTAATTGGAAAGAAATCCCCATGAGAAGCCTTTCTGATCTCCTTCCTGGAGCACATCTCACCAGAATCACCAATCGTATCATTTAATTGTTGCTACCCTGATGATTCAGGATAGGCTGATTTTAATCAAAGGGATATTAACATCCCTCAATCTCTTTATCAAAGGTGACATTAACACCAGTAAGTCGTGGTTTATTAGGACTAGTGGGGGCAGCCCAGGGCAAAATAGGCCTGAACAGGGATCACCCAGGAGGTGCAGGTATCAGGCAGCACAGATTTTAGGAAAACACGCCAAATGACAGAGCACTGATGGGGGTGATAGGAGGGGTGAAAGGGAAGAGAGAGATGATAGAAAAAACTTCCCCTCTGCCCAGTGTGATTTGGTATCCAAACTAGACTATGGTGTTGATATTTATTACTATGGAACAATTTACCTTTCTTTTTTTATTTTTTTTGAAGATTTTATTTATTTATTTGACAGAGAGAGTGAGAGAGCACAAGTAGGGGCAACAGGAGAGTGAGAGGGAGAAGCAGCTCCCCTCCTAGCAGGGAGCCCGATGTGGGACTCGATCCCAGGACCCTAGGATCATGGCCTGAGCCAAAGACAGATGTTCAGCCATCTGAGCCACCCAGGCACCCCACAATTCACCTTTGTAAAAAAAAATATTTAAGAAGCCATCTGGAAAAAGTATCTGAACCTTGTCACTACTTATTAGAAACAAAGGCATTTATCAGGTCTTTCATGTCACATCCTTCTTCAATTTATTTCCTGAAAATATGCTCATTAAATTCACTGCAACCAAAAGTTGCTAGATTTTACCAGAACTCCATGTGAAGATTGTTTCCGATTAAAATGCTACAGTAAAAGAATTTGGGTCTTAAATTAAGGACAGACATTATTTTGTTTAAGTGTATTTTGGTAGGGAATCAAACCTAAAACCTTATTTTTAACATAAATACATAAATAAGAAAGGAATTTGGTACATGACTTATTAATTTATGTATGTATGTACATAATGAGTAACTTCAATTTGCCTTTTCTCTACTCCAGCAATTCTTTGTGACTTTCTCTGTTGTCTCTCTCTTTATTCTCGCTTTTAAGTCTAGATATTCTTCTGTGACAAGCTCCATGCTCTTGTTCTATTGCCTTCTCATTTCTTTCTTTTCTTTTTTTTTTTTTTTAAGATTTCATTTATTTATTTGACAGAGAGAGACACAGCGAGAGAGGGAACACAAGCAGGGGGAGTGGGAGAGGGAGAAGAAGGCTCCCCACTGAGCAGGGAGCCCGATGTGGGGCTCGATCCCAGGACCTGGGATCATGACCTGAGCTGAAGGCAGACGCCTAACGACTGAGCCACCCAACGCCCCTGCCTTCTCATTTCTTGATTGAATTCTTCTCTCTCTTCTACATCTATAGTCTCTGTGTCTTCCTTGGTTTCTTTCCCTCAGCCACCAGTTGCCCTAGAATGGCTTCCATTGATCTTCTAACTTTCTAGCTTTCTCCTTGTGGTCACCCTCCAACACATTGGCAGAGTAAATAACCGGGGTCTGTCTGTCAGAACCACAGAGCACAAGGGTGCAGAGGTAGTCAGGCAGCCTTTCCCTCAAGAAGCTTAGAGTCCCGTAGTGGGAGACAACCATGCAAATGCACTGGGACTCTCAGTGCTGTAAGGGTAAGCTGGCCATGAGTCAAGACTGCTTTCTCAGAGGTGAGATCTGAATGCCTGCTCAAAGATGAGTTGATATTTGCCAACTGGACAATAGTGGCAGCAAGAGGACAATCCGCACAGAGGTACGAGTAAGACTTAAGTTGGAAAGAGCATGAAGCCCCAGGCACGTAGGGAAAGCCTCAGGTGATTCTGTGTCACTGGAGTATGGTGGACAAGGGAAGTACTTGGTAAGAAATAAGATCGAGAGGCACAAGAGGCATGACCAGCTGAACTCTTTTTCCAGGCATCTAATGCATCTTCAAGGGGTTCCCCATCTCAGCTCTTCCCTTTGCATTTGGGGAGAGGCAGACTTTATATAAATTGGGCTTCTCACTAAAGTCCCCTTTCTTAATATTGTACCTTTGGATACTGTCCTCTTTATATGTTCATGTGTAGATAGCCTCTGGGTCAGTGACGATCAGATGTCTATCAGCACTCTTCTCCCTGTCTGTAGTAATGGGACTGCAGGATACATGGCCACCTGCTGGAGACCCCATTTCTTAGCCTCTCTTACAGGTTGGTGTGCTCTATGTGACTGAGTTCTGCACACTGGCGTATAAGCAGAAGTGATGCTGTCCTATCTCTAGTGCATGTCTCTAAAAAGGGACATGGGTGCACATCCTTGGCTCTTCCCACTGGTTGGGTAATAGCAAGACCTAGAGCAGCTGCTCCGGACCTGAGAGAGAAGCTGTGCACTGAACGTGACTGAGGCACCCAAGCAGCTCTAGAACATTCTTCATTGGCCCTGTTACATAAGCAGGAAGTAAAGTTCAGTTTAAGCCATATTTGCATCCTATATAGCTGGGCAGCCTATTCTGAAACTAACATAATCACAGAGTGCTATACTGGGTTCTAAAGCATTGACTCAAAATAATATAAATGACTTAGGAATATTCAAGAAAGAGCATCTCAATTTTTTTTTTTAAAGATTTTATTTATTTAACAGAGAAAGACACAGCGAGAAAGGGAGCACAAGCAGGGGGAGTGGGAGAGGGAGAAGCAGGCTTCCCGCGGAGCAGGGAGCCTGATGCGGGGCTCGATCCCAGGACCCTGGCACCATGACCTGAGCCGAAGGCAGACGCTTAGCTACTGAGCCACCCAGGCGCCCCAAGAGCATCTCAATTTAAAGCAAGTATCCCAATGTTGGGCATCCCAGATACCCAGGTATGTTCATAGAACACACCTATTCAGGCAACCGGGGTCCTATAGCACTTTCTAAACTACATCTCAAAAATAGCAACCTCAATTTGAGAATAACTTACAGAATAACTGCCTGTATACTTCAAAAATATCAGGAGCAAGAAACACAAAGCAAGGCTGGGAAAGTATTTCAGATTAAAGAAAGCTAAAGAGACAAGACAACTAAATGCAATGTCTGGTCATGGACAAGGAAAAAAGGCAATAAGAGACATTATTGGAACAACTGATAAAATTTGAACATGGACAGTCCATTAGATATATAAATTCTAGGAATCTTGATTTTGATAACTGTGTTGTAGTTATATAAGAAAATATCCTATCCTTAGAAAATAAACACTGAAGATTTAAGTTGAAAACATCATGATGTCTGCAACTTATTCAAACGGTTCAGAAAAAATATGCAAACATATATATGTATACAGTACATGCATATACTACACACACACACACACACACAAACCATACAGAAAGAGAGACAGAAAGAGGGAATGAGAAAGCAAAATGGAATTGGTGAATCGAGTTGGTAAAGGGTAATATATGTATATATATACCAGAAATCTTCTCTAAGTTTAAAATTATGTCAAAATAAAAACTAATAAAGAAAAAGACGTAGAAGTATAATTTTCTCTTTCTCAGTCATCAGCAATATCATCAATAGCCACACGCTTGTTATTTGAATATGGCCTGTCAATTAAATCGTTGCTGTTGGCAAAACATTTGGCTGGGTGCTCATGCATGTGACCCTTCCTTTTGAGCCCATTTCCAATGTTCCAGATTTTCCCTGCAGCAAATTTGTCAAAATGGTTGTGGAATAAGTTCGCATTTTAGAAGTTGGCAAAACAAAACCACTCTTCGTCTTTTATCTAAGAACAGATGTGGACTTTGGGTCTGCACAGCAGTGGAATTAGAGGCTGATTTTAAGCATGTGCTAAAATTCAGTTAGTTTGATTTTGATGATATGCGTATATCTAAATTTAGGGACCTGCTACAGAATAACTGCCTAAACCCCTCCATTTCAAAAGGCAAGAAACATCAAGTAAGACTGAGTAACTATTTCAGAGTAAAGGAGACTAGAGACAGGGCAACTAAATGTAATACGTGGGCACTGAAGACAGAACTATAAGGGCCATCATGAGAACAATGGGCAAAATTTGAACATGGACTAATAATGAGATAATATTAATTCTAAAAACCTTGATTTTGATAACTGTGTGACACACACACACGTGCAGAGAGAGAGTGACAGAGAGAGAGAGACAGAGAGAGAGGTAGTATTAGGAAATGTGCTTTACGGTCATTTTTATACCACAAGGGCTATTCTAAGTCAGAAATATCTTGCAATCCAGTAACATCATCCTTCACTTGTTGATGCAAAAAGACACCAGATTCATTCATACCCAGACACCTCCGTAATTAATTTTTAGTTCATCGATAAGCCCCAAAAGATGGTTAGATTACCTAGACAGTGGATATTGGGTAGCACCTTAACTAATTTTCTCTGAACCCTGGTTAGAAATTCATGCATTCATTCATTCATTCATTCATTCATTCAGCAAGCCATTTTAAGCACTGCTAATTGTCAGCCACTAAGTTAAGTACTGAAATGACACTGTTTACCCTCCAGCTGCCTACAGTAAAGAGAATGAGGGAGGTAGGGTTAGTTACGTAAGCATTCATGTTTTGTCATGCAATCTTCCTTTCATTTTCCAACATTTCCTCTTAAGACACATAGGATAGGTGCATATATAAAAGCACACATAAATACTGTTTACAAAAGTAATGTATGGAAATCACACATAGTTTCCAGCTAACATTAAAGGTAAAGTTAGATGCATATAGGGGAGATGTTGGTTAAAGGCTGCAAACTTCCAGTTAGAAGATAAATTCTGGGGATCTAATACACAGCATTGTAAATATAGTTAAAGATACTGTATTACGTACTTGAAAGTTGCTGAGAGAGTAGATCTTAAATGTTTTCACCATAAGAAGAAATGGTAATTGTGTGATGTGATGGAGGTGTTAGCTAAGGCTAGGGTGCTAATCATAATGCAGTATATAAGTGTATGAAATCAACACATTGTACAGCTGAAATTTACACAATATTATATGTTGATGTCGATTGCATCTCAGTAAAGCTGAGAAAAAGTTAAACGCATGTAATAACTTCATGATAACACAAATAAATCTAAACTTAAGTTTTACTTTCTGGCCTAATGCCATGTTTACAATTCAAAGCATGATTTTGGTAATTTTCTTACTTATTCTTCTTTCCTTCATGGCTTCAAGCAAAGAGATTATTATATAGCAGTTCTTTTTTTTTTTTTTTAAAGATTTTATTTATTTATTTTACAGAGAGAGAGACAGCGAGAGAGGGAACACAAGCAGGGGGAGTGGGAGAGGGAGAAGCAGGCTTCCCGCCGAGCAGGAAGCCCGATGTGGGGCTTGATCCCAGGACCTTGGGATCATGACCTGAGCTGAAGGCAGTCGCTTAATGACTGAGCCACCCAGGTGCCCCTATATAGCAGTTCTTAATAAAATACTGATTTATTAATAGTTGATAATCATTCCATCTCTTCCAGTACAGTCCTCTTTGGTAATATCTGTGCAGGAGAACATGGCTCAGGCTTGAAACCTCTCTTCGGAATCTAGGATGACTGGATCTGAGAAATCTGCTTACCCCATGGAGGCAGGAAGTGAAAGATGGCCTCAGTGCGTGGGTACTGATCCCTCCCACTGGGAAAACAAAGTCCAATAAAGGTGTCATGTTTTGGCCAATAGTAACATCTTTTCATTTGAGGGCAGGAGGGCTAGGCAGGGACCATGGGATGGGAGCCAAAATTCCCCTTTTTAATACTTCACATGGTCTTTCTTAAAGATTTGTTGGGTGAGTTATAAATTTCTCTATGGTTCTAAGCTTCCTGAGAACAGAAACCACATCTTAACACATTTTTGTATTGTCTCTATCTATAATAATAGAGACTAATACAAATTTGCTGCCTGATTAACTTTAATTGCTTTATACTTCAGATGACATTTTTTTAGAAGGTATTTTGAGATCTCCAGGTCCCTTTAGGACATAATTATGAACATCAATTTCCATTGTACTGTACATCTACACAAGTCTTGGTTAATAGATATTTCTGGATAAAGTAGCCTCTACAAGACTATAGAATAGATTATTCATAGTTTTTTAGTATCTGTGTCATTATGGAACAACATTATTCAAAAGCATGAAGCTATTGAGATAATTACTCAAAATGAAGTATAGTGCTAGCTGTTTTTGGACTGTTTTAATATGAGGTTTATGTAAATGGACTAAGCAAAAATAAAATTATGCCTATTGAAGGAACAACTTTCTGGAGACTATGTTTGGTACAATTAATTATTTTCCTCCAGAAAGATCTTCTCATCAAGCATTAACTTTATATAGTTACTTAGTCCAAAGGTCACACATTTACCAAGAGGCATCTGGAAGATTTTCTGAAGGTATTTTGTCCATTTCTTAGTCTAAAATTCTATCCATTCATGATCACTTTAGTGAGTTTCTTGTGGCTCTGTGCTATCTCATACATATTCATACCCCTCAAGTATCTATTTATATTGCTTTGCACATAATAGACACTCAACAAATATTTATTAAATGAATTCATTGTCCTACCTTGAAGAATTGGCTGAAAAGCAAGGTTCCACAGATATAGAGCCTATTTATTCTGTCAACATAGCTGACCCTAGTTGACCTCAGAGTCAATATGTTAATCTCCTTGATTAAAATTGTGGAGAATTAGATTTGACCACATAGACCTGAATTTCCTGACAAGATCTTCTCCTGGTCAAAACATCTCCTAATAGAATAACATTGTCTTCTGTTTACTGGCTAACAGAAGGACATCATACACACGTTCACAGCTTAGAAAACTCAGTGAGCACATTTGTATTCTGCGCTAAGAACTAAGAGATGATTAGATTGTTGTAGCACTGCAAGGATGGTTAATGATGGACAGACTGTCAGTGGGTTTATTCCTAACTCTAGTTATAAATTAATTACCTCTTTAACTTATTAGTTTATGTAGACAAAAAGTTATTGCTATTATTTAACAGTCTCTGTGATAACTAAGGATATAGCAGTGATGAGTTTACATTTAGATACACCTAAGATAAGGCAGAGTTTCACTAAATTGTAGCTGACTATTGTGTAGTTTCTGGAATGATGTATTTTATTTTATTTTATTTTATTTTATTTTATTTTATTTTATTGTGTAATGTTTCTTGAATGCGGGGTCTTGGTTCTCTTTCCTAAGGTCCAATACTCCTTTAAGATATTTCTTATTTTGTGTTTGTATTATGAAGATATTTAAAATATAAGCAAAAATAATAACCTAAGGATCTTGTAGATGACCACTCTGGGATTGAGCATTTTTATGTACTAGAAAGTACATAAAATGTACTTAATGTACATAAAATGTCTGTGATTATACTTACATGTGAAATAACACCAAAATTTCCACACCAATAATCTTGCCCCTCTGGGGATCTAAAGACATGCACTACTTGGTCCAGATATGTGAATTTGAACAATATTACTCTAGAATAGAGCACTTGTGAAGAAGTCCTCAATCCTCTTAGGTCAGAGAACCTAAGGGAAAAGATTCATTAAAAGAAACTTAAGCTGTTAACACCATAGATGCTTCAAGATGCTGCTATTGAGATTAACTGAATAAGAATGGCTTTAGTGTTGTTGAATGGAGTAATCACATCCACCATAGAAATTCTGGAAAGCTGTGTCATCAACTCAGTTACTAGGGGTTCTATACATATCAAAAAGAGCATTGCTATGACATGGTGCTTTGAGTTTACTGTATATGAACAATGGAATCTGTTATCTGAGTATCTAAAGAAGCTTTTAATTTTAGATCCTATAATAGGTGAATTTTGAAAAGTAAACATTTTTTAAATGGTCTTTTTCAAGATGATCACAAATGAATTTTCCCTCAAGCACATTTCTTCCAGATTTGTTTCCCTCATAGACATTTAATCTGCATGCTTCTGATTTATTTACACCTGACTCATCAAAATCTGTTTTAAAGTGTTCTTTGATGTCCAAGGAAACTAAATAACATTTGTAAAAAATGTTTAAGTCTGGAAATTGTGTTTGCAGCACAAAATAAAACATGAACAAGCCAGCTTGAACTGCTGTAAATATTGATCTGATAATCTGTTGCGAGGTTCCTTGTAATCATCTTCGTGACTGACTCGCTCCTGGGATGGAGGTAAACTTGAGTAGAAAAACCAAAAAACCCTGCATTCTCTTCCTGCCTTCCCCCTGAAGATACAATGGAGTGCTATATTTAAAAGTGAGATGGTTTATTTGCAATGAAATTCAAATAGCTCTTTCATTTCTTCAAAGAATCATTATCCAGTCGTTTCACTATGAGCGATTTCGGGATGATGACTGAAACGAATATAGGAATTCCTTGAACTTGGGAGTAACAAAGTCTGGGCTAATTTGGGAGCATCTCTTATCTTGTTTTGACCTGAAATAGACATGCCTCCTATACCAGGCAAAAGAACCACATGGGCAATTCACTGCAGACATATGAAGCTGCCCTTGCCAAATGAGGGAAATGCCTCTTAGCAGTGGAGGGTTACGGACTGAACAGCAGAGATGGGCATGCTTTCTGTCACACGAGGTCCTTTTCATCTCCACACAGATGTGAGAAATGGCGGAGGGTCAGGGCAGAGTCAGGACCAAGGAGCAGAGGAGTATAACCGGCTCACATGGGAACCCTATCCATGGCTAGACTTTGAAACAGCTTAGCCACTGGGCCACAGCACATACTAGAAGAGAGTCGGAGGACACACCGAGAGGGGTGAGCCACAGGAGGCTGATGAGCCACTTCAAGAAGGTAAATGGCAAAGGCAGAGAAAAAGATAACCTGCACTACTCATTACTGTTGCCACAAGCCACAGAGGGCTCTTTGAATTCATTAAAATTAAGTAAAATTCAAGATGTTGTTCCTCAATCACAGTGGCCACGTATGGAGGGTTCAATAGCCACATTTTGGACAGTAGACGCATAGATACATCATCCGTATTATAATCCCCCATGTGACAATCTTTGCTCCAGGTTCAAAGCAGTGAGGTAGGGTCAGAATAGCCATTTTTCCTGAAAGTGATGGACAAAGGAGAGATGTTGCATTAAGAGAAACTGCCAAATTAAATAGATTCCACTGTTTTAAAAATGGATGGCATGGCTAATTTCTGATTTTTCCTTGAAACAAGGCCTCTCTTGAGAGCCTCAAAGTCTCTAAGTATCCTAAATACCTTGTTAGTATAATTATTTAAAAAAACACTTTGTGCATATATTAGTTACATTATTAAAAAATATATATGCAAGGAGCCATGGGGTTCCAAGTCATAATGCAATTGGAACACTGTTCAGCCTTTTAATAAGGCCTGCCAGGCTCCATGTGATGTGGCTGCCCTTCTCTTCATTACCTCCTCCTCTTGTGCATCAGGCTCAAAGCAGACTGGGGGCCCTCTGCCTCCTGAACACAACAAGCTAGTTTGTACCCCAGACAGGTTGCAAATGTTACTTCTTCTGTCTGAAGTTCTCTTCCCTCAGATCTTCCCAGGCCTGGCACATGTTACTTAACATCTGAATGATGACAAGGGCTGAAGTCACCTGCCATCCCCTCGGATGGCCTTCCCTGACACCTGTCTAAGGCACCTGCTTCCAGCTCTGAGCTCCTGTAGCTCTGCACAGTTACTCTGTACTAGCTTCTTTACACTCCCCGAAGTAACTATAATTACTTGTTTATTGTCTGGGGGCAAGGAACTTGTCTGTCTTCACTGCTGGATACTCAGTGCCCAGAACAGAGCTTGGTAATAAACATGGGCTTAGAGAATGAATGAGTGACTACCGTGATGACGCTTATATTCTAGTGAAATCATAATAGGTAACGAGTGCACTTTTACCATATAGGAAGTACTTCATATAAATGATCTAACTTACTCATATAGAAATCTGATAAAATACTCTTAATATCCCTGTTTTACAAATTAAAAATATTGGGTCTTAAATCAGTTGCACAAGATTAAAGAGCTAGTAATGGGTGAAGGCAAAACTGAACACAGGCAATCTTATCCCAGAACAACACCTTAATCAGAGGGCTGTCTCTCTCTCTCTCTTTCTCCTCTCTGTGTACATTTCAAAATTAATTTCCTCAATTGGGTTCCATATCCCCTTGAGTCCTTGATGCTTGAGTCTTACTTTGGATGAATAATAATAATGATGATAATAATCTACAATATTTATAAAACCTCTACAGTTTATGTAGCAGATTCACATGTGTTATCTTTCTTTGGATCCTCATAACTATCCTGTGAGCTAGGAAGGAAAGGTACTATTATCAGCAAAATCACCCAGTGGAGAAGATATTCAGCATAAAGGAAGAAATCATTATTTTTGCATCTGAGAAAAACAATGTCACCCTGATTTTAAATGTCACCCCAATTTTGAAAATAGCCTCTGGCTTCTCCGTGAAATCATTGGAATGAATGGGAGAAGACAAGAAGCACCACTCTGCATGAATAAACCATGAAATATATTTGACAATAAAATTTTCAATTAATGTGGAAATATTTGCTCTGAATCTTGGCTCTTGAGGATGTAAGTCTCGGCCAAATATTAAAAATACGTTTTATTCCATTGCACAAAGTACACTGCAGACACTTAGATTCCTGAGAAACTGAAAACTGCCATTTTTGAGCATCCTGAATATGGATTAGGCTGATGGACGGATTGTGTTGAGAGAACTGGATCTGCTATGACACTTAAACATGGCCTTTACCCTGGCTCAGTGTGGCTCTGTTAGAGAAATAGGGGCTTTCCTTTGGCCGCCTTTAGATGGCAGTTTACCTGGGCCTCTTGACTCTGTGGAGTCCTTTTCCATTCAGGTAACATACCGCCCCAAAAATAAATAAATAAAATAAAAATAAAAAGTGAAGTTAATAAAAAATTATTCTTTTAAAGACTTTGGTGTTGGTATTTTATTACTATCTTAGGAGATCTTGAGTTTTAAGGGCTTTGCTTTGTTAAGAGTTGGAATTTGTTAGTGATCTTTGCCCAGTTTCGTTTATGAAAAACACAGTCTGACACACACCAAGTACCTCCTATGTGTAATGCACCATGAGTTAGACACTCATACGTAGCTCTCAATAATAAGAGACGAGAAAGGGATTAAAAAGGGACGAGGGGGCAATGGGAGAAAGAGTGAAGTTAGACAGCACACAGAGGCAGTTTGCTCACTGTACAGTTACCTGCACCACCGCTCAGGGCTTTCATCTCTTCATAAGTGCTAATTGAACATAATAATAAATTAAAAAAAAACCCAAAAAACCAAAAAACAAAAAAATAAAACAACAACAAAAAAGAAGACTATTGACCTTCCAAAATGAACCAACACTTCCCCTCAGAGGAGCTGCAGAATGGAGAGCACTTAATTTTTCTACATAAACTTATTCTTGCTTTATGTTTAATTTAAGCAGGTACAGTCTGTAAAAACCATATAGTCTATGTAAACATGGATTTTAGGGTTAGAAATTGTATTTTGGACACATTATATTAAAACAATGTATTGAGATAGATGTTGTCAGATTTTTTTTTTTTTAAACTAAAAATGAGTGGGGGCACCTGGGTGGCTCAGTTGGTTAAGCGACTGCCTTCGGCTCAGGTCATGATCCTGGAGTCCCGGGATCGAGTCCCGCATCGGGCTCCCTGCTCGGCAGGGAGTCTGCTTCTCCCTCTGACCCTCCTCCCTCTCATGTGCTCTCTCTCATTCTCGCTCTCTCAAATAAATAAATAAAATCTTAAAAAAAAATATTTAAACTAAAAATGAGTGTGAAGTAAGTGGCACACCCAGGACATCCATTCCTGGCAAGAGCAGTACCTGTGCCCCACACTCTTGCAAACCTGGGTTACTCAGAGTTGGACCAAGCGGAGGATCAATAGTTTCAATTAACCTGAACTCAGCTGTGCATTCACAGTGGCCATAAGTGCCTTTTAAAGCCTTGCCTGCCTCCCTTGCTTGGTCATGATCCCCTTAATTGTATTTCCTCTCACCCTTGGCAGAACCATTTGTGCTGTAGTAAAAGCAAGGCCCTACACGAATCTGGCATCGAAGCAAATGGCATTCTTCAAACTCACTGGGTTTTTTGTTTGGTTGGTTGGAATTTGGGGTAATGTCTGGAGTTTTGGGTCAATGTCTAATCTGACATTGTTTTTCTCATATGCGAAAATAATGATTTCTTCCTTTATGCCATTTACAAACATCTTCTTTCTGCGTTCATGCTGGGGATACTTTAGTGAGTGAGAAAATTCCATATCCCATGTTTAGAGGGAGATGCAGAGAAGTGCTCAGGCCCTTACAAGATAATAAGCTCAGTGCCTCATTGTGGATGCATCTCAGGGAGAGGAAAGGAGGGATATCTGGCAGCAATATGGGGACCTATGTGTGTAGACCTCTGATGACCTCTGAAATGGAACTGTAGTAATAGTGGGTGTAGCCATTGATAAGCTACAAGATCAATCAAAAAATTAAGTTGTGAAAAAAGAGTGATGAAAATTATGCAGTACACTTATCCCAAATACAAACAAATTGTTGACTGGGAAAGATTATGACAACAGCAGAAATATGCACTGAGGTTGCAAACCAAAACTCCAACCAACCAAACAAAAACCCAGTGAGTTTGAAGAATGCCATTTGCTTCGATGCCAGATTCGTGTAGGGCCTTGCTTTTACTACAGCACAAATGGTTTTGCCAAGGGTGAGAGGAAATACAATTAAGGGGATCATGACCAAGCAAGGGAGGCAGGCAAGGCTTTAAAATGATGGTGACTTTTCAGTTGGACCTTAAACCACATGTAGGCTTCTATAGGCAAAGATAAGGCAAAACTCTTAGGGAGGAGGACAACCTAAGCCAGGGGAAAGAGGAAAAGCCAGAGTTGGATTTAGGAAACATCAGGAAGCCTTGGTTCTCTGTAGCAGAGAATTCATGTTGGCAAATAGTTGATATTAAGGTTGAAAAGGAGGTTTCTGATGTATTGTGGCTCATCTTACATTTAATAGAAATTGAGGTCACTGAGGATAAGCTATAAATATATGAATAAACATGTATATTCATAAAATATTCCTTTAATAAAAGTGAAAGTTTCATCCAATAAATTTGAAGAATAGAGAAATTTAGTCCACAAATATCATTCATATTATCCTTAATAAATCCCAAAACTATGATAGGTATTTAGTTATACATTTTTATTCAGTATTTTTCCACACATACATTATATTACAGATTGTAAATCTTCTCTGGATTTTTATGCTATACTTCTTAATTCAAAAAGAATTTTCCAACATTCTTTTATTTTTAATTTATCCCTTATTATAGCAGCATAATAACTCAATGAATGGACACATCACAGTTTCCTTATTACTCTGTTGTTGAATATTTAGGTTGTTTTATAAAAAAAAAAAACAACTTTTGGAGGCCACTGGGTGGCTCAGTTGGTAAGCATCCAACTCTTGATTTCATCTCAGGTCATGATCTCAGGGTCGTGGGATGGAGCCCCACGTCGGGATCTGTGCTCAGCCGGGAGTCTGCTTGAAGATTCTCTCCTCTCTTCGCCTCTCCCCCTGCTTGCTCTCTCTCTCTCTCAAATAAATACATCTTAAAAAAAAAGATTCTCTCTCTTTTTCCCCTCTCCCTCTGCCCCTCCCCACTGCTTACATGCACACCCTTGCGTGCTCTGTCTCAGAAAGAAATAAGTAAAAAATAAATAAATAAATAAGCTTTTCCATTAAAAATAACACTTTAATTAATTTTTTATTTCTACAATTTCCCCCCATATTTGAGATTGTTTTCCTTGGTGTGATTGCTAGGTACAAGGCTTTACTTATTTTAGCCTAGCCTTGTATGTCTCTTTATATAATACATGTATTTCCCTAGGTCTGTGATATTTGCCAAAAATATTTTGCTCAGATGACTTTTGCTCTTTTCAAAAACATACAAGAACAATTTACATTTTGAAAGTTTGAAAACACCATCTTTACCCGGAGTCCTTCATGGATATCTTAATAATTGTATTAATTTACATCTTAGTTATTAATTTACTTGATTATTCTATTTTTAATCCATTCTAATAACTTATGTGGTAGTGTAGACTCGAATCAAAGAGCTCCCTGCTTGAGACTCAAATCTACTCTTTGCTAGATATGTGCCTTTGGGAAACTTATTTAACTCCCAAGTTAAGCCCAATTTTCAAGTTTCTAAATTAGATTACTATTACCTAACAAATAGTTGTGAGGATTAAATGAGGTCCTGAATATTAAAATTAGATATCATTAGTAATACTTACTTCACATTTCCTAAATATATTTGTAATTTACCATCGAAATCACTAACAAGTATTTGTTGATTATATGCCTTATGTTAAGTGTTGTGTTCTGTAAGCTCTCAATGACATCAGTCAGACACAATCTAAGAACACGTGTTAGTGATGAACAGTATGTAGACAAACAACGCATGACTTCAATGTCTGGCAATTTGAGGGATTAAAAATATAAAAATTCTCCTGCCATAAACCACCTAGAAATTCTGGAGTTTATAGAAAAGGAAACTAAATCCACAGGGGCCCCAAATAAAGGTAATACCAAAATTGAAATTCTTCGCTCCGGTAGGATGTTGTTTCCCTTGGTGACGAAAGGCTTTGGGTTTAGACTCATTAGGAGATAGGGAATGCCCAGTGGGCCTAAAAGAGGTACAGTGTTGGGATGAAACCCCAACATAAAGTTCAGAATTCTTGGACGTCTTATATCTTAAAGAGTAGAACAGGGAAATAAAGGGCTGCCACACAAGAAGATGAAAGCTCTCCTTGGCCTGAGCATGGAAATGAGATAGGAAGAAATAAATTAGCTAAGATATGGGTAAGAACTTATACTGTCTGCTTGATCTTGAAGATCCTGTACGGCAAATTGACATTTAAAAAATTAAAAACCATTCCAAGTTGGAAATAACCTTCAAACATGAGACTGAAACAAGGAAAATCTGCCTCCCAGAAAACATCCTCAAGCCAAGCCCATCTGAATGTGAGTTTACAATACATAATTACAACACACAAGGAAACAATTCACCATGAGTGAGCATCATCAGACATAGTAAACAATTGCATTTGATTCTTAGGAACTTCAACTAGAAGTTCAGATAGAAACCATGAAAGAAAACATTTTAAAATAATTGAAGACCTAAAATATGGAATTAAAACAAGAAAGGAACAAGATGCCATAAAAAAAGCAAACAAATTTTCCCCAACATTTTGTTATGAGAATTTTCAAACATAGAGAAAAGTTGAAAGAATTTTACAGTGAATATCTAAAACTATACTATTGTAAACATTTTGTTACATTTGCTTTAAAACATGTCTATCCAGCAATTTATCTCATTTCTTGATGTTTTCAATTGAGTTGCAGATATTTTCATGCCTAAATAATCCAGCATACATATTATTAGCCATAGATGTTAACTATATTGCACAAAAACACATTAACTATATTCATTCTTGTAAATAACATTAACTATATTGTAAGTGAAAATATTTACGGTTCTTTGAAGTAAAATGTACATTTAGTGGAATTAATAAATTTTAAATGACATATTTGATACTTTTTGACAAATGCATACATCTGGGGAACTCAAACTCCTACCAAGATATAGAATATTTCCTTTACTTCATACACCTCTCAATCATAGCCCCACCTTGAACCCCAGCCCTAGAGGCAACCACTGTTCTGCTTTTACCCTATAGATAAATTTTACTTATTCTTAAATATCATATATATGGAATCTTATGGTATGTACTCTTTAATGTGGATTACTTTTATAATATTTTTGAGATTTCATTTGTATTGATGATACCATCATTCCACTGTATAAACATAGCAAAATTTATTTATCTACTTTTCTGTTGATGAGCATAGGGTTGTTTCTAGATTGGTTATTATGAGTAAAATTGCTATGAACATTCTTGTACAAGTCTTTTTGTGGATATATATTTTCATTTCTTTTGGGCAAATATGTAGGAGCAGAAGTGCTGGGTCATAGGGCAAGTGTTCTTTTAGTTTTATATGAAACTTTCAGACCTTCTCCTAAAACACATTTCCGTAGAGTATGTGGAGACATGATAATGTGAATAAAAAGTTTAAAATATGTCTAGTAGAAGTTCCAGAGAAATTGGAGAGAATTGGAAAAAACAGCTTTTAAGGTGTGATTTTTGGGGTAAATTTCTGAACAACACAGATTTCCATATTCAGCAACCATAATGAATCTCAAACAAGATAACACTACACATGGTCAAATCTAGGAAAAATGTATAGCCTCAAAGATAAAAAGAAACATTTTAAGAGCAAAGAGGAGACAACAAAACAAACTGATGGAAGACTTACGGGCATTAATAAAAGAAACTTGTAAATAATGGAATATTGTTAAAACATTAAGAGAAAGTAATAGTCCAATTAGAATTTTGCACCAGCTAAACTTTTATTTATTTATTTATTTACAGATTTTATTTATTTATTTATTTGAAAGACAGAGAGAGAGAGACTGAGAGAGCAGGAGTGGGAGGAGAGGGAGAAGCAGGCTCCCCGCTGAGCAGGGAGCCCAATGTGGGGCCTGATCCCAGGACCCTGAGACCATGACCTGAGCCGAAGGCAGATGCTCAACCGACTGAGCCACCCAGGTGCCCTGCACCAGCTAAACTTTCATCAAAAGATGACTATGGGGCGCCTGGGTGGCTCAGTCTGTTGAGTGTCTGCCTTTCGCTCAGGTCATGATCCCAGGGACCTGGGATGGAGTCCGGCATCGGGCTTCCTGCTCAGCAGGCATTCCTAGAGAACATTATTTGAAGAAGAAAATTGGAACCAGAAGAAAGGATTGATGAGCAAATAACTTGATAACTGAGCAAATCAAACCTTTATAGTATAATATCATAAATATCCTAATGGTTTAGACTATGGACTCTTAACTCAGAACCACAGACTAGATTTGAATCCTGTTTCTGTCTGCATTCTAATCTGGAAGTTCCATATCGTGGCATAAGTGATGTTGTGCAGTTCTAGACCCAGCCCTTTAAGGTCTAAATATTTCTGCTTCTATTTTTGAGGAGCCCAGCTGCCATGCTGTGAGGAAGCTCTTGCTATCCTACTGGACAGAGAGGCTGCTTGAAGAAGCTATGGAGGGAGATATACCACATGGAGGAGATGCCAGCCTTCTTCGACCTTCCAGCCCAAGAGCGTCACCATCCTTTGTCACATGGGAGAGAAGAAACACAGGCCACCCACAGAATCAAGTTCAATCATCAGTTTTTGTTTTAAGCCATTAAGTTTTGGGGGGAGGTTTGTTACACAGCAATGGATAACTGAAACACTCAGGTAGTTTGTAGTTGTGTGTTCTTCATTGAGAGACTATGAAATGCTAAGAAACGATGTGTAGAATTGTATGAGGACAGGCTTTCACTCATACACCTAATGTTATCTTTATTCCCCTTGAATATCTATCCAATTTTAATTTTATTCTGCTTCTAACAGGCTTATTCCCATACCTGCGTTTATTTTTAAACACACAAATCCCCAACTTTCAGTCCAGAATGATTTTGTTTTATGCCTGCCTGGATTAGTGTGATCTTTGAGGGAAAATCTCTATTCAGAGAGCCTGAGAACAATTAGATTGCTTATGATTTCTAGCCATGCAATGTTTTTCGAGGAATATTCACCACAGTGCCTTCACAGCATTTATTGGGAATAAACTCGTTAAGATCTAATGATGATCTCTTTAAAATATATATTTGGTAGAACCTGAAGTTTCGGGGGACCAATATAATGGCAGTATAATTGCTAAGTCACCGCGAAGACATTGCTTTATTTAACGTGTGCAATTTTGTGCAAGCCAAGCGGAACTAATCAAAATACTGAAGGTAGGTTCTTGCTGCCACCACTCCCCCAACATCTACCTAGCTGTTTACCAAAAATACGACTTTATATATTGTGAGTGAATTGGATTTTTTTTTCTAATAATAAACTGTGGCTGAAATTAAGCAATAATTTCTTATGAAGAGAACTATTGGTGATGTTTTCAGTCATCAAGTTTTTATTGCATCTGCCTCCAGTCCATCGGGGTGACACAGACAAAGGCTTAAGCAACCCCATCATCTTTTAACCCATTTTTGACACTTACCTGTTTGTCGCACGCAATAGGATCTCTGTGGGCATATATCAGAGCCTCCATGGGAGGTGTGGTCTGGCTTCCTCTGACATCGCTCCTCTGGGTCAGCTCCTCCCAACCGGGACTGACCCTACATGGGTGCATGGAGATGGAGAGAGGTAGCCCCACTGACTCTTTGTTGCCTGTCACCCTCTTGCTGAGCTTTCTCCCAGATGCACAGTGCTTGCCCTGACGCCTTAAAGGCTTCCATTCAGATTCTCCCTCTCAGTCTTTTCTTTTCCAGAATATTGTTTGCCCTTCCCCTCAAATTCAGCTGTCCTGTTTTCTTTCTTTCAGAACTGTGTTCCCTGATAGTGGGCAGTACTCTGAGATCATGACCTGATACGAGATAATGTGTTGACCCAAATGAGTGTCCCTGAGGATGGATTTTTTTTTTTTTTAGGCCACTGGAAAAATAGTTTTAGACAGAAGTCTACTTTTATTCTCTTAAACTAAAACCAAATTATTGGTAGTTTCATAAAGTAGAACTACCTTTGCTTACAGACAGACTTGTCTGGAGCGTTGGGAATTTCATTAGTTCTGAGTCTCTGGAACACAGCAGTGATCCCAGAGGTAAGAGAAAAAGCCGAGCAACAGTGAGAAAGTCTGTCAAAATCACCTTGTTCTTTCGTCTATATCAGGCAGAGAAACGCCTTCAGAACCAGGGATGGAGAGATGTAGGCTGAGGTACGTAATTACGGAGTAGAATAGCAGCTGTAAGGCCCAAATAAGAGCAGAGCCAAGTGGAAGGAAGACCAGGGAGACAGAGGAGATGTGGCAGGCTGAGATCCTAGTGTAGAGGCCTCATTAAATTGCAAGTTCAATGACGACACGGTTCTATTCATGTTAAAGGCAGAGGTCCAGTTATATTAATAAGGATTGCTCCACCTCCTCGAAAAGATGGGTTAGCATTTCTGTCTGCTTTGTTTAAAAAGGTAACAAAGTGTAATACTTTTTAAAATGGTTAACACAAACAAATTTGCTGATAAAAGAGGTAGAATTTGAATTCTTTGGGAAAGGGACTGATTTAGAACAGATGACTCCCTAAAAATGCTAAGACAATGCAGGTGCACACACACACACACACACACACAGCATACACACACCAATCCACATTCAAACAAAGACAGATAACTGCTGGATCTTGAGTATTCCATTTGAATCAGCTCCATTTATCTTTCCATTCATTGATCTTGGGGATGATACCGCTTTCACTTCCAATTCACAAAGTTTCTACTGATTCTCTTTAACTCACTGCCACCAGTTTGTGCTACGGGAGTACTTTTATCCTGCCCTTCCCATCCTAGGGTCACATGTAGGCCACCTAGCTGGGTCTTTGGCCACTGTCTGCCCAGATGTGTTAGTGGAAGGGGCCATGACTCTATGTCATGCTTGATTCGATGGGATAAGATGCACCTAGTCCCTGTGGGTGCCAGCCAGTTGGCCTGGGTGAGGCAGGGTGGGAGCGGCTGGCTTGGAGGAAGAAGCAGTGGAGAAAGCCAGCAAGAGCCAGAGCTAAAGACACGGGGCTAAGGCTTTAATGAACATGGATATTTTTATTTTATGGCTTTATTTTCCCTCTTCAGAAATAATGAGTATTCAGCATCATTGATGTCATGTAAGTTAAGGAGGTTGGAGGGCAGGTAAGAAATCTTGTGTTCACACTGTTACATTTTTCTTTTTAACCACTGGTATGGGTATGTACATTTAATAATGAACTGTTGGGGAAATTGCTATGATAATCTTAAACAAGAGAGTCATTATACAGAAATTATTGTGTATTTTTCTACAAATGATCATCTTGATTTGAAATAGGCTAATCAGCTGAATTTAGTGATATATTTGTTCTTTGTAGTATGTCTCTGAGACCCGTAGGGAAGAAAAATGACATATTTTAATGGAGCCTGAATGTTTTGAAAATGGTGCCGTCACATCCCTTGGGGGTGGGAGGCGGGGCTGCACCTGCCGGGCTGTGAACCCTCCACCCTTAGATAGATTTATCAGTCCTCGCTGAGAGCTGCCAGCTCAAGCTCAGTTAGAGCCTATCAGTTTCTTAGCCCATGAAAAGGCAATTTTGTCTAAAACCTTAGAGTCTATAGACTTTGAAACGGAAAGAAAAGTCATGCCAAAGGCTGCATTTTACTTAAACATTTTCTTAAAGCCCAAGTTTCAAAACCAACTAACGCTAGAAAAAGACAATGCTATCTGAGACCTTTAACAAATATATTATTTTTCTTCCAAATAAAGAACAAATTGAATTTTTAATTTCTTAAGCTAACAGGTATTATTTCTTATATTACAATGTTACAGCTAGTAGCATTAGTAACCATGAAAGAAAACGTGAGATTAATTTCTGGTATGTGCTTGAAAGTCTTCCCTAATCTTTGCCCCATGGCTGTTGGTGAGAGAAGTGAGATTTTTATATGTATGTATTCTCTGTTGGAGCAGTTGTGTCTAAGACGACATCCCCATACCTCTTAGTGGGATGACTTTGCTATGAAGGAGGAATAAAACTACGCTTGCTCATCTGTTGCATGAAGTTATATATTAAACCTTTGCTTTGAGATTATCTGTGGGAAACTCAATCAACAGAGACCATTTTAAAAGAATATTGGCAGAGAAAAGTCATACCTGTTGGATCTCTGGGGTGCTTTCAATCCTGTTTGCTCAGCACATTTGTCTTAAACTGCCTTTTGTTAAATTTTGTCTTATTTTAGTTTGTTTAAAATTTTATTTCCTATTCAATAGTTTTCATACACACAGATAAAATATATTTTACCTTTGTATTATTTTCTTCTACTTAATGGCTCTTAACCTTTATCATAACCTTGACTTTTGTTGTATACAAACGTTTTTAATTGACCTAATAATCAGAAATATGAGCATCATTCCTCAGGCTTTATTGGAAAGCTATGAAAACTGTTACTCCAGGTCATACCTATATATATTTAATAAGGAAATGAAAAATATCACTTGGGAGTTGACTTGGATATTTTATCTCCTGATATATGCCAGCTTGTGTGGCATGGTTGAATATCTGATGTGATTTTGAAGATATGAAAGGAACCATTTAGATCTTTACCAATGGAAATTTTTATTAATATTGATTAATATTAATAATAATTAATTATTATTAACCAATAAATTTAATAAATAATTAATAAAAATTTCGATTATTGAAAGCTAATGACAGATGATCTCCACACCTACAGGGTCTCAATGAGCTTGACTGGGTGTGATTGGTTATGTTACTGTCAATGTAGGGCCTTTTAAGTTATTTCTTCACAAATAGGATCAAATGCCCTCAGAACAAAGACTTACTTTTGTTCAGTGGTTACATTTTATGTTCTGTTACAGGATGTATTTTGTATTTTAGTATTAGTAGACTATGAGAAGATACTTGCAATAGGTATTTTTAAAATTTTTATTAAGAGCTATTATTGAAAGGTTACCATGTACTACTATGGGAAATGTATCTTCCTACCCACAAAGAAGCTAAAATTATACTTGGAAATAAACCAAGTCAATAATACTTGGGAAGTGACAAAGTAAGCATATGTACAACGTGGTATGGAGTCAGCCAGAAGGGGCCTTGGGTTGTCCAAGAAGGCTTCCCCAGGGAGAAGACATTTCATATGAGGTTCTGAAGAGTGAGTAAAAAGGAGCCATGTGAAGAAAGTGGAGTATGAGTAAAATCGAGAGAAAGGAATTACCGGTGTGTGTTTGGGGGGAGTGGGTGATGAATATAGAGTATTAATGAGAAAGTGGTGAGAAATAAGGCTGGAGAGAGCAGGGACAAGACCCCAAGAGGAAAGTCTTTTTTTGGCATCATTGCATGTTAAATGCTGCCCGGAAGACATGCCTCACAGAGAAACAAGAATTTAATAGCGATGGTTATTCCTAAGAATCTGCTGCCATTTATTCATTCATTCAACAAATATGTATTAAATTTTTATTAAATCTCTGGAACTCTGCTTAGTCCTAGACATATGGCAGGGACAGATCTTGACACTGTCCTCACTCTCTTGGGGTTATAGCCTACTCTGGGAAACTAACACTAAACCCCAAATCATACAGTGCTTTGACCTGGAAGTAGGTACACCGGAAGTGAGTGTGTGGGGTTTCATGTGTTTAAGGAGCGCAGAGAGACCAGTATGGCTGAGATGGGGCTCAGGTGGGAAGGAGCGAGGAGAGTGGGGGTCAAATGGAATCAGGAAGAAATGGCAGGAAATGAGGCTGAGGCGCAGAGGGTGCAAGGTCTTTGTTCTTTATCATCTGAAGAGCAATGGGAGGTCTCTGAGGCGTTAAAGCAGAGATCGATCTGATCTACCTCCTGCAAAGTTTCCTGGGAGAACAGATGGCAAGAGTGGATGCCAAGGTTGAGCCGACTTCTACATGTTAGGTGATACCATTGTTATCAGTAGGGACAAACTCTGGGCTGCTCTTATGATTGGTTGGTAGAGTTGTTATCCACACTCTAGCCAAACCAGCTTATGACCAAAGGCCTGACTTTATGGGATGGCTATGGCCTGTGGTAAGGACAGAGTAAGGTTAAATGGCTTAAGAAAGATAGATCCTGCCACCTGGCCCTTATTAGCAGGATATTCTATTCAACTGAGCCAACTTGGAGGTGGACTCCTATAGTATCAGCCAACAAGTGTGCAAGTCTTAACTTTGATGATGAAACTAAAAGCAGATTTTAAATCAGACATGGCTAGGGTCATTGCCTTTTGCACGAGCACTCTAAGTACTCATTGATACCAACACTTTTTGTAAAAAGAAATTAGGCTAATTGTGCCATCTTTTGAGTTCCTTTCAAAACACGAGGAACTTCATTTTTAACTTTATTTTCTTTCATGTACAGAAACCCTAGTTTAAAATCTTAAATCATCTCTCTCTTGCCTTGTACATTAGAGATGATTCCTCACAGGTAAGACTAAATTTTATCCTAAAGAATGGTGTGCAATTCATCCTGACATTCTTATTTAGCTCTGCTGTCTTTCTTCCTGCTTTTATCTGTTAAGAGTGTATATGTCATAATATCTTAATCCCCAGTTGGATCCCTGTCAACCGAAGTAACTCTTTTGAACTAACCAGAACTTCTTGGAATCACAAGCAGATTTAGAAATATGGGCTTTATCTTCCATGTGCTGTTGTTGGGCTTATACTCATCAAATACCTCAGACTTTGCAATATGATCAGGCTGAATAAATACATCCCAAACTGAATATGTGCAAAATTATTCAAATGTATGAATATGTATATATGTAGATCTATAAAGGCAGTTGGATTAAACTGTGAACACACTCTAGGAATCTTAACAGATGAACACATGTCAAAGGGACATGTCTTACTTTTTTCAATGTAATACATTTTTGAGTTATATATTTTATATGAATTTTTCCAACCTATAATTAATATTAATTCAATGGCTTTTTGCAATTGAAGAATCCTGTCAGTTCTTTTATTCACTCAAGCAAACATTTATCAAGTGTTGTTATGGACAGGAGCTACGCTATTATTCTAATCAAAGCCCAATTATTCAAATATTACTTATCTAATTTTAGGATTAAACAGAGCTTTTATTCCTCCTCCTTTCTTCTCTGCTTGCTTTTTGAACATTAATTGTTCATTGTTCTTTAGCATCTCTGCCAGATAATGGACAGGAGGAAAAAAAAGGAAATAAAAATCCAATCAAGTGACTCTGCTACTTGTGTGCAAATTTGGTAGGAAAGGACATTGTAACTGGGTTTTTGTTTTTTGTTTTCATTTTTTTTGTTGTTGTTGTTCTCTCCTTCTTATGAGTTTTTAGTAAGTTTGTCTCTGACTCAGTAAATGTTTCAGCAACATTTAGATTTCTACTGTCCTTCCCCCCATTATCATCTAATATTTTGACTAATTGAGACTTGCCTAAATTCAAATTTACATTTTGGATTGTAGCAGGATTATATGATTTTAACCAAATTACCTGGATTGAGGTATGGTGAGGCCAGATGCAGACCAAGGGAGAAACACCAGGAAGAGGTTTAGGGCTTGTCAGGTGCACAGTTCCCTGTGGAGAACACAGCACCTGCTGGGAAGCATTGAGGTAGGGGGTGGGGGTGTGGGAAATGTAGGCAGGAGCCTTTACTGCAGTTTCTGCAGGAAGGAGCAGGTGAGGCAGGACAAGCATGCATAGGATTGGCCAGTGTAAATCATTTAAGTGAGCTCTGGGGCCTCGGGGTGTCCCTGGTTGTCTGGTATCTACCTTGGGGTGATTAGGACAGCTGTGTGAATGGCCTGGACTGTGAGAGCCCAGTAAAGGAGGTGGTCCGGGATGTGGACTTAGTGGGCTCAAGAAGAACTGGTCAGCCTTTGGTCAAGATCTCAAATGTGGGTTAAGACAGAAGTTTAAAAAAACATTACAAACAAAGCAACCTGACACTATTACATATACATATTAAGATACTTTTAAGATTTCCTGACAATATCTACTCCTCACCCTTGCCTTCCGAGTCATGGACATCCCATCTCTGGCTTGTAACTGACTTCCGTCCAGCATGGGAGCCATTCACTGGGGGCCCACGTGGGGGCCATTTCTCCGCATTGCAGCCAGAATAAGCTTCAGCGATGTTAAGTCTACGCCCTCTACCTCCACCCTAACTCCGATTCTTGCAGGAAACATGTCATGACTTCCCAAAGCTCTCATGCGGCCCGGTAGGGCTGGAGGTATGTCCCCACCCTTGCTGGTTCATCCCCTGTGGCTTCTACGCCACCTGCCTTGGCCTTCTCTCTGCACATTTGCAATACTTTTCACGGGCTCTCCCTTTCCCCCACCCCCGCCCAATATTCACCGACTGAATTTCATTAGATCGAATACACCACGGATTGTAAGAAACGCCATTTTTTTCCCAAGAGAGGAAAAGAGCTGGCAATTACAAGATGACTCAGTATCTTAATAACTCTGGGTCATGCAACATTAGACTTCCTCAGCCTATGTTTGCACTAAAACTTCTTGCATTGGAAGGGATTGGGTGGTGTTTGCTCCCCTTAGCGACGTCACTTGGTGCATGGTGAGCCACCTTTCCCATGTTCCTCAGTAACAAAACCTATCCCCGCTTCAGCCACTTGGGAGTATCTTCCTTCCGTATGTTGCTAAGTGCATTTTGGTTGTTGCTTTTCCAGAAAACATGAAGTTGTCGTCATTCCTCCAACAAGAAATATTTGTTCCACTGCTATGAAACCCAGCGCTCCTTGTTTCCATATCTTTCTGAGTTCAAAGAACCTTCATTTTGATGGCAAACCCAAAACATTTTAAAACAGTTTGACAACACCTGTCAAAACAACAATGTGGCTAACTCAAATGAAAAAAGGACAGTGTGAACAGCCATGACCAAGTTCATGCACAAATGGGCAAAGACAATAATGTCACAACAGGCTCTTTTCTGTTTTTTTTTCCACTGGAACCCATCCTCTCAAAACTATTGTTCCATGATTTTCTCCTTACATGTCCCCTTTCATTCCTGATAATTAAAAGTATTTTTTCATGCCACAGCTTCACAAGATCTACTTGATGCCAGCCAGCTTGTTATTTAGTTGCCTGGAAGTTGGGAGTGTTTGCAGACAGGAAAACTTTACTCTGAAATTTTCTCCTGAATGATGTATAAAACTCTTAAATAAGATGATTCTAATTAATGTTTCTCTATGCCAAGAAATGGCTTCTTCTTCTTCTTTTTTTTTTTTTTTTAGAGAGAGCGAGAATGTGCACACATGTGAGTGGTGGTGGGGTGGTGGGCAGTGGGGTGAAGAGGGGCAGATGGAGAGGGAGAGAAAAAATCTTAAGCAGGCTCCATGTCCAGTGTGGAGCCTGACATGGGGTTCGATCCCACAACCCTGAGATCATGACCTGAGCTGAAATCAAGAGTTAGACCCTTAACCAACTGAGCCACGCAGGCGCCCCTAGGAATGTCTTCTTTTTACCTGTTTCTCACTCAAATAAGACATTCCCTATAATCCTATGTTAACTGATTTGAATCCAAAAGAATTGATTTTTTACAGAACCTTTGTATTTGAAAATCTAAATAAATGATGAGAATAAATGATCCCTTTCTATACTAAATGATTTTCCTTTATTTAAAGAAACTATGTTGCCTTTTCCCTAATAGGCTATAATCCATCATCGTCATCATCAGCTTTGTCATTTCTATGGTATCTTACACTTTTCAAAGGATTTTCACATCTGTTATCTCATTATGTGTTTTATGTTCCTACTGTTCCATTTCCACCAGCCAGCCATGACCGTACAATAAATGGTTAAATAAATGAGTGAGTGAGCAAATGAGTAATCATTATGATGTTACACCCACAGTAATCCGGAGAGTCTATTGGCCTATATCATCTTCAGTAGTACCTGCTAAGGCCTGGCTTATATTCTACAACTTCATCATACCTGGCAATGGGTTTTTAATCTGATACAGATTGAGCTGCAAAAGAGGTATGAGTGAAGCCTGTAATTCTTCCAGGGTTTTGTTTTAAAAGCAAGATTTAGATGGATTAGAATGGCAATCACAAATAAGGGCTGGAAAACTGTCTTTTGGCTCATTTCAACTTTCATTGATATTTTTCATCTTGGTGTGGAGAGTTAAGGGCATTTGTTAAATAGCTATGAGGTTCCAGGTGACTGTAATGAATGCTTTCATAGATTGTTGTATCTGATCTGGTTACATGTTATTTCTCTCTTGCTAATCCTGTGGGTAGTATTTCTTTCAAAATCTCCTGTTCGCTTGCAGAAAGAGTTCTTTTGCTGTTTCTCACAAAGGTATTAATTCTCTCATGGGTGCTTATCAGTCTATTACAAAAATGATCTTAATGTGTGTGCTTATGCGTTTGTTTTCATCTTGGCCAGGGGGATTGCTTTCCATCTGAATTGGCTATTGCTTCAGCATCCTGTTAGTGAAGGGCTAAGGTTCAGCATTTCCGCCTCTAGGTCCTTCCCATTGTCTAAAGTTGCTCTCATTTATTGCCATGGGTTCCCTGCTCTGTGAGACTGATCCGAAAACTGAGAAGTCACCATCTGGGCTGCAGTGGCACTTGCTATGAGCCGTATAACACATCAGCTGCTCCATGGGCCTCTTTTTCCCTTTTGGTTCCCAGGAGGATATTTCCAGAGGCAGAGAAAGACAATGGTCCATTTACCTAATGTACCTTCACCCTCGTGGATATGAATGAGAACGGCAATTGAAAGTTTCCTATGAGTTTATTTTTTTTCTTCTGATTGGTTGCTTTCTCAGCAATAGTCATGCAGACAGCTCTATATTAATATCCTGCTTCTATCAAGTATCAGAGTGAGTGGCTATTGATTTCACAGTGCGACTTTGCTGTTCTTGCTTATAAATGTTAGGCTTTGCCTCAACTTGCAACCAAATGGAGAAAATACCAAAGAATAAGTAAAATCACAAGACTTGCAATTAAAAAAGTGAATTCCCTTAATCTCAGGGTAAATAAACCACTTAGTGCATATTAGTTCCTAATATCTCTAAGGAAAAGGTATGTGATAGTCTTTGTGGAATGTCAAATGCATCAAAAACGTTGACTCTGTCATCATAGCATATACACATAATGATGTTGTCTGCGATATCAAGCCAGTTCCTGGAGACTTACACTACTGTTTCTCAAATGTTGTTATAAAAAATATTGGTTTGAATACGGTTGGCCAGGACATACTGATTTACTGTGCACTACAAAAAATGTTAGGGATGAGATATTTGAAATGCTGACCTGCTAACATTGTTAGTAGGCTCTTTCTAGAAATTTCTTCCCAATAGGGAAGAAAATAGTAGCTCGAGAGTAAATTAAAAATAAAGGTGAAAACAAGTAAGGCCAATTCCATCTTCTGATGCAGAGATTTTCAGTATTTCTATGTGGATAAAGCCCTTGAGGGTTGGCAACTTGTGCTTTAAAATAGTGTCTTTTTTTTTCTATTCCCAAGTATTTAAAATTGGGACTAGTCAATAAATACTAAATATTTTTAACGGAAAATTAGGTTACTTAAGTTTCTCCAAGATCTGGCTTTACATAATTCCATGTGGACTTTCTTCTGCTTCTCCTTGAATTTATTGCTATCAATTTAGAAGAAAACTTTTTCTTAACAGTAGAATTCAATTTTATAGCCATGTAATTTGGTTTACCTAAAGCTATTTTTTTTTTGTATGGCTTTATTGCATGTATTTATGTGCTATATTTCTATTCCTGTCTTCATTTATTCCTGATGTTTGTACATTTAGCTTGCTAGGAAATAATCCTATGCTTGTCCCCTTCATTTTTCTATGTGTACAATTTAGAAAGCAATTCATAAGATTTCACTTACACTATCTATATCAGACACAATTTTACTTTCCACAGATATAATTTTCAGAATGAATTCTTTATGTTCAATTGCCAAGAAAATAGTTTCTCTTGGCACAGCTATGATTTTATATATATGTATGTATGTATAAATGTGTATATATGTATATATATTACATTCTTGCACCTGTGTTTAATTTAAAAAGCTTGCCAGAAAAATGACAATTTTAAATAATCCTTACTTTGTTCTAATTAAAGATTGGGAGATTTATCTAATACAGGAGTCCCTACAATTTGATCCTACAGATTTGATTTAACTACAACCAATTCTCAGACAATTCTTATGTTGAAGTAAATGTATTATGATGATATCCGACGAGGTTACCAGAGATTTCAAGTGTATTTGTAAAGATGTCTGAGATCTCTATCAGTCATTGTGTTCCCTGCTGTTAGCCTGTGATGAGTTGGACCTTCAAACCATTTCTAGGTAGGCCCAGTAAAGTGGTACATTTGTAAAAACCATTGTGAAGACTATGCCTTCTCAATAACAGTGATAGAATTCTTGCAAATTTCCTTCCTCCAAGGAAATGGCGAGAAACATCGTTGTTGTCTGATGACATAATAGCGGCAAATTACCTTCCATACAGTTGCCTGGGTAGGAAAGCATGGACTCATATTTTGCATTGCATTAGAACCTGACCACAGCCAATTAAAAACTCTAGAACTGCTCTAAGTATGCCCTGTGTTGGGAATTTGAGGCGAGGGGACAGTGTGACATAGTCATCTAGGAGAAGAAAGATGGCTAGGGTATGAGAGGCCAGTAACATGGGAAGGACAGAGAAGGATAGAGTATTTTGTGCAAAGACATAAAATACTCAAATGTTTAAGCACTGTTGATGAGAGCAACTACACACTTGGAACATTCTTCAGCTTCTGCATTCACTTCTTTGGCTGGAGCTACCTATGTAAGATGATCTCACATGTCCCCCGAAAGCCATAAAGTCAAGGCATTTACGCAGTGAACGTTGGGGAAATAACTGTAGGACAGAGAGAATGGAAAAGCCAGGTGAGGGCAGATAGTAGGGCTATTCTGTCAGATGGACTTTGGTATTTCTTTGGATTAGATCACGTGGCTGAGCAGCAATTCTGCTATTATAGGGCTGGCCCGGGACAAGACTAGTTCCATGGGGAGAAACAGATTGTGTTTTCTTTTAAGCAGACCAGTGTGTGAAGTAAGTTATCACTCTCAAGTCTCTTGAGACATTGCTTGACTTAATTTTGTTTAAAGATTTATTTTATTTTAGAGAGAGAGAGAGAGCGCACATGCGTGCAAGTGGGAGAAGGGGCAGAAGGAGAGAATCCTCAAGCAGACTCCCATCTGAGCAGGGAGCCTGGATGTGGGTTCAATCTCAGGACCCTGAGATCATGACCTGAGCCAAAGGCAGATTCTCAACCGACTGAGCCACTCAGGTGCCCCAAGATTTATTTTATTTTAGAGAGAGAGAAAGAGACAGAGTGAGTGGGAGGAGGGGTGGCAGGAGAGAATCCTCAAGCAGACTCCCCTCTGAGCAGGGAACCTAGACGTGGCCTCAATCTCACAACCCTGAGATCATGACCTGAGCCGTAACGAAGAGTCAGACGCTTGACCGACTGAGCCACCCAGGTGCCCCTGCTTGACTTAAATTTTAAAATGCCTTATTCAGATTAGTAGCTCATGTGGTCACTTCTTAGTGCTTTAGCCTAATCAACACTTGATTGCCATGAAAAATGTGTCCTGGTTGTTCGGGGAATATCTCTTTCCAGTAAATTGATATTTTTAGTCTACTAAATAGTCTTTAAAACTTTTTTTTCCCATAGAGTAAAAAGGGTCCTTGAAACATACTTCCAAACATCAATCTCTTCCATTGTTTCATTACAACAGTGACTTTCAATCCCACTTCCTCCAGGGAAAAGTTGGGCTCCTTAGTTTCTATAATGTTTTTCTGGTTCTTGGGGCCTGCACTATTTCAATTCCAATTTCAGTTTTCATTTTAATACCCTTATTGTCTTGACAAAGAATGTGAGGTTTTGCCAGTCGATCCAGTGAATCTCCATCTAACCTTTGGCTTTCTCAATGGTGTAGAACTTTATTTTCTGAAGTTCCTATTCACAATTGCCTTCTAATTCAGATCGGTTTATAAGCTGCCACACAGTACAAAACTGCTTTATTGTTTTTTCTCCCCTCTCCAAAATATGACAGGATTTTTTGGTTCAAATTTTTTTCTGTGTGACAAGCTATACCATTTCAATGATTAAATAACTAGCTTCCTTATACTTTTCTTGGTAGTGTTTTCTTGTCACTCAAAAAGGAAATGTTTTCCCATTTATTTTCTTGGCACACTTTTCATTAAGTTGGTCATTTTATATTTCTAAGCATCTCATGTTTCATTTGGTGATCATGACATTTATATTTGATCTGCCATGTATTTTCCACATTTAAAATAATAAGAATATGTGTATTTGTGGATAAGGGAATTTTGTTACAGTTCAATTAACATGTTAAAAGAGAAGGAGTTAGTGCGTATTCTTTAATGTTTGAGACTGGCTGACATTTTAGCAGTTTAAAGGCTTACTACCCTAATAGAAATTAAGTGGTCCTTATTATGATTATAATTAGCCTCAACATTTGATTTAAAATATTTATCTTGCTAAACAGGGTAAAATATGGTTTATCAATAAATGTTGATGAATTGCCTGCCCCTTTCCTTCCTTCTTTTTGATGATAGTTAAAGAATTATTTCTTAATCCATTCCATCAATAAATGGTACTCAAAGGGAACAAAATTAAAGATATGGGTATCTAGGAATTAACTTGTAATTTATTCATAAAGAGGTTTTTAAAAAATCATTCTTCCTTCACCAAAGCCTGCAATGAAATCTACCTCTGTATGCCATCTTTGTCTCAAAATACTCCTGGATTTCATTATTTTCTTCCTTTCCTTGGTTCAGATGGATTACATTTTTTGATAAAGCATCTTAATAGAGATGATTACATTGTTTGGTGGTATTCAAAGAGGTTAAGTGGCTTGTCTGAGCCCACAGAGTTAGTATGTGGCAAGTGTTTTTCCAAACCCAAGTCTGGATCACTCGGAAGTATTTGTTCTTGTCACTGTCACAATATTGTTTTGACGTTGAAAACCCAAGCCATCTATATTCATACAGCTTGCTATCTATATTAACATGATTGTACTATTTGACCATGCTCATGAACTTAACTGTTAATCCCCTGCTTTCATCAATATGACTTTACTATTCAAAGAAACTCTTGCATAGGTAGATAAAAATAATTTTATTGGTCACACCAGGGACTTTGTGAAAAACTCCATTTAAATGAACATCACATTGTTCATCTATTGAATAGATAGCTTCAACCAACTGTTCACTCCCCTATTATTCCTACTTTGCATGAATGTCTTCTTGCTTTGTCCACCAATCCTAAACTATTATAGCATGATCTTTACCAAATCCCTTTCAAGCCCACACTGAAAGATCTGTCTTAAACTAGATTCCAAAACCTCATAAATATCCTGACTTTGTCTCTCCAAGTTGCTACTATGACTTCGTCAAGGTCGTGTTCTACCCTACTATGGTAGACAATCATCTCTATTTACCTTATCTTCAGGTTGGTTTGTTGATATTTTCAGGGATCCAGTAAGTGGTTAGGCTTACATTTCTTTGATGTGATTATATTTCTTTCATTCCTTTGGTTTTTATGATACAAGTGCTAAATGGATATCTGTGGTCAATTCTGAAAGAGACAATAACCCCTCCCCCTCCTCTGCCCTGGTTCCATCCCTGAATTTTCTTATTGGTGTGTGATCTGAGTGACATGGCTTATCTTCATTTGTCTTCCTTGGGAGATAATGGTGTAAGTTACAGGGTTGTTATGAGAATTAATTGAGGTGGTATCTTTGAAAATGTGCTGCAGAGTGCTATGTCAAGACAATGATTTTGTCATGGGTATTACTTATTCTGTCTAGTGGTGCTAATCATTCAATGTCAACAGATTTCTGGCTGGAGGGCCAGATGAGGGAGGCCTTATCAGTGAGGATGATTCTCAGGTTCCTGCACTATGGGACAGGATGGTTGTGGACCATTTTTTGAGTAGGGGAAACAGGTCAAAAGCAGAAGGGGAGATGGAGGCTAGGAGTGGTACAACATGTGGGAAGATAGTACATGGATCCCTTCCTGTGGTATTAACCACTTCTTAACACCTAATGGAAAGTTTTCTTTAAGCATGTCTCTTCCATTCATTTTTCATTTCTTCTGGATGATCCCATCCCTATCCTAAAGTTTTAGACACTAATCTTACATTGATGACTCCTAAAACATTAGTTTCTTCCCAGATCTTGAATTTGATTTGAATTCCATCCAGCCAGCTGGAAATTTCCATGTGATTTTCCCACAGTTGCTTCAACCTCAACCTGCCAAATACTGGACTTATTATCTCCCTTACCTTGGCTAACAGAACCAGGATTCCTGAGGTTAAATGAATGATCCTAACCTTTCCCCCTTCTCCCTCCATTCTTTCATTCATTCATTCATTCATTCATCAAATATTTACTGAGACTTTTATATGTCTGACCATTCCCTTAGGCTCTGTAGATGCAATCAGTAAGTCAAACAGAAATAATCCCTGACCTCTTGGACCTAAGTCTTTCCCCACCCTACCCATTTCTTATATTTCTCTTCCCTGACTTTTTAAATATTTCCCAGATTGTGTGCCTTAGAACAGAGGAATAGTCTTGGGTTGCCAATAGGTGTTAAATGAAACAAAATAAAACAAAAACAAAACAAAACAAAGTTTTTGAGATTATTTAAGTTGAGAAAAATAAGATTAATAAAATTTAAACATTCTCCTTATTGCTGGATTTCTCCAAGCATTTTTTTTAAGCTTTATTGAAGAATCACTGATAAATATAATTATATATATTTAAAGTGTACAGTGTAATGACTTGAAATACATATGCATTGTGGAATGATTACCTAGGTCAGGATAATTAACACATCCATCACATCATATAGTTGACTCCTTTTTTTTTTTTTATGGTGAGAATGCTTAAGATCTACTCTCAGCAACTTTCTAGAATACAATATCATTAAGATAGTTACCATGCTGTACATTGGATCTTCGGAACTTGTTTCTTCTTATAACTGAAAATTTGTATCCTTTAATCTACGTCACCCATTTCTCCCTCCCCCCAGCCCCTGACAACCACCATTCTATTCTCTGTTTCTATGAAATGTTCATATGTATATATACATTTTCTTTATCCATTCATTTGTCAAAGGACATTTAGGTTGTTTCTGTATCTTGGTTATTGTGAATAATGCTGCAGTGGCATGGGAATACAGATTTAACTTCAAGACACTGACTCCAATTTCTTTGGATATGTACCCATGAGTGGGACTGCTGCATGTTGATAGTTCATATGATAATTCAATTTTTAATGTTTTGAGGAATTGCCATGCTGTTTTCCATAATGGCTGTACCAACTTACATTCCCACTGTGTATCAGGGCTCCTTTTTCTCCACATCTTCATCAACATTTGTTATTTCTTATCTTTTCGACATTGACAAGTGTGAGATGATATCTCATTGTGTTTTTGATTTGCATTTTCTTGATGATTCGTGATGTTGAGCGCGTTTTCATGTACCTATTGGCCATTTATATGTCTTATTTGGGAAAAAAATATCAATTCAGGTTTTTTGCCCATTTTAAAATTGGATTAGTTGCTTTTTTGCTATTGATTTGTAGGAGTTCTTTATATATTTTGGATATTAACCCCTCATTTAGCATACAGTTTGCAAATATTTTTCTCATTCTACAGGTGACTTTTTCAATGTATTGATTATTTCCTTTGCTGTGCAGAAGCTCTTTCATTTAATATAGTCTCACTTATTTATTTTAGCTTTTGTTGCCTATGCTTTTGGTGTCTTATCCAAGAAATCACGGCCAATACAGATATCAAGGATCTGTTTCCCTGTTTTCTTCCAGGGTTTTCACCCATGGGCCTTATGCATCTTGTAAGTGATACTGTACAGCACTGGCGAGCTTACTTGACCACAAAACCCTTTGTGTAAGGAACTTCCAGCTGGCATAGTGTGCTTTACAAGAATCTTTAAGCCACGCTGCTTTAACGAATGAGTTCATTAAAAAAAAAAAAAGATTTCATTCATTTTTTTATATAATATTATTGTGAGCCTACTATGTGTTTTGATTATCTTCTGTTAGGGATTGTGGAGAATAAAAAGATTTATAGTTTTTATTTTTTTCCTTTTCCTTCTGGTCCACTGGAATATTATATTTCCTAAAACATTTGAGCTGTTTTCTAATATTTGATGGTGAGTTTAACCCCAAATAGTAATTCAAATTTCAATGACCCTTTCCTCCATGGTGTAGATTTTCTTCCTGAATTTCTCTTCTCCTTGTGCCATTTATCTCTTTTCTGCCTCACCGAAGCTCTCCTTACCATTTCTTTTTAATGGTAAGCCCATAGTGTGGGAACTGTGTCAGACTTTCTTTTGTACAATTTCCAGGAAATGTTTCATGTCCAGAGGTTAATGAATGACAAATAATGTATACTAGTGAATAGCGATGGGTTCACCAATGACTGTGTCTGTCTCCTTCTAATAGAGGGATTTCTGTGGTTAGGATGGAAATGGAAGGCCTTTTTTTGGGGTATGTATTAACGGCTGGAATTTTCCCTGTTTTGTTTTGTAGCCATTATTTGGAAAGTTACTGTATTCTGAAGGGTAGTTATTTGTAGCACAGCGAGTGCAATTTTTCAGCTGGTGCGTTATACCATCTTCTATAAATCTGTAGCTATTATTGGACTCTGATTTTTCTCATATGTACTGGGATAAGGTGAATCATGCTATTGAATAGAATCAACACTAGCTTTATCAGAAGCTGAGCATGTTCATAGACGTTTTTTAATCCGAAAAAAGTTCTCAAAGCTTCTGTTTAGAAACAGTGATTTTCTTCCAAGCTAATCTGACATTTCTTAATGTAGTTATTGTGAAGCACAGAGAGAGGTAGCTGTGTGTGTGTGTGTGTGTGTAACTAAATATGAATGTAGTTTACTTTGTGACTTATTTCTGGTGAAAAATAAATGCAATTTTGCATGTCTTTTCATTTTTTCTGGATCAGATATTGTCCACACAAGTTGTCAAGGAAGACGATGCTAAGGCAGGGGCCAATCTTTACATGTTTTTGATGTTCCAAAGATGTGATGCTTATTAAACTCCCCACTGGTGACTCTCAGCCTACAATAGGTATACCAGAGAAATGAATGCATGACACTAAGGTACTGACATCTTGCCCTGAGAGATGTCAGGAGACCCGCTGGGTCTGTTTCTGTGTATACAGGGAAGCACACAGTGTAAAGGAGTATGCATATATAAACATCCTAGTGAAATAATCACATAAAAAGATTGTTTTGGTGAGAGGTTTAAACTCAGTCATGTAAACTTCATTCTAGTTCACTTGTGCCAAGGGTTGGCAAAAATGGACTAAAAGGGCTCAAGTAAAATTGCCATTCTTGAATACCAGCTGTTGAACATCTTTGCAGTAACTCAATTTATTAGTGGCCATGGGCTGTGCCTTAGGCTCTGATAAAAACCTTTTTAGTACTTTAATGGAAAAGTAATTTAGTGGACTGTAGGAAATTTGGGGGGAAAGTTTTTTTTTTTTAAGATTTTATTTATTTGAGAGAGAGAGCACACGTGCGAGAGGGGGGAGGAGCAGAGGCAGAGGGAGAAGCAGACTCCCTGCTGAGCAGGGAGCCCAATGTGGGACTTGATCCCAGGACCCCGAGATCATGACCTGAGGCGAAGGCAGACGTTTAACTGAATGAGCCACTCAGGCTCCCCATGGGGGGGAAAGTGTAATGAGAGAGAGGGTACATAGCACATGATGGGACTTGGAAAGGCAGACCTTTATGGGCAACATCAACTGCTGTGTCACTCAGCAGGTTTCCCTACTGCTCCTCCCTCTCCTGAGGTCTGTGGTAACAGCACCACCCCTTCCTCTAGGAAATGCTTCCAACTGTGGAGTCTGAATGGTGTGGCCATTTATTATTAACTCCAATCTGGCCACTGATGACTGAGACCCAGGCATGGGCTTCCAACCCAGCCCTGCCAGAATCCTTCCCTGGGAGTTTTACAAACACAAACAGAGGAAGAGTTGTGTCCCTACGTGGTGGCAAAGCCGTGAGATATTAGGTACAGAAGCAGCTGGCGGCTATATTTTCAAAATATGGAAGATGCTGCTCAGAGAGAACACATATCCAATATAACCTGTGTAGAGAGGAGGTGGAGATAGGAGGTGGAGAGCCTCGAAGGGTACACACTTCTTGTTCCAGCTACACCTCAGGCCTAACTATACTTTGGTCTTTCTGTTGCTACATGTCTGCTAATAAATTCCTCTTGGACTCAAACTAGTTTGATTGGGTTTCTGCTGCTTTTAAGCAAAAGACTCTTGGCTCATAAAGCCTAAAAAATAGGCACCAGGGAGAAGTATTTAGAAAAAGCGAGTTAGTTCCGTTAAAGCAAATAAGCTTGCTTTCCTCCAAAAGAATTGGCCCACCTGTTTGAGTGGAGTGCTACTCTGAGAAGTATTAGATACACAGTAAGAGTGTGATTAGAAACCTGATTAGTGTCTGCATGAGTCTGTTGTGTAGGATCTAGAAAACAATAATAAATTAAAAAGCCTGCCACCTGTGCAAGATTAATATTTTACTCATTGCAGATTTCTCTCTCCCCAATCCTGCCACATGAAACCATTCAATTGGTGTGAAACTCAAGCAAGGGTTATGTGCCAGCAATCACAAGAAATCTAATGCAACCAGTACGTCACTCAAGTAAGCATTTTTTCCTACCACAGTGGAGTTCAGACTATACAAGATAGATGAGAGGCAAAGCAGTTTTTTCCCCGGAAAGCAATCCTAGACTATATGCAGATATTTGCTCATCATTTAGAGGAGGGTACATTTATAATTTCAAAAATATATTTAATGAATAAGATTACAACCCAAACCATTTGCAGCCACTTGCCAATAAGCACAGGATCTGAGTCTAAGTGGAGGAGCCTTACTTGTCCATCTTACCACGTGATGTGGGCTCTGGGGCCTACCTTCTCATAGGACATGAAAACTGCTGATTGTCCCTTTCCAACATTTGTCTTCACCTCCCCACCTTGACTTTGAGCTGTACTTCCCAGTGAGCTGTGGCAGAAAGGAAAGAGTCCTAGACCAGACATCTGGAGGTAACAAGAGGCTTTGCCGTTTATGTGTTCTGGAAACTTAGGTAGATTAATCTCTGAGCCTTTTTTATTCACTGGTATGAAGAAATAATACCAACCTCATAGAGCTGTTAAGCAATAAAACTTTATTAATCTGTTGATTAATTTGAAAATATTTATTAAGTGACTATTATTGCAAGGTACTCCTTTGGGAGAGGCATTGAACAAAATCCAAACAAAACCCCCAAAAATCCAAACAAAAAATCTAAATCTCCAGCTGCCTAAAGCTTATTGTTTAATGATAGAGACAGGCCATGATGGGTAAAATATATACTATGTAAAAGATAAATGCTAAGGAGGAAAATAAAGTGGAGAAAAGGATTAGGAAGTGCTGTAACTTTGGAAATATGGCCAGGGAAGACCGTATTTGGAAAAAAACAAGAAGGAAAAAAGGTAGGAAGGAAGGAGGGAAGGAAGAGCCAAGCCAGACACATATTTGGGATAAGAGCTTTCCAAGTAGAGGGAACCATGTGTGCCAGGATTCTAGGACGGAAGCATGCAAGGTGTGTTGGACAAATAGAAAGGACAGAATTGTAGCTGGAGTGGAGTGAGGTGGAGGAAAGATCATGGAGGCACTTCTAGGTCCCAGAAAGAAGTTTAGCCTTCACTTTGAATGAGATGGAAGTCTGTTGGAAGGTTTTGCATCAATTTCCTTGCAAGCACCTAGACCAGTTCTAGTACATAGCAGGTGTTCAAAAAATGCTTGCTGATTGAAACAGGATTTGGTTTGATCTTATCCACCTGCTTCTACTTTCAACAGAGCATGACGGGTTGGGGCTATGGTCACATTGTGTTATGGTCTTTACACGGTTTAAAAAATGCCTCTGAACTTCTCAGAAATGACTGCAGCAGCTTGCTCCTCCTTCATCACTGTCTTCGTTTCTTTAAGGGGCTAGAGGGGGTGGTCAAAACTGGCTTAGAATCTGTGATGCAGTAGATTAATATTTTTATCAATAACCTGTTAGTATTGGTGTATTTCCTAGGAGCAAATCTGATAGTTGTCATATTTCCTTTCTATCAATATGGGTAGGAGCTCATTAAATTTATTTACCTGGTAGTTTCAGAACCATTAGGGAAGTTAATTATGTAGAGTTCAAGAGAGCATAAAAATAGAAAAAACAAAGTGAGTTGATCAGAGAGGAAGAGTCACACCTGCTGGGTTTCCCATATGACTTTGATCCTGAGGTAGAATTGTAATGGGAGGGAAGTTGGCCCACAATATTGAAAGTGAGGCTTCCACTTCCAATGTGTTCACAGATGTTCCTAACTAGCTCTACTCATCTCTGAGAAAATCAGAAAAGTAAGGCCAGAGACGTGCACAAATGAGCTCTTGCTATTCAAAACAATGATTTAAAAAACTCCCTTGATACAGTAAGCAAACAAAAAACCAGCTGTAAAGTAAAATGTGGCTTTCTTGTTTTTCCTTTTGTTTGTTTGAGGAAGCCATTTAACCAACGCTTGCTAGCTCTGAGTCTTGCTGGTTAGACTACTCAAGCTTCTAAACACGAACCAAATTTAGCTATGTGTCCATCAATGCCATATTTCTCTCTCTCTCTCTCTCTTTTTTTTGGACACTTACTTTTCTTTCCCTCACCTGCAAAACAATAAGACCTATTGACTTCTTGGTCACAACTGCGCTGTAAGAATTTTCAGGGTGTAGAGTCTATTTAAAATGAAGAATCTACAATTCATTTGAAGAGGATGGATTTCACAGCTATAAACAATCTTTTATGATATGACTTGTGGTCATGGTGCCAATTATATTCATCAAATGTGTTTGCAACAAATGGGAGTAAGCATCCCTGAAATCATAGACAGTTTACTTTTCTCAAAATAAACACATTTTATTAGTAATGTCTATGAAACATCATATAAAGTATCAAATGCATCTATGATTTTTACATTTTCAAGGTAACTGTGAGAATGAGATTTGTTGAAATAGATTGATAAAGAAGAAAATTGAAGTAAATAAGATTAAGGAGCAGGGAAAATATGAGATTTATATTTTTCTAGACCAGATAATTATGATCTGACTCCATTTAAATTGGACTCTATGAAAACTGGTCCAATAAGAGTTGCCTAGGCAAGACTAATTTGTGTTCAATGAATTTTAGATATTTTTCAGTTTCCTTGCCTTTTTTTTTTTTTTTAGATTTTATTTATTTATTTATTAGAGAGCGAACGAGAGAGAAACAGCATGAGAGAGGAGAGGGTCAGAGGGAGAAGCAGGCTCCCCGCTGAGCCAGGAGCCCGATGTGGGACTTGGCCCCAGGACCCTGGGATCATGACCTGAGCCGAAGGCAGTTGCTTAACCAACTGAGCCACCCAGGCGCCCAGTTTCCTTGCTTTTTTAAAAGCCTGACTAATTGGAAGGAAATTTAATTCAGCATATTGTATGAACATTTATTTTGATGAGTTTAAGTTGGCAGGAATGTATTTATCTATTGGAATAAATTACTAGATTTGTCAATCCCCCTCCCAGCCTCTGGTAAAAGCACTTGCCCTCTTGTTAGGAAAATGTCCTCCCTCCTCCCCCAACTGTCTCTTTGCCATGAGATTTAGTGGATGCTGTCTTTTTTTTTTTTAATTTTTTAAAAGAACCTTTTCTTCCTGGCCACAGGGTCTGGGTGACGAGGAGGCAACTGTTCTAAATTGGGACAGCCTTGGTAAGTAATCCCACGGCTATACACATTGGTTTAGGAATAGGCATATCTGACCCAAACTAACGCAAATCAGAGTCTTTTCCCATTTTTTAAAAAACTGGAGCTAATGAAAAATAGTAGTCCCTCTTGGAGGCCAGAACTTGCAGGAGGCCATGTACCTTGTGTGGAATGTAGAATTGCATAGGAGATAATGAACTGCCAGGAGAAGAAAAGCAGAATGAGAATCCTGAACTCCGCTCTTGGATCTCTCTGTCTTTGAACCCAATCCTATGCACATCCTTTCAGGTAGTTGGAGCTGGCCTTGTCTTTTGGGCTGAGATTAGGAATGACCAAGGCCTAAGATCTAGATCTTTGAGATAAGATAGCATCTTTGATTGCAAAGGCTGGACAATATTCACTTAGTTTTTTTTTTTCATACTGTTTAGAAATCTTGAAAAACTCAAAGGTAAGTTTATCTTCTCAGGTCAAGTTCGGTACTTAAGTTGCTCATTTGTGTATATTCATGGTGATTTAAAGTACCTTATTTATGTTTGTCTACATTCAGATGCAACTAATAAGGCATTTTAGACAGAAGCTGAAATTACAAATGAACAGGCTGTACGGAAGGCAGCTTAAAATATGACCTTTAAATTTTTTATTGTGCATTTTTGGACTGCCCGTTCTCATTCTATGTAGTTTTATCTTTATACAGAGAATTCCTGCTATGATAACCAACAAGGATTTAGATTTGTATCTGGGCATTTTTATTGTGCTACATATATCTGTTGTGATGTAGAAACATAAAATATATATTACGTTGCGCACACGCGCCCGCGCACACACACACGCGCAGGCCCCTCAATGAAACCCATAATAATGCAATTTGCTATTACTGAAACTAAGATCATCTCCACTTATCACTGGCTCTTTGTAAAATATTCTAATGATAAATGCAAGCTCACTGGTAAATTTTTCAAAGTCAGTTTAGATGATTTTTGTTACGAAGAGTCCATATTGCTCTGAATTATATGCTGGCCATTTATGAAAACAGTTACTATCTGTGGCCTTCCAGGAGTCTGTTGAAGCATACCACAATCATCCATGTTCATATGTAGATAGACATATTTCTATCTTTGACATCAACAGATGTAGCATTTTCATACCATACAAAAAGTAATGCTGCCTGACATTTCTAGGTTGAAAGACCTACTTTGTTTCTTGCTCTAATGAAAATAGACTTTGTGGCCGTCTTGTTCACTTCAAGATTGTATGTAAATGTTTCTATAAAAATAGAGAGGTTTCTTTTTATTATCTCATGGAAGCTGGGAAATAAAGGTGAAGAGACAACATTGACAGACAAACCAAAGATGATTTTAAAAATAGTTTAAATTCTACATATCAAAAATAGAATTGAGATACAAGTAGTACTATTTGTTTTTTCTTTTCTTTCTTTTTTTTTTTTTTCTGGTAGATGGTGAGTTTGTATGACATTTCCATCAAGAACTAAAGGATAGAATACTTTAGAATAGAGAGATTCTAACAGCTGAAATGTCCCTACTCCTAGTATCATTTCATATTTAGGACATTATTCTGTTGCTGAGAACAGAATGAAAACCCTCTGACTTTGATTCTGAAGAGACCCTCACAGTATCAAATGAGACATCAGCACCCAGGATTTTCACAAAGTCCACCTGAGTCAGCATATTTTGACCAATTTCTTTTCTAGTGAAGTGCTGAAGTGTTAAACAAGGTGACATAATTTTTTAAAAAATTTTTTATTGCTATGTTAATCACCATACATTACATCATCAGTTTTTGATGTAGTGTTCCATGATTCATTGTGTGTAACACCCAGTGCTCCATGTGTAATGTGCCCTCTTTAATACCCATCACCAGGCTAACCCATCTTCCCACTCTCCTCCCCTCTAGAACCCTCAGTTTGTTTTTCAGAGTCCATAGTCTCTCATGGTTCATCTCCCCCTCCGATTTCTCCCCCTTCATTCTTCCCCTCCTGCTATCTTCTTCTTCTTTATTTTTTTTTAACATATATTGTATTAATATACTTGAAAGAAATTCTTGCCTATGTGTTGTAGAAGGAAAAGTGTACATAGCTGCACAGTTTACAGTAGCTAATTGTCCTGTCAATAGGGAATAGATAATACATTAGGGTTCATCATACCATGGAATAATGCATAGACTTGTTCACTGAATATAGGAAGCAGTAGTACAGTACAATGAGTAAAAGTGAACAAATCAGGTGAGTGAGTCAATGTGGACAAATCTCTAAATCTTAAGTTCCAGATCAAGATTTAGATGTTTTGATCTGTGATTCAACAGTCTTACACAATTCACAGTGCTCACCATAGCACATACGCTCCCCAATGTCTATCACCCAGCCACCCCATCCCTCCCACCCCCAACCACTCCAGCAACCCTCAGTTTGTTTCCTGAGATTAAGAATTCCTCATATCAGTGAGGTCATATGATACATGTCTTTCTCTGATTGACTTATTTCGCTCAGCATAATACCCTCCAGTTCCATCCACATCGTTGCAAATGGCAAGATCTCATTCATTTTCGTGGCTGCATAATATTCCATTGTATATATATACCACATCTTCTTTACCCATTCATCTGTTGATGGACATCTTGGCTCTTTCCACAGTTTGGCTATTGTGGACATTGCTGCTATAAACATCGGGGTGCACATGCCCCTTCGGATCCCTACATTTGTATTTGGGGTAAATACCCAGTGGTGCAATTGCTGGATTGTATGGTAGCTCTATTTTCAACTTTTTGAGGAACCTTGCTACCTGAATATTTTGACTGGTGAGGACTCACTGGTCACAAAAAGGATTAACAGCTGAATATAGTACAATTGTAGGTTGAGGTCGTAGTTGGTACAACTGTAGTACAATTGTAATTGGTGTTTATATCTTGGGAGAGAAAGTGCATTTTTATTCTTAGATCTAATGTGGGTGATATTCTCTAATACTGTAGTTTTGAAGCTGACCAGCTATGTTATACCCACATGGTATAATAGGGGGCCCTACGGCAGTGGAAATAAGTGGGTGAAGGTCCCCTGAGAGTTTTCAAAAGGAACTTTTATCGAAAATTTCCTGATGATAAGCCTTAGTTTGTATTTTTTTTGTTTTCAAAGATTTTAATATTTGTTGTGAAATTCTTTTAGTAACAATACTAACATTTTAGTTTACTTAAAGGTATACATGTTTGAGCAGAAAATTTAGAATATACAGAAATGTAAAAGTAAGGAAAAAAAATTGGTACTCATTATCTCATTGCCCAGAAATAATGACTGTTAAAATATTGACAGTATGTACTTTCATTTGTCTATGCAAAGCCACAATAAAAAAATCAATCTTTTAATCATATAAATTATCGTGTTATTTCCTTTTCTGCTTTTTAAATATAAAGTGATATAATAAACATTCTAATTAACTGTTTTCTTAAAAGATTTATTATAATGGTTACATGAGATTATATCCTGTGAATGTACAAAACTTCAATTAATTTTGTTGTTTTGGGAAACTTACATAGTTTATAATTTTTTGATGTATATAATGATGCTCCAGTTCATCTTTTTGTAGGAGTTTGGCAATATCTAATAGCAGTGGAGCTGTGCCTATCCTATAGCTTTGCCATGTCATTTTAATAATATACTTGAAAGAAATTCTTGCCTATGTGTTGTAGAAGGAAAAGTGTACATAGCTGCACAGTTTACAGTAGCTAATTGTCCTGTCAATAAGGAATAGATAATACATTAGGGTTCATCATACCATGGAATAATGCATAGATTTGTTCACTGAATATAGGAAGCAGTAGTATAGTACAATGAGTAAAAGTGAACAAATCAGGTGAGTGAGTCAATGTGGACAAATCTCTAAATCTTAAGTTCCAGATCAAGAAGAAAGTGGCAAAGAATTCCTAGTATTTCATTTATGAAAAATTTTAAGGCACAAATATACTGTATCTTGCTTATGGATAACCCACCTGATAGCCTTCTCGACTGATTGCTAGACATGAAAGGTCATTGATTTGTATAAAGCCAGTCCTCCCACTTGTAGACAAGACCTGAACCTTTTTCCCTACTCAGGGACTCTGCTCCAGTAATTCTCCCTGATCTCTTCTGCATCATCATTGTTTCCTGCTCTCCTGGATCACTGCCAACATTTAAAAAAAAAATCTATTTACCTTACTCCCCCACCCTTCCACTACATTGCTAGCTAACATTTTGTTTATCTGCTCCCCCTTGAAGCAAAATCCATAGAAATCTCCAATTCTCTACTCCCATTGACTCCAGTCAGGTTTTCACTCTCCTTATTGCCCTAAAACAGCTTTTTTCAAGGCCATCAGCGACCTCCCAGTTGCTAGATCCAATGATTGGCTTTATCAGCTTCATGTGATCATTTCTTCTCCCTGATGTACTTTCTTCACTTGGTTGCCAAGATACCCCATTGTCTTGTCTTTCCCCCTACTGATCAGGTGTCTTTGCAGTTCCTCCCCTACTCTCAGTCCTCTTGATGTTGGAGTGCTTCCATCCCCAATCCCGGGTTCTCTTTCTTGCTTCTTATGCCTTGGACCTTTTGTTCTTTTCTAGTTCAGTGGCTTTAAATACCATCTCCAGATCCCTCTCCTGCTGTATTTTTTTAAGATTTTATTTATTTGTCAGAGAGAGAAAGAGAGAGAGCGAGCACAAGCAAGGGGAGTGGCAGGCAGAGGGAGAAGCAGGCCCCTGCTGAGCAAGGAGCCCGATGCAGCACTCAATCCCAGGACCCTGGGATCATGACCTGAGACGAAGGCAGATGCTTAACCAACTGAGGCACCCAGGTGCCCCCATAATAAAATATTTTATTTTTTTATTTTTAATTTTTTAAAAAGGATTTTTATTTATTTGAGAGAGAGAGCAAGCGAGAGCACAAGAGCAGGGGGAGGGAGCAGCAGACTCCCTGCTGAGCAGGGAGCCCAATGCAGGGCTCTATCCCGGGACACTGGGATCATGACCTGAGCCGAAGGTAGACGCTTAACCGACTGAGCCACCCAGGCGTCCCTCTCCTGCTGTATTTTGTCCATTACCTTCTAAAGTACTATAGAATATATTTGTTAATGTGCATTTTTTATTTTTTGTCTCTCCTGCCACGTAGAAAGTAAGCCTCCCTTAGGGCAGGGATTGTTGTCTCTTTGTTCACTGATGGATCTCAGACACCTAGAACAAGCCCTAGCAGCAACAGTAGACTCCCAACCAATTCTGTTGAATATATTATCTATTAAGAAAGCTAGAACATGTTATGGGCATGATGATCAGCAACCTTAGAATAGTGGTACCTTTGGGGAGGTAGGAGAGGGGAAAAAACATGGGGAGCTTTAGCTATAGATAATATTTTATTTGTTGAAATAAAAAATGAAAGATAAAACAAAGTTCATCAGAAAATATAACAAATTTTAATACCTATTAAAAGAGTATTTTTTTATTTTATGCATTTTTAACATACTTCAAAATTAAGAGATATTGTGATGAATATCTTTGTATATAAATCTTTCATTTTCCATTACTTCCTTGGGTTATATTTTTAAAGGAACTGCAAGTTTTTTTTTTTTAATTTTATTTTTAGAGAGAGAGAGAGAGTGAGCAGGGAGAGGGACAGCGGGAGAGAGAGAGAGAGAATACTAAGCAGGCTCCACGCTCAGCACAGAGTCTGACATGGATCGATCCCAGGACTCTGAGATCATGACCTGAGCCAAAATCAAGAGTCAGATGTTCAACCCACTAAGCCACCCAAGTGCCCCAGGAGCTGCACACTTTAAGAATGCAAAGACTTTGAGGTTCATGATACTTACTGATAAATTGTCATTAACCACTAGAGTACAAGGGGGCTGTGATACTGTGATTTATAATGAGAAATTGATACTTGATCTTTGTCTTGTTTCTAGCACAGGGCTCCTAAAAAGCCTTGGAATTTCCTAAGTGAGGAGAGCAATAAAGGTGTCCTTTGTTATGTTAATCAGTGGCTTTTGGAAAGCCCCTCAGGTAATCTCAGGTTGGGGGCTGGTTGCCCAGAGAGCCAGTTTGTGATTAGAGGATTGGAACTTTTCAGTCCTACCCCCAGACCTCCAGTGAGAACAGAAGGGCTGGAGGTTGAATGATCCATCACCAAAGGCCTGTGATGTAATCAATCATGCCTAGGTAATGAAATCTCCATAAAAACCCCAAGAGGTTTGGGGGATTCGGGTTTGGTGAATGAGTGGAAGTGTGGGGAGAGTGGCATGCTTGGAGAGGGCACGGGAGCTCTGTGTTCATTCCCACATACTTTGCCCTATGCATCTCCTACATCTGCAGTTCCTGCGCTATGTCCTTTTAAATGGTAATCTAGTAAGTGAAATGTTTCTCTGAGTTTTGTGAGCTATTCTAGCGAATTAATGGAACCCAAGGAGGGAGTTGTGGGAACCTCTGATTTATAGCCACTGGGTCATAAACACAGGTGACAATCTGCATTTTCGATTGGCATCTGAAGCAGAGGGCAGTTTTTGTGAGACTGAGCTTAAACTTGTGGGATCAGATGCTATCTCCAGGTGGACAGTGTCAGAATTGAGTTGAGTGGTGGGACACCCAGCTGGTGTCAGAGAATTGCTTGGTGGCGCACACTCCCCAACCCCACATATCAGAATTGGGTGACAGAATGGTTAGGCCCAGGGAGCCTGGGTGGCTCAGCTGGTTAAGTGTCTGCCTTCAGCTCAGGTCATGATTTTGGGGTCCTGGGATCGAGCCCTGCATTGGGCTCCCTGGTCAGCAGGGAGTCTGCTTCTCCCTCTCCCTCTCCCTCAGCACCCCCACCCCACTCGTGCTCTCTCTCTCCTCAAATAAATAAATAAATAACTAAATAAAAAATAGTAGTTAAGCCCATTTTACCACAACCTCACCAGAAATAAGTAGAATAATCCTAATCATTACTTTTTATGGAGTACTTCCTATAGACTGGCACCATCACTTGACAAAAGTATCTAATGTATTCTTTCCAACAATCCTATGAAATTAGCACTATTATAAGCCCCATTTTTCAGATGAAGAAACCAAGGCATGGATACAAGTATCTTGCCCAATTCACTCAGTTTAAAAATGACAGAGCCAGTATTTGAATTCATATCTACATCCCACTAAAGTTTATGCCCTTAACTAGGGCATGATAAAATTTTTGCTAACTTGAAATGTAAAAAGTTATCTTGTGTATTTAGGCAACTTGTTTTCACCCTGAAACAATGCTTATAGAATTATTCTTATTCTTGAAATTCAGTTTTTTTTTTTCCCAATGTTATGTCAGGGTACTGTTTCTTTCCATTCATTTTCTCTGGAACACAGTGGACACTTTTGATCTGTCCTGAGTCTTATTTCATTTTGTTTCCATTTATTCTTTTTCCATTGTCCTACTTGCCTTAATATTTATTCTTTCATTTTATCATGCTTCTTTCTTTTGTTCTCTACATTTTGAAAACACTTCTAAGGTTTGTCTTCTATACAACTAATAACTTTCTTTTGTTTTCTTCTAAACAGCTTCCAAAGTGGGTTAAAGCCCGATAATTTAATACTCTCTAAATGCATCTTTATCTCATCCCACTCTGTTTCCTTTCCAGATCTTACTGTTTTAAGCTCATCCTGCTTTCCAACTGCATCACCCTATTGGTCCCTTATGGCTCTTTGTACCACTTTATGGAGGTGATGTCTGCTTATATTTTATTGAAGACGTTGTGTGTTAAGGAAAGTATTTACTTCTCTTTCCTGTGATAAAGTTTTATTGAAGACATTTTCTCCTCTAGACCTTTATAATGATATTTCTTTTTCCTTGTTATGGTTTATTTCTCCATTGGTCCTTTGGATTTCTTCTATATTTAGCAATAAAAAATGTGAAGCAATCTATCTAATTTTTCTTGACTTCTGTCCATCTTCTTGACTGCAGGATGAACTCCTTTCTGGGATTTGTAGGTAGACAGCCAGTGGGAGGGCCTAGATCCCAGGATATTAAGTTTACCAGTTTTCTTTGTATCGGCTTTATTGTACAAAGATGAGATCTTTATCTATCACCACCAACTCTCTGCATTGATCCTTACATCTGGGTTCCCTGGCATGCAGAAGCAATAAGTTCATTAAAAATTGTATTTTTCATCATGCATTACTGGCCCCATATTTGTTTTTGCCTATAAATACTTTAATTTTGAGAAATTCAGTGCAAGGCGTCCTAACAAATCTCCCTTGTTGTTCTCCTTTTGTTTTTTTGGGAGCTGTAATTACTGAATTGCTGTAGAAAGATGAATGGTGAGAAAGAGAAAAAAGAGTACTCTAACTTACACCCACTCCCATGCTCCCCATCCTCTCCCCTTACAAAGTGGCAATAAAGCTTCAAGATTTTCTTGTTGACATAGTCCTGGGCCTCTATCAGGGGACAGGCATATAACCTACATATAAAATGTTTTCCTATATTGTTAATGGCAAGTGAGGTGGTATTATTTGATGAGGAAAACCATAGTTAACTCTCCATATGTTTTTCTCCATACAGAGCTAATAAATGGTAGCCAGAAAAAAATTCTAAAATATTTTTGTGAAAATGTTCAGATTATTGCCAGAAGCAATAGCATGGCTTTATCATTTCTTTCCCCGACTTTTTATTTTGGAAAATTTTAAAATGAGCTGAATAATAATAAAATGAATACTTTTGTAGTCTTAACCCAGATTTCCTAGTTAACATTTTGTTACATTTGCTTTCTCCCTCTTTTCCTCTCTGTCCCTATGTTATATTATTTGACACTAAGTTACAGGCATCATAACACTTCATTCCTAAATACATTAGCATAGATCTCCACTTCCAGGCATAATGGAGTAACAAAGGCTAGACTTGCCCTCTTAAAGAAACTTAGAAAATGGACCAAACACAAAGAGCAACTGCTCTCAAACATTGAACAACAGATAGCACAGGGGCATGATTACAAAAAGAAGAAACAAACAAAATAAGCCCTATAATCACTCTGGGTTTCTTCCCACAGCCAGTTTCTGGAGAGAAGACACAGGAAGGGGGGTACTTAAAAAGAACCATACAAACATGCTGAGTTAAAGAGATGGCGATTAGAGTTTAGGGGGACTGGTGTTGCTAGAAGTTGCAGAAAGGTAGGAAAAAGAGATCCAAGAATATGTATAATGATTTTTCTTAACACTTTGCTGAGTACTATGCCTCACATGGCTGAGTAAAAATGACCAGATAACTCTAAGATGAACAATCACAAGAATTTACACAATGTGGGGGAATTTCATGTTCCAATCAGTCAGAGTGGAGTTGCTCCACTAGGACATTCACTAGAGACCTCAGATAGGTTATGATTTAGTGATTCTGAACTATTCCTGGAGTAAAGGCTACTCTAGACCCATCGTAGAAAATTTTATAAACAAGTCTTAAAGGGAGAAAATTGATGTACAGGTAACACTGTCTGCTAAAATAAAGCCCCAAATTCTTTAAAGGATACAACAAAATCCACAGACCCTACCACATAGCATTCACAATGTCCAGGATCCAGTAAAATTACTGGATATGCCAGGAAGCAGGAAAACATGACCTGAAACCAGGAGAGAAATTAGTCAGTAGAAGCAGATCCAGAAGTGACAATGATGATGGAACAGCCATGATAACAATGTATAACTATTTAAAAGAAAAAATATATATAATGGGAAGAGAAATAAGAAATAAGAGAAATGAAAGCACCATGTAGAACTTCCAGATACTAAAAATTACAATTTTTGAAATAAATATTTCACTGGATGATATGAAAAACAGATTTTATGCTGCAGAAGGACAGATCAGGGAAGTAGAGGTCCTAGAATCTAAAAGGAAGCAAACAGAGAAAAAAAGAAAGACCAAAAAACAAACAAACAAACAAACAATAGATTCTCAGGTACCTGTGGGATAATATCAAGCAGTCTGATGTATGTATAATTGGAGTCCTAGAAGGATAGAAGAGGGGCAGTAGAAATATTTGAAGGGTTAATGGCCAAAAATTTTCCAATTTTATAAAAAACATAAACTGACAAATCCAAGAAGCTCAACAAATGACAAACAGAATTTTTTCTCTCTTTCTTTGTGTCTGTTTGTCTCTCTCTCTCTCTCTCACACACACACACCCCAAGACCCATCATAATTAAATAGCTAAAAATCAGTGATAAGGAGAAAATTACTAAAATCAGCCAAATTAATATAGACACACTTTGTACAGAGCAAGGTTTCTCAACCTCAGCACTATTGAAAATTTGGTCTGGACAATTCTTTGTTATGGGAGCTGTCGTGTTCATTGTAGAATGTGTAGCAGTATCCTTAGCCTTTACCCATTAGATGGCAGTAACAACATCTCTCAATGACAATCAAAAATGTCTCTAGAGGCTGGCAGATGTCCCTGGGGTGGAGGGAGGAGAGTTGCCTCATATCTAGAATTACTGTACAGGAACAAAAATAAAATTGATTGCAGACTTCGTACCAGAAATTGGCAAACCAGAAGACAATGATATAAGATCTTTAAAATGCTGAAAGGGGGGAAAACCCTCAAACTAGAATTTTGTATCCCTTGAAAATATTTTTCAAAGAAAAAAGTTTTTATTTCCATGAAACTAAACCCAAAAGAATTCATTGCCAACAGGATTGCACCAGAAAAAATGTTAAAGTAAAATTTTCAGACTAAAGGAAAATTATACTAAATGAAAACATTTTTTTTAAAGATTTATTTATTTATTTATTTATTTGAGAGAGAGAGGCAGAGACAGAGAGACAGAGAATGGGGAGGGGCCAAGGGAGAGGTTGATAAGCAGATTCCCCATTGAGTGGGGACCTTGACACAGGACTCGATCCCAGGACCCTGAGATCATGACCTGAGCTTAAATCGAGAGTCAGATGCTTAACTGACTGAGCCACCCAGGCATCCCAGAAACATATTTTTATAAAGGAATAAAGAACACTAGAGATAGTATATGTGTAGGTAAATATAAAATACTTTCCCCCCCTTTTTCATTTCTTTAAAATGTCCTTAACTGTTTGAAGCAAAAGGAATAATATATTGTGAGACTAATTGCAATAGGATGAAGGATGAAGGGGAAGAGATGGAAGTATACATTATACACAAAGTAGTATAATAGCATTTGAAGGCAGCCTGTGATAAGTTAAATATGCATATTATAACTCTAGAGCAACCAGTAAGACATATGACTATTAAATCAAGATGGGGGGCACCTGGGTGGCTCAGTCAGTTAAGTGTCTGCCTTTGGCTCAGGTCATGATCCCAGGGTCCTGGGATCGAGCCCTGTGTTGGGCTCTCTGCTCTGTGGGGAGCCTGCTTCTCCTTCTGCCCCACTTGTGCTCTCCTGCTCTCTCTCTCTGTCTCTCAAATAAATAAAATCTTTAAATCAAGATAGGGATAGAATGGAACACAAAAAATTCACTTAATTAAAAAAAAAAAACCAGAAGGAAAAAGGGAATAAGATAATGAAGAATAAAAGGGGAAAATAGAAAACACCTAGCAAGAGGATAGATTTAAACCCAAATGTATTGATAATTATATTAAATGTAAATGATCCAAATATTCCAATGTAAAGATAGAGATTGTTAAACTGGATAAAACCTGATTCAATACTGTCTAAATATATTAGCATTTATCTCTTAGGAAACAAGAATATTCTCCTACTCACTTAGCATACCCAAAGATTTTTTTTATCTTTGATAACACTGACATTTTGTGAGTGCAAAGCACTTGTCTTGTAAAATGCCCCATATTTTTTATTTGTCTGATTGTTTCCTCCTGATTAAATAAGGTTTAAAAATTTTGGCAAGAATACTATATAAGTGATCATAAGTGATCTCGATTACAACATATTAGAGTCATATTATCAGAAGAGTTCCTGTACAACTTATCATTTAAACTGGGACATTTTTGAAGGGGAAAAGAGGTATTGCTAACAAGTACTCTAAGATATGAGGTGAAAACAGGGCATGTCCCAGGTAAACTGGGAAATTGTCACCTAATTATTGGTGAAATAGTAGCCCTCCCTGCAGTTACTGTGTCAACAGTGGCCCAGAAGGAGATGATCCTTTTTCTGACATATCATCAAGAGGTCAATAGTAGCCTAACAGTATGTCAGAGTGCTTATGTCACTTACCTCACTTCATCTCATCATCTAGGCATTTTATCATCTCACATCATCACAAGAAAAAGAGGGATGAGTACAATATGGTATTTTGAGAGAGAGAGAGCACATTCATATAAATTTTATCATAGTATTTTGTTACAATTGTTCTATTTTTTTTAAAGATTTTATTTATTTATTTGAGAGAGAGAGAATGAAAGACAGAGAGCATGAGGGGGAGGAGGGTCAGAGGGAGAAGCAGACTCCTTGCCGAGCAGGGAGCCCGATGCGGGACTCGATCCAGGGACTCCAGGATCATGACCTGAGCTGAAGGCAGTCGCTTAACCAACTGAGCCATCCAGGCGCCCTATAATTGTTCTATTTTATTACTGTTAATCTCTTACTGTGACTAATTTATAAATTAAACTTTATCAGAGGTGTGTATGTATAGGAAAAAATATAGTGTATATCAAATTTGGTTCTATCTGTTGTTTCAGGCATCACGGGGGCTGTTGGATAAAACTTTAAAGGGAATACTTTATAAAAATTAAAAATTTTAGAGTGAATAAAGTAAAAAATTAAAACTATAATGAATAGGGGGACTACTGTACAAAGTTTGATCACTTGGTTAAAGTGGCATTTATTAGTGGAATCAGTCTATTTTTTTCCTTTGCAATTATTAAAATGTGGGATAATACATTGAGAACATGCAAATATTATGTTCCTCAATCATATTTTACATAATGGTTTTAGTACCCACTAATGAGCCTAAGTAAATTATCCCATTTGAGTTGGAAAATGGCAGCTTTCTTATTCTATCATTTCTTTTGAGTTTGTCTTATGTAAAGAAGATCTTTCCTTAACTTCCCCCTTGCCCTTTTAATATTCTAATGGACTCCTATATTAGAATCATCATTCTTTATTATGCTCAAATCATCAGAAAAATTGATCAATGGGAACCCTTGTAATCTGGCTTCTTTGTTGTTTTGGTCTGTCCCATTTGTTTTTGAGTACTTTCTTCCTTATGTTACAAGATGTTCCCATTTAAATTTGTAAATTTCCTTTCCTATTGGTTTATCTATTTATGTACTGAAATTATGTTGTTTTAATTATTGATCTTTATAGTTTTAGTATCTAGTAGTGGTAATCTCCTGTTATTATTCTTCTTTTTCAGGATTTTTGGATTTTTTTCCCATATGCACTTTAGAATTAATCCATGTAGCTTCGGAAAAAAAAATGTTGGTAATTTTCTTAGAATTACACTGATTAGTATACTAACCTGGGGAGAATTAGCATATGTTTAATGATACTAAATTGCCCTGTCCAACAAGAGGTAATGTCTTTCTATTTGTTTTAGTCTCCCTTACTCTCTTTCACTCTCCCTTTCTCTCTTCCTTCCTTCCTTCCCTCCTTCCTTCTTCCCTCCCTCCTTCCCCCTCTCCCCTCCTTCCCTCTTCTTTCTTCCTTTCTTCCTTCCTTCCTTCCATAGAGTGTCAATGTTTTCTTTTTCAAGTTTGTTTTTGTTACTTTAAGTGAGTTTTTCTCTTTCAATATATCTTCCAGCTGGTGTCATTTTTAGTTTTATGAAGGTTATTTACTTTTTGTGTGATAATTTTATATCCTAATAGATTACTTAATTTTTTTAATGTTTGTGTTAGTTTTATCATTGGTTCTCTAGGTTCTAGGTTTTGAAGGTCCACTATAATGTCATCTACAACATAGAGATAATTTTAGTTCCTTTCCCCCCAATTCTTATGCTTTTAATTGTTTTCCTTTTCTAGATAGCCATTGGTCATGACTCTAGTGCAGCTAAATATAGTAATAGTGGTAGGGGATGTTAGCTTTATTCTTGACTTAGTGGGGTGGTGTCTAGTTTGTTCTCATTATGTAAACATATATATAATGTATTTTTAAAATGAGCATTGAATTTTTTTGAAGATATTTCAGCATTTATGGAGATAGATGATTTTCTTACTTGGATTTATATATGGTGAATCACATTAATGTGATTTCTTATATTCCTGAAATGAATTTTACTTGGTCATGGTGTATTATATATTTTTGTAAATGTGCTCTTTGATTCTGTTTGCTCATGTTTTCTTTAGTAATTTTTTACTGATGTTTGTATGATTGTTCTGTAGGTTTGTATGTGTATGTTATATTTGTCAGGATCTTTAGGTAAAAATGTTGTACTTATTTCATAGACAGTAAACCCTGAAAATTTCCTTCATTTTCTCTACCTTGAGCAATTTAAGAAACATTGAGGTCATCTGGTCTTTAAAGGATTGGTAGATTTCCATTCATCCATCTTGACCTGGCACTTTTTGTAGGGGTCAGGGAGGGTACTTTGATGACATGATTTTTTCTGGGAAAAATTTTCTGATTATGTTTTCTCTCTATGGTCATTTTTTTGGAATTTTTTTTTAATAAGAAAAAGAAGCCTTCATTTTACTAGTTGAGGTTGAAGGTTTGGATGGGCTTATGTATTGAAAATCATTCACACTGGAAAACAATTATTAAATCAATGAAGAATTACAACTGACTGCCATATCCAAAACTTTCTGATTTTATTGAGAGAGAGGCACTTTTTGGAGTAAAGAGGTTAACTAGTGAGTAAGAGAACAAATATTGGACAGTAAAATTCGATTTTGCGAGGCAGGGGTGGAGAACACCAATGAGTAAAATAGTGAAGAAAGGAGAAATTGAAGAAAAAAAAAGGGGCTAAGAATATCACCATTTTTTCTTCAACTGACCCATTTCCACATAAGCATGGAAAACTTCCGTGAGGAAGCTATAACCCAAACAGAAGTTAAAGAGGGAGTTCTTGCCCTTCAGGAAATGCAAGCAGCTTGGCCAAACATGACTCCTGAAGATGTGGATTATCTCAATTCGAATTTCATTGAGAGACTATGAAATTAACTAAAACAGTTTTGTGTATTAATCCTCACTGAACTGTTTGTGAATGAGTTTGTATGTCCTTCATTGCCATCAAAAAGCACTTTAATGATCTAATTTCATACACAGACACATACATATGTGGTGCATTGAAATATAGGCCATTTTGTAATAATTGGGGAATTGAATAAAAGTTAAAGAAAAATAGTTCATCTTCATTATGCCAGATTAGTCTATGTTCTGAGCACTTTGCATACATCAACTCATTTAATCCTCACTCTACCTCTCTGAGATAGATGTTGTTATATAATACTAATACTTAATAATAATACTAATTTTACAGATAAGGAAACCTCTGCGGGCATGGAGAGATTCACTGGCCCACCTAAATTTACATAGTAAGAGATGGAGAAGACACTGATTCAAATGTAGGGGTTTGCTTTGGAGTCACTCTGCTAAGAGTTCATGCTGTGTACTTTCTGCCTTCAAGGAACCTGAACACTGCTATGAACACAGCTCTGTCTACACACAGCAGGCACCACAAAGAGGTGGTATTGTGCAGTGGGTAAAGGGATAGCTCTGTGCTCAAAATCTGCTGCCATCAGCAAAGAGACCTTGGGTCAAGTTCTCAGCCCTTCTAAGCTTCAGTCGTCTGTTTGGAAAATGAGATAATGATTAAAGTAACTTCAGAGATTTATGATGAAACTCAAGCAAGATACACCATCTGAAGCACCAAGCAGAGGTCTCTCACATTTTGAACCAATTCATAAATGACAGCAACCATTTTGTTCCAGAGCTTTGCAAGGTGTACAACCTATCCTCTGGAAACACAAATTCGGAGATCAGCCAGATAAATCAAATAGCTAGACACAGGCTAACTGGGGGCCCTGACTTAGGAAAACAGAGGCTGTGAAGGGGATTGTCAGGAGAGAGACAACATGGCTGGTTCTGGGGGCTAAGACAGTGGAGAAAGTGGTATTTGAGAGACCTTGAGTTTATAATGCACCTCCTGGTGTGGGGATGAAAAGTCTGTTCTGCTGAGATTCTTCTTGAGAAGTGCAGAAAACACAGAAAGGGGAACTTGTCATGTGACTGTGCACTCTGGGCCCAGATCGCCTGGGTTTGATTTCCAGCTCAGACGTGTACTAGTTGTGTAATCAGTAGTTAAAGCTTATGGATCTGGTTTCCTCCTCTGTGAAGTGAGAATAATAGTAAAACTTACATGTGATATTGTTATATTTAATAAGTTCATACATGCAAAGCACTAAGTGTGGCTACCATAGAGTAATATATATGAAAGTGTTAGTATAAAATAATGAAAGTTAGCAACTAAGGGTTTCACTTTCCTCTTGATCAAGAGAGATAAAGAACTAGAAGATGCTCATAGGACCAAACCCTGAGTGTAGCTGTGCTGGGAGAGGTCCAGAAGGGATAGCTGAGAAAGAACCTGGTGAGTGGGATCTTTCTCCAGTGTCCCATATCCCACCAGCGGTAAGCTGGGACATCTTAGCAGACGGCAGTGCCCAGTGTGATTGAGGGGTGGTGGAGACCATGAGAAGAAATGCGTAGGTGGATGTGAAAAGCAGCTCAGCTTTCAAAACCTAGAGAGGCCTCTTCAGCCTTAGTGACACTAGCCCTCCTTGGGAGTGACAGGGCTTGGTATATTCCTGCTTTGACTGGTTCTACAGGAGGGACATTCTGTTTTTGTGCCAAGTCACCTAGAGGCAGGGATAGAAAGCTTTTACTTCTTGGGTCATTATCTCCTGGAAAAAACTTATCTAAGATGTTAATTACCCAGAACATGGGTTTCAAGGAATGGGAACAGCAGGTGTTTAGAAAGGCTAAGTGGTTGAATGGCTTCTTTTGGGGGGAAGGACCCATGCAGAAGAGGCTCCAGGGGACACAGCACTTGTCCACTTGTAAGCACATCTTACATTGGGTTCAACTCGTGGTCACGGGAATTGACTCTTTTTTTTGGACCATGGCTGATACTTGAGTGGTGATGATTACAAATTCTGCACTTCAACCATTTCAATGGTGATAGACAGTACAGAGATTTGGAAAGAGCTGTTTTGAGGACAACTAGTCAGGACAAGAGGGGATGGATTTGTACTGCCTTGCATACTTAAGAGTTGAAAGAAGATAATAGAGAAAAATGCCCCTTTCAATATTAAAGCAAAATGCTATGTCACCATATCTTTGCTAAGTCTCAGTCAAATATATTTTTCACTTTGGTTTGCATCTGGCTCTTGACACATTTGCCCATTGTCCAAGGAGGTCCAGGGCCTTCTTATCTTTGTGGGCTCCTGACATCTTGATTTTCTGTAGCTGCCCCAAGGCATTAAAGGACTCACACATGATGGGGTTTAAGTCACTATCTCTTGTCCAGTGAAGTTCTGACATTAAAAATATGTTGCATACAAAAGAAAAAGTTGAAAAAAAATTTAAGACATTATGAATGGGGGTTATCATCAGGTGGCTCATGCAGTTTTGAGGAAACGCAGGTGTTATTTAAACAGGGAGGCAGGATCTGTAGTGGCCCAGGGTTCTTGTGGGGAGCCCAGAACATTCACCCAAGACTTCATAACTTGTCTTTGGACATGTCGCTTCAGCTCTCTGAGCCATGAGTTTTTCTCATTTGCAAAATGGTATAAATAATGAATGTTTTCCTCATAGATGGATCTAATAGACATCTATTCACTACTTATTATTACTGTTAGCTCTGTGATGTGATGTTTCATTAATTAGAATGTTAAACTGCCTTTGTTCTCGCCATGATTCTATCTTTTTATTTAAGTCACAACAGGATTCTAAGGTGCCTTTTGAATCACCAAAAGAAGGTTAGATTATGCTCATTAAATATGAATGTTTAGGGCAAGGATTCTCAATTGAGGGTGATTCTGTCCCCCTGGGGAACTTTGGCAATGCGTGGAGACATTTTTGGTTCTTACAACTGGAGAATAATACTGACATCTAGTAGGTAGAGGCCAGGATGCTGCTTAACATCGTACAATGCACAGGACAGCCCCTAAGACAATGAATAATTTAGCTTAAAATGTTAATAGCGTTAAAGTTGAGAAAGCCTGGTCTAGAGTATTTTACTGTAACTGCTTTAGTAATTATAACCCATTTTCTTTATGGCCAGAAACTGTTTACCAAACACAATGCTTTATTAACCAGAAACCCTTTTCTTTAACCTTGCTGGATAATAAATTTAATATATATTATTGAGGCATACATGTTAGGAATACCATCTTGATCACAAAGTTTGAGAAGTTCTGAAGTAAACAATTAAGAGAGCATGCAGTGATGTCCACAATAGCCAAACTATGGAAAGAGCCAAGATGTCCATCAACAGATGAATGGATAAAGAAGATATCATATATATTATATATATATAGGAATATTATATATATATGTAAAATATATATAGGAATATTATATATATAATATATATATATAATGGAATATTATGCAGCCATCAAAAAAAGAAGTCTTGC
>NC_138372.1:106756230-106787717 GCF_054177405.1 Leptonychotes weddellii | reverse complement strand
TAAGTCAATCAGAGAAAGACAAGTGTCATATGATGTCACTGATATGAAGAATTCTTAATCTCAGGAAACAAACTGAGGGTTGCTGGAGTGGTGGGGGGTGGGGGGGATGGGGTGGCTGGGTGATAGACATTGGGGAGGGTAAGTGCTACGGTGAGCGCTGTGAATTGTGTAAGACTGATAAATCACAGACCTGTACCTCTGAAACAAATAATACATTATATGTTAAAAAAAAAAAAAAGAAGATAGTAGGAAGGGAAAAAGAAGGGGGGCAAATTGGAGGGGGAGACGAACCATGAGAGACTATGGACTCTGAGAAACAAACTGAGGGTTTTAGAGGGGAGGGAGGAGTGGGGGGATGGGTCAGCCTGGTGATGGGCATTAAGGAGGGCACGTACTGAATGGAGCACTGGGTGTTATACGCAAACAATGAATCATGGAACACTACATCAGAAACTAATGATGTAATGAATGGTGACTAACATAACATAATAAAATAAAATTAAAAAAAAGAGAGAGCATGCAATGTACTTTCTCCAGAACTCTAAAGAATGAGGTGGCTTCTTTCTGTGTCTGTGGCATAGTCTGAGCTAGAGGGGCTGGTGGCCATCAAGGGTGTTTAATATTTATTTATTTTTGTTATTATTTCCAGTCTCAGGACCCTGGCTTCATCCAGAGCACCCGATGTAGCACTGGACACCTTAGGGGATACATAGTTGCTCTGGAAATGACATGGAAATAGCATTGCCCTAAAACCAAGCCTGTCCTTAAATAGCCAACTCAGTCACCTGCCATTTTAACCTTGCTCATAAAAACCCATGAGTGTAATAATGAACTCTTCCTTAGTTTTTATCTCCCTTCTCTTCTTTTTCTACATACAGGCCTGAGAAGGTCTGTAGAAATCCATGGAATTGTCATTAAAAGGGCTACTCTCCCCAGGCATTTGTGAAAAAAAAAAAAAATGATGATGAAGAGTCTAGACTTTGAACTCAGAGTGTCATGTGCTTGATTGAGCTCAAGCACATACATACATCCATGACCTTGGACAAGTCATTTACTCTGGAAGCCTCAGTTCTCTCACTCAAAAAGTGAGGTTTATTATGAAAGTAAATGCCTATGTGCTTAGAATAATAAATGTTAAAGGAATAGTAACGGTGTGTTATGATGATGACCATCTATCAGAATCTGTCCCAGATTACCTTTTTCTGTTTCATTTCATGGTATGCAGTGTTCAGGACACTGGACCACTTGCTGATCATGGTGCTTTATCATGCTCTGATAATTTGTTCATCCTACCCTTCTTCGTGGAACACTCACTCATCTACCTCTCAAAAGCTAAGCCATCCTCCAGGGCCTAGTTCATACGACATGTGTCTTGAGAAGCCTTCCCTGAACTCTCCACTCACAATCAAACTCCTTTGTGCTCTTGGGGCACTTAAGACTTCCTTTACACAGCTCTAAAAGGCTGCTTACAAAGTTGCTCTAGGTGTGTGTCTCTGAGCTCCATGAGGGCCCACAGACCCATCTGGCTCATGGGATGCTCTGTGAGTATCTCCTGAAGGAACGGATTGAACTTTGCTTTGGTTTGAGCAAGTAGAACATTCAAGAAGGAATAGACTATGATTGGATCAAGGCCCTTTCGCATGGCCTGGAAGACAGAGAAGAGAAAGCACTTGAAAGTGGAGGCCTTCCTGTTCTTACTAGAGAAAGTGATAGAATAGGATGGAAGAGGAGAAGATGGTATTTCCAGGGAAGTTTTTAAAAATCCTTCTGTTCCTTATATCATGGTTGCTTTTATAGACCAAGTAAATATTCACCAAGTATTGACCATGAGCCACGGACTGTGGAAGGTGCTGGAAATATACTGAGGAACAAGATAGTCAGGATTCCTGGTCATACCTAGTAATAGTCCTTTGTCCTTTCCTACACACGGATTGTGTCCTCCTATGATCTGGTCTCCTTTAAGGCATATTTCTCTAGATTTAAGTAAACCAACTACCACATGACTGAATCTTTCATTTGGTCTTTGGAGCCTACAGCTGTCTCTGGGTGGCACTGGCCCAAAGGATCACCTATTTTGAATGTGTCACATCACCAGGTATAGGAATCATTATCGTTTGACAGATGTTAATTTGTCCACATTATTCTCCTCCAAACTACAAGCAGAATAAGAAATAATTACTCCATCTCTGGAAACTATCAAAGCTTTAGGACTGATGTGAACATTGAAATAATTGTAGAAGGCTTGCTTTTATAATCCAGTAGCTATTTGTTTGCAGTTTAGCATCCCTGGTTTGTGTTCTTTGGAGATTCAGGGTGTTCTTTCGTGATTAGGACTCATTGTGTTTATGATACATATTCACTCACGTTTTTCAAAATGGATGTGTGCATGAATTAGGCTGGATTTCGTAGTTTCCTTTTTCTTTCCAGGTGAGCTTAAAAATCTGAAGGGGGGAAACCCCACAGCCGAACAGGAGCATTAGATGCATGCCATCCCCCCTCCTTTATTCATTTCTAACTAATGCTTTTCATCTCAGAGAGTACATGAATATGTAAGTGCAAGTGCTGTTTATTGTGAACTCGGAATAAAGGGGAGTGCTGTAGATTTCAATGCGTTTGGACCATAATGTGCTGCTTTCTTGATAATGGGCTCTTGGCATTGAAATGAAAAGCAAACATATCATTAAGAAGGCGCTCCATAAAAACTGTCTGTCATATATCTTAAGCTTCATTAGTTTAGATTAATGACTTACTTGATATACATGACAATAGGTGAAGCAAATCTTTGTTTATTTATTGACAATTAAATGTGGCGGTGACATGCATAAACAGGCTTCCCTCTGATTAGTTCCATGTTTTAAAGTAACTTTGTGTTATAAAACTTGTTAACTACAGTATCATTTTATTGAGCTCTGCAGGGTGAATGATGTGATCTACATTGAAAGACATCAATATTGCTGCCATTCCTGGCAGCCACTGGAGCATTGTGCTCACAGATTGGAGTTGATATCTCATTGTACAAATTCAGGGACCCAGAAAATGTCCAGTTATTGAGCCTCTGCCCTGTGAGGACAATGTTCTATTCATGGAATCTGGGTGCAAGGTCACAGACTGAAACCTGAATGAAGGATACGATTCAAATTCACTTCACGGTTTTGCTGAGGACCTCCCTGAAATTCGGTGTTTGGAAAGCACGGAGCTTTTCTCAGAGTATCCTACTGGAGAATAATGCTTCCTAATGCCATGCAAAGGAGTGTATAAATAAATATAGCACATTCTAATTAGGAGGCTGCTATGGACGAAGCAAGCTTTTACGAAGATGCTCATGTGTCTGTATTATGTTGATTCTGTTGACATAAGAAAGCTTCCAAGAACACCTCTCTCAGACATACCATTTTAGAAGAAATTGGGAAGGCAGGGGAGAGAGGAGAAAAGGGGAGAAGGGCAATGTGGCATAAAATTTATCTGCATGCTAGTCTCTCTGAAATATTTGTGGTTTGCCTTTCCATGAATTCCAAAGTTGGAGGCTGTCAGGGATAATCAGCCCTTCCCATCACCGACACCCCGTGGTTCTCCTTAAGAGCTCCCTTTTATGTGCCGTCAGCCCTCCAAAATATATTTAGAAAAGACTTATTTAGAAGGAGGCATAAAATAAAATCCATGTTGCGGTTGAGTATTACAAATGATTTCTGGACTCTATTCTGTGCTATTAGGTTCTCTGTAGAATTTTCATACAAAGTAAAAAATAAACTCAGCCAGCTTGAAAGAGAACTCGTTTGATGAAAGAAACCAGCTTATTGTACAAAAGCCACTCACAACATCACGTGAAGGCAAATCTCCCTGAACATGGGGGTCCAACCTCCCTGAACATGGGGGTCCAACGAAGCATGTTTGCTTTACTTGGGAAATACTGGCCCCCAAATCCACACCTAGTGATCTTTCCTATAGAATATCCTAAGGAAAGTCCAAATGCGAAGGAGAGGATGACGTTCATCTGAGTATTATCTGATTTTACCCACAGCCCCTAATTTACCTCATGCACAGACTTTGTCCTAAGATGACTTGGCAATCATTTTGTTCGTAAGTGTTGATAGCATTTCATTTGTTTGTTATATAAGATCAATGCCTATTGATAGAGGAGTAGCCAAATTCTGCTCCTTGAATTACACTTTTCCTTTTCTCCTCATTCAATAAGCCATTCCCCTCTTTCCTCCCCTAGTGCCCCAGTCTTGATTAGAGCCTCGTCAACTGTCACATCTTCGCCTGGGAAGAGCGAGCTGGTGCGTCTAACCTTGTGGACAAGGTCTTCAGATGATAGCGTGGTGGGAGTAATAAAAACTTGCCCTCGTAGCATATCCGTCTTCTACAGAGTTTGGCCTTTGGGATAGTGCTAAGCCCTCGCAGATGAGCAAGGCCCGTATGCTGAGGTCTGGGTGTGGGGACTTCCTGTAGGGGCCCTGGGGATTAAAAAAATAACTTTTATCTGTGTCCTGGCTGCTGACTCTTCTCTCTTCTTCCTGTGTTTGAAGACCTGAAAGTCCTGCTGGAAACACTGATGTGGTGAGTTTTGGATTTCTCCAGCACGTCCATGCTAACTGTTGCCATCGAGTCCTTCGGAAAGTTCTCACATGAGTAACCATTGCCATCAGTTAGCAATGAAGAGGCCCTGGGTGACCAGCCACGACCCATTATTTGTCATGGTGGGTCACATCCTTATTTTTAAAAAGACACTTTTCTGGTATAGAAAAGTCTGTTTGTGTTTGGAAAGAGAAAAATAGATGGACAGCATTTTCCTAAGAAAGATGTGCCCTCTCCCGGTGAAACATTGAAACTTTTTCTTCCTTGTGATTTTGGAAACATATTTTGAATTTCTGTTTTGATATTGTTTCATTATCTTTTATGAAGAAATAACAGTCTTCATAGATTTATCTGTGGTTTATATCTCTGGTTCATGTTTATGAACTAGGTTTTTTTTTTTTTAATAACTGGGAGCTGTTAGATTGTAATATACATCTGAAGTGATGTAAGAAAACTGGTCAAAAGATAAATTGGCTAAGGCGTGTTTTATTATTTGACAATGGTGCTGAAGCTGACACAGAATTATGTAAAAGAAATCTGTGTGATAAGGTTTTGTATGAGACCAGTAGCAGCTGAGCTCTTGCAAAGCACAATCCTTACCAAACCACAAAATTAAATGTAAAACATTGGCACTTTCAAGATAATAACATTTTTTTTTTATCAAAACAAGCAAATGAACATGCTAAACTTTCCTAATGCCAGATTAACCCGAAGCTGTAAACATTTTTTTCCCCTTCTGAGGAGAAAATTGTTGTATTTGTCCATGTTTCTCCAACTCTGCCTCATTAGGCTTGATTTACCTATTAGGAGAGGATATTCACAGGCTAGCCTGGAGCTCCTAAAGCACTAATTCTTTCCCTAAAATGCTTTGCTTATTTTTTAAATTTTTTTATTTTTTTGCTCTCCTTTGTTCACAAGACTCATCCTTTCTTTCAAAATTGCACCCTCTCTTCTCTGTTGCAGTGTTCCTAGGATCCGAATACAAATGATCATTTACAAATTGAAGGTTAACACAGAAATGTATTGTACTTGTGATTTGATGAGTAAAAACAAATCACAAAATAAGAACAAACAGCAGTATTATCCTATGGGAACGAGCCTTCTGTACTGATCTATTATTTCCCAGCTTGAAATGTGCCACTATTGTAGTTTCACTTGATTATGAGGCTTTTTTATCACTTTCCCTGGTTGATTCAACTTGAGTGCTTCTGACATTTGCAAAGTTCCTCACATATTCTGCTGAGCAGCAGGGGAAACTTTGTTAATGAAGAAATAACAAGCTGAAGATTTGAATAAATATTTAGCTGATTGAAAGGAGGTATACAGTTAATTTTTTTTTTTTTTTTTAATGCTGACAACTGAGGAAACTCACCGACATGCTTTGCTTGTGTTAGCTAAAAATGGGTTCCAGTGGATTCTTTACTGCACCACGGGGCACTTTCATTTCCTGATTCTATTATAAACTAAGTGGCCACCTGAACCTGCCAATGAACTTGTTCTATTGTGTTTTTCTATTTTTAATCCTGAAAGAGTAAACACATTTCTCATCAGATGTGTTACAGAGCACCATACATTGGAGAGATTTATGAAGGTGCCATTGGGTTATTACAGACCATTCATTTATAAATAAGTGTCTGTTCTGAGAGGAAACTGTGAACGATAGCAGCATTTCCATCATTCCACAAATCTATATTATAAAAGTATGTAGGTATTTTTTTTTTTAATACTTGCTACAGTGGCATGAAAACAATCTGGATTTTGTGCCTTTTTAGGCTGTGTTTTCAGCCCTAATGTATGATTAAAGTTCCGGTCTCATAACCAAGGTGGTGTTTTATGAGACTCACAGTGGCAGCTGTGGGAAGGAGCAGAATGTTTCCATCAGGTTTCAAGGATTAATTTCGAGAGCTCCATGAGCATGGCTGAGCTGTTTAAGGAGTGGCTGCTTGTGGACATGGACATCTGGTGGAAACTCCTGTTTTCTCCTGCAGTCTCCGCGCAGGTTCTGTCCCCTGAGAGAGAGCTTCCTGTGTCTGTTTCTAAGACACGTTCCTATGTTGGCAGAGCATTTTGGCACACAAGATTTAGTATCCTCATCTGAGAATGTCTGAAGCTATCTTCCAAAGAACCCTCCATATACCAAAATCTTTGAAAAAGACTCTTCTTTGAACCAGTGTATTGGGTGAAGGTGAGGAAGACCCCAGCACGTTTGGCATGGATGTTACTGAGTAAATGTCTCCTTCCATGTGTGACAGAACGTTCAGGATCATGACACTTAAGGTTGGAAGGTAGTCTACAAACCCCGAAGTGCCCTCTAAAATATGATGGAAAAGTCTTCAATTAAATGAATGATCCCAGGCACAAGGGGACAGACATCTATTTCTCAAAGAAGCCTATACAATCTTTGCATAGACATTGTTGTTGGAAGGTTTTTTATATTGAGCCAAAATTGGTTTCTCACTTTTACCAAGACCCTAGTGTTGTGTTTTGGGCCAGATAAAACAGGTATCCTCTTATTCGGCTCACCACCGCTACTGATCCTTTAGAGTAGCAGTGACGCTCTTCTTTTATATACTAAATATCCATTAGTTCCTCTGGATCAGTGTTTCTCTCTACACTTGCATGAGATTCACTGGGGGAGATTAAAATGCAGGTGGTTTTTCCAGATCATTAGATTCAGTTCTGTGTTACAGTCGAGAAATCTATTCACCCAGGAAATAGAGGTATTGCTATTATTCACGTTTTATAAATGAGGAGCCTGAGGCAGAGACAGTGAGTAATTTGCCCAGGGTCCCCTTGCTAGTAAGTGGTACAGCTAGGATTTGAACTTCAGATCTTTAACTTTTGAACTTTTTGAACTTTAAACAGTGGTTTTCACTGCCACCATTTTAAGGGGGAAATGTAAGGTAGCAGCAGATAGTAAAGGATCTTGAATTATAGAAAAAGAACTTAAGACTTAATCATCTATGAATAGTACTGATATAGTAATAATTATAAATAGTACTAATACAGTAATAATTATTCTTTACTATACTGAATAATTGTGTCCACTGTGGTACCTACTCAAGGGGCACTTACCAGATTTTTTGGAGCAGAAATTCTGCAGGACTTTAAAATTTTGTCAAAGATAAGAATGAAAATAAACAAAAAGGAGCGATTTAATCTTTAAATAAATCTGTGGAATAGTTGGTTAAAAAATTTAAGCAGGTTTCTTAACTGCAGTACTTATCAGAGTCTTTAATGTGTTAATATCCATTTTTATATTCAGGAACATAATATATTATGGGGGGTTCTCAAATGTACTTGACAAATGCAGTTTTCTCTCTCTCTCTTCCTTGCCTTTTTAAGGAAGATCTCTTGAGGGGAAGCATCTTAGAAAATTCTTTAGGGAATGACCTACTAAGGTATGCCTTGAACATTTGAACACATAGTATCAACCGTAACTTCTGGTCACCTACCTAGTTATTTAACCCCCAGTACTTCTCCTACAAAGGTTGTTCGAATAGCAACATTGAATAGTCATGGCTTTGGAGTTTGTTTGTATTTACTTATTTATTTTTAAAGATTTTATTTATTTATTTGAGAGAGAGTGAGAGAGAGAAAGCACAAGAGAGGGGAGGGTCAGAGGGAGAAGCAGACTCCTGCGGGGGAGCAGGATGTGGACTCGATGGATCCTGGGACTCCGGGATCATGACCTGAGCTGAAGGCATAAACTTAACCAAGGATGGAGCCACCCAGGCACCCTGGAGTTTTTAAAAACTTACTTTACATAAAAGAGTCCATCTAAGCAGCCTTACAGGCCCATGTGACAGACTGTACTGAAGTATTCTGGAGCAGGAAAGCTGTAGGATTTGGTAGCATTGTCTGGATAGAAATAAGAGGTCAAGGGCAGCAGTTCAGATCGAAAGGTGCTGCTAGAGCTCCCAGCACAAGAATGTTAGAACCTGGTGCTGGAGTCTGAGATGTATGAAAGGTCACCAATGGTGCAGAGTAATGAGTGAGTGTGAAAGGAACGGAAAACCTAGGAAGAATTCATGGTCTGAAGACTCTAAGACCAGGGGAAAGAAATAATGTTGATAACAATAGGAAAGTTTTGCTAGTTATACCAGATTCTGGCATAGGGTGAGGAGGGGATGGAACAAAGAATAAATGTTCAGCAAGCACTTGATATGTGCTCCATAGTTACTCCCCTTTATCAAAATTCATAAGGGCTTCAGGGGAAATCATTCTATAAAACAAATAAAAGAAGAATTTCTCTGCTTGAAGGGAGTTGGCCAAGTCTTGAGTTCTACATGATTCCCTCTTGACTCTGTGGCTTTATGGTTGGCTCTGAGAACCCCTGGCATTTCTCATGAACATGATTGATCAATTCTAAACAAACATGTTGAGTTTGAGGTGATGGCAAACTACTCAAATGTGAGACATTTCATTGTGAGTTGTAAATCCAAGAATTGAGTGCTTAAAATAGTTAATGTGGTTCCAGATGGAGAGTTACTTACTGGCTCTTCATGCATTGAACATATATTCAATAAATGCTCAAATAAATACATTTATCAAGAAAGACTTGTGTGGCCATGTTTTTGGGAACTGGAGTTGTGATATTGACACGAGATATTGAATATTTAAAGAGACAAAGAAAGCTCTTTTGCATATGATACAGTTAATGGGTTGAATATTTCTCCATCCTCATCCAACGAATCACTTAATCCCAGTCTGTAATATAATGAAAAGTAGTTTGCCATGGGAGGAAAAACAATCATAGAAAAATTGCATTTCCCTCATGAAAATGGAATTTTGAGAGTTTGGCCTACAAGTTTCATAGAAAGAAATGCTATCTATAAAATTCACATCTTCCATTTCCCAGACAATGTACTTGTTATCTTAAGGCCCAAACAGAAACACGAACTCTTACTGAAGAATATCAGTAAGTGCACCTTACCCCATTTTGTTTCTGATTGACTGAAAGTTCAGGAATAACAGCAGTTATTTACAGTTAGTTACATTTGTAGAGTGTATGAATTTCCTATGTAAATGACCTTAATAGACTGCCTTAGAGGATGCAAATCCTTGTTGTTTAGTTTTAATCTTGATGCTGGGAAGCAAATTTGCAATTGCTGATGGATACTGTCCTTAGGTTCAATCATCAGCAGATGTTAACTAAACTACAAAAGCATCATTTGGCTGAGGCAACCTGTTAGCCATGGGGATTATCAGATTAAAAATGGAAGTGCACTCATTACTGAATCAACATTATGTGTCAACAGTACTTTCTGGGTCATGCATAATAAATATGAATATCATCTTGGATGAAAAAAATTACTGGCTTTATGCAACACGTAATGTTGAGAAAAAGTTTTGGCTTTCATTCTTAATCCTGTTCATAGTCTTTGCTAGTGAGAATAATGTTCTATCAGTGCTTTTCTAGTCCTATGAAGAGGCAATGTTGCTGTAATTCAACAGAACTGAGTCAGTTCTTAAAATAGAGATGTTTGTAGAACAGAGAAGAACAATTCATCAACCTTAATGGAAGTATCCAGTGAGAATATCCAGCTCCCCTTGTTCCAAATTTGTGTTCATAAAACAACCTCTGCTTTTATAATTTGTTTTCCTGGGAAGATTTATCTACCAAGATTGGTTTGCAAATAGTCTCCATTTGTAAGTCAGGTATGTGTGTCTTTGTAAACCTTTGAATTTATATATGGTTGATGAAGTTGTCTTTTGTAAGTGTACTTAGCCCTAGTGTTCCCTTTTAGCTTGATGGATAATGGGTGTCCTTAAAAAGTTTGAATTTGGGGCTCTGCAATCCTAAGGTCAGAACCTGGAATTATACCCTTCTACCGAGGAGTAAAAACCAGAAGGTCTATTTTTCTGACATTGTAAAATCTTGTCAGCACCATTTGTCTTATCTATGACTATTGAAATAAGAAGATGTCTGTATATGACATTTCTAATGTAAATCAGAATTGAAGAATTTTCTCACTCTTTGTGCCTGCTGAGTTGCAAATCCTTTATGGATCTATGGTAGACAGTCCCATTGCTGGCCCTGCCTCTTGGTGTTTATGTCCACATGTGGTCCCTCTCATGCTGACCATGGGTTTGGCCACTCGATTTGTGTTGGCCAATAGAACGTTAGCAAGTGAGATGTAAGCAGAACATTTATAAATGTTTGAACAATGGGTCTTGTTCACTCGGAAAGCTACCTTTTGGAAGCCAGTTGCTATGCCATAGGAAAGCTTATGCTAGATTTGAATAGTGATAGCCAAGTAGAAGTAACCAGAGGCCCTGGAGGATGAAAGGACATCTTAGAAATTCCAGTCCCAGCCATGGCCCCAGCTGCAAGTGCGATGTGAAAGACCTCAGCTCCATCCTGTGAAGCAGAAGATAAACCCAGAACAGCCCAGCTGAGTGTACAGAATTGTGATAAATAATACATCATTATCCCTTCATTCAGTAACTTTTGTTGAGTGGTTTGCTGCACAGAGGTAGATGAATGAAACGGTTCTTTTGCCATAGCTATAGACCCCTTTCTCTTAAATAGATCAGTATTAAATATTCAAAGGACATGATATCCGGTTTCTGGGGATAGCTTACTGAATAGTACTTATCCAAAGTCCCTTAAGCCCATTTTTTAACCTCTTTCCATACTTGAATGGTATTATACTGCCATCTGGTGGCAAAGACTAGTTGTTCTGGATGTTTCATGGAATCTGGTGAGTTGAGCCAGTAGCATTTGTGAAACTGTTAAAATATGAAAATGCACACATAAGCACAGAGAACTCCGGGGACCAAAACGAACAAGGAAAACCATTTTGTGAAGTGAAAGGGCTGAAAATGACTGAGTGCATGCCCCTTGCAAGAGGGCTGTGGCCAACCAGCCGCTCTTAGTTCCCACTCTCTCTAGAACTGCTGTGGACTGTAGGCCAATATGGTGCCATGGCGAGCAGGCTAACTTTCATCTCTTTTCTCCTAGGCTAAGAAAGAGAAGAGCTGGTACTCAGAGGTGAAAGTTCACTGCCTGCTTCTTTCTTCATCATCTGAGTATGAAGTGAAACGTTCCTCAGCACTCTTAGGGATTTGCTAAACCTTTTTGATGTGGGCAGAGACTGCCGTGAGTGGGGTGGAAAGTGGGTAGGCAGTGGAAAATGAGAGTTTTCAGGTGCTGACTTACTTTGATATCACCATGCCGGCTTTGCAGTCATCAGCAGGAACCCATATGATCAGGAAGCGAAGCAGAGAAGCCTGCTGCGGAATGATTCAGCAAGCACGGCCACCTGGCTCAACCCTCCTCATGCCACTATGGGCTCTCTCCCCTTGTAACTGAGCTAGTCTAGGTTTGTGTCTAGGGTTCTGTCATTAGGAATACCCTTTCTTTTTGCTGATTGATTGAAGGGGCTACTCAAATACTTCTGGGGCTTGGAAGGATACACTGTGTCAGAACTGCAAATTTCTTTCTAGAGTTAATTTTTTTTTTTTTTGGTCAAAGAAAAATAAGTAATTATATTTTCGTTGTGTATTTACCACCAAGATACATCAGCACAACACCTATTGTAATAAGTAGTGGGTGTTTATTTACGCTCATGCTAAGTCTAGAGAAGAAAAAAAAAACTTTCTTCCAAGTAAAATGATTTTATCTGAACTTAGGATGTTGAAGGAAACACGGTACTTATTTTATCTTTTCAAGTTGAAGTAAATTTCTCTTAATATATGTTACAATAATAGCATCTAGTTAAGATTTCATTATGACATTTCAGTTCAATATAATACACAATCCCTGCCATGTTTTTATAAAACATTACTCGGTATGAGATATTCACATTAACTACAATTGCTGAAATGACTGATGTTTAAATCTAGCGACAGTTTCTATCATTATTAAACTTCATTATAAAATAACATATGTGGGTGGAATTGTGGCTTGATGCTTTTGTAATTTGCTCTCTACCTTTTCAATGTACTTTTCAGTTACATCAACTGAATCATTTCATCTCATAGACGTAAAGATGAAGGAAAAGAACAAAAACATGGCCATTAACGGAAGCAGTGCAAATGTGCATAGTTAATGGAAACCATTTTGACATTTTGTATTTGATTCCATGGTGTACCTACTCAAACAATTTCAATGGCGTATTAGAACAAAATGCTACATTGTGCTCTTCACTAAGAATGCAAGTAATAGACTTCAAAAATTACCTTTTCACTGGAAGTATTATCTGCTGGAAATGAAGAAATGTTTTACATTATGAGAGGCTAATAGCAGCAAGAGGAAGCGGTGGGCTGGCATGGTAACTCAGGCAGGGGAAGGATTTGACTCTTTACTCTCCAAAACGCATTCTTTCATTTGATAAACACAGCAACAATATTTTTCAAATTCGTGGGTTCTAATTTTTTACATCTGTTGATTAAATTGTTACTAATCCAAGTGAAGGCTTGTGCTGGTTAAGATGGAGCCCAGATCTCGACTTGCTAAGGCAGAGTGACTGCTTTGGAATATGTTAATTTTGATTCTGAGACGCAGACTCGTAAAAATAAAGAGAAAGTTTAAAAATATCTGACTGAAAGAAAAATAGCTCCTTGGCCTTCCATTGTACATACTAATGGGCAGCTTATTTATTGGGAACAAATATAGTTCCTGTGGATTTTATTAAAGATGTGATTTATAGGAGAATTTTGATATAGGACAGGAATGAAGATGCCAACACGTTAAGGAAGTAGCCCCAGTTTTAGGAAGTATACACACACTCTATCTTTCATTAAAGTACTTTCTCACATAGGAATACCTTATCTGATTTTCATAACAACTTTGTGAAACAAACATGATTTCTTTCATTTTCTTCACGTGAAAACACACTCAGAGAAAATAGGTGGTTTGCACAAGTTTACACAACTAATAAGAGACATTTCCAGGGAATGAACCTGCCTCTTGGATCTGAGGAAAACATGGAGGTGGGGAGAAAAAAACGGGAAATAAATCAGTGCTACAAGACCAAGTGTAAGAAGGCTTTTAGTCAGGGCTCGCTGGATTTTAACTCTGGATGTTGACACTGATTTAGGGTGGAAGCAAGGCTGGTCGAAGAGATGTCAGTGATAAAACTTGATGATGGTTTTGTTTTCAGCAATATGGATAACATAAATTAACCAGGTACTAAGTGACTTGATATCTGACTGTAGGTTCCAGCAGAACGAAACATCAAGATCTGGCTTCCCATATACCTAGCACCTACCCTGCAGCTAACTGTATTGATAGAATAACACATGCTGCCCATGGTTGGCAAAAGCCCAATGCTGACCTCAGTGAATCTCTGCTCTGGTGTCTTGGCAATTTGATGGAAAAGGGAGAGGTAGAATCCAGGTCAGAACTACAGGGAAACCCAAAGACCTACTTCTGTAAAAGATAGGCTTTGAGGAGAGAAGGCAAAGAGAGGAAGCCTGTTGCAACATCCCTTTCAATACCTTCTATTCTCTCTGTGTATTTTTGCAAGGCAGCTGGCAACACAAGTTTCTAGCTCTTCGTCCACTGCAGGCATCAAATGGACACCAACAATTCAGAGTGTCTCATGGTCCTGTTGCTCAAGATGGGGCCTTCTATGAAAATTTACCCTCCTCATTGCTTGTCCAGTAGTTATAGATTGGTTGGAAGCCTTTCCTTATGTAAAGGTTAATAAGAGGCCTGAATACCAAAAAATATCAATTTCTGTGTTGTTTGAGAGAAGAAAAATGATAAAGGTCTACAAATACCCAGGTGGCCAAAAAAATTTTTATTTATTTTTTAAAGATTTATTTATTTATTTTAGAGAGACACACAGAGAGAGAGAGAGTGAGAATGAGTCAGGGGAGGGGCAGAGGGAGAGATTCCCAAGCAGACTCCATGCTGAGTGCAATCTGATGTGGGGCTCGGTCCCATGATCCTGAAATCAGGACCAGCCAAAACCAAGAGTTGGACGCTTACTCAACTGAGCCACCCAGGCGCCCCAACCAAAAAAAAAAACATTTTAACATGGAAATAAAAATTAGTCAATTCACTGGTTGTGCTGGTCTTAAACATAAATCAATTCTTATTGTCCTGGCCAATTCCTCAGACAATTGAAACAATTGTGTGTGTGTGTGTGTGTCTTGGGGAAAGAGATGCATAGTGTGAAAATTTTTCTTTAAAACTAGCTCCTTCCTTGGCATGGAAAACTTATTCTTTTTTTAAAGATTTTATTTTTTTTTTATTTATTCATGAGAGACAGAGAGAGAGACAGAGGCAGAGGGAGAAGCAGGCTCCCCGCAGAGCAGGGAGCCCGATGCAGGACTCGATCCCAGGACCCTGGGATCATGACCTGAGCCGAAGGCAGACGCTTAACCGACTGAGCCACCCAGGGGTCCCTGGAAAACTTATTCTTCTAGAGCACTCATCAGACCCCTTCATGATGAAGGAGGGCATATGATAATAAGCATCACCGTGCAGAGTATACAGCCCCCAGTGAGGTTCCTTTTTTAAATATCTCCATTTGAGATTAAATGTGTCAAGAACTAGTGCATTTCTCCTAGTTGAGAAGGCATAGTGTTATTTCCTCAGCTCTAATTCATCTCTGCAGATTCTGTTTTTAAAGTGGACACTCCTTCAGTTCTGAGGTAAAGTTCCTATCTCTAGAGAGGGCAGGCTCTAGTTTCTCTATGAAGAAGCAATCGCCACATTTTCTGGTTGAGGAATTTCTAAAGACCAATTTCCATATAAGAACATCTGCCAGCAGCTGAATTGCTAGCGCTCTTAGGCAAGCAGGGGACTCATCTTTAGCCATTTGGATAAGTGGTTTGTCACAGAGGCATTGTGGGGTGTGGGGACTAAGCCAGGCCAGGGCAGTGGTGCTGTCCAGGGAGGGCAAACACAGTGAATTACAAAGGATCAGGAGAACAGTGGGAGATGTCCCCTGGATATGTTGGGGGTGGAGGATGGAAAGTCCATGCTCAGGGTGGTTTTCAGAAGCTCAGTCCCAAACACATTAGATAACAGGCAAGGGGGCAGAGACTTAGTAAGAGTTGGGATTGGGGCTTTCAGGACACTCAGGGGCTGGACTCTCATTGGCTCACTGTCAGAAAAATACTAAGCCTCACGTCCTGGTGGGGTTGGACTGATGCGACTTTCTCAGACTAATAGACTATGGGCAGTCAACACAGTTGACTGTTTTGTAAAATGGGAACCATGGAAACATGGAAGGTTGTTGGGCTCCCATACTTACACATGGAAGGTTAGGGAATTGGTTGAGATAGATTTTTGGTAGGATTTTGACTTGATGGACACTGTTTACAAGGACAACTATAAGGTTTTGAGAGAGTTCTCTTCTGGAACAGTTCAGGTGCTGGAGCTACAAAAGGGATGTCTGGACCTCAGGTGCCCCAAGTGCAGGGAACAAGTTTTGCTGATTCCTGGGAGGAGGGGGCACTTGGTGCCTGCCTGTTGCCAGGTAGACAGGTGTGTAGGCAGAAACAAGTGACCTATTAAAGCATATGCTTCTTTGTGGAAGCTGACAGTAATAATTCTCGTGATAGTTGTTATTCAATAAACATACACACACATTTTGGTTGTTCACATAAAGGTATTTATGCCAAGAATGTGTGCCATGGTGCATCTACAACTTACATTTGGACCACTACCTATTAAGACACTGCAGTGTTCTCCAAAATGAGAAACAGCAATTGTCCTTAGAGAAACAAGAAAAAAATAAACTCTAGAAAAATCTGCCATTGGATTTCAGAGATTTCTGTCTAAAACTGTTTAGTTTTCATCAAGCAGTACTTTAAAGTATAAATTGTTGTTACTTAAACCAATAAGCCATGTCTTCAGCTCTAGGCATATGCATTGGAAACTATATACAATGAAGAAAAAACTGGAAAAAGGATGATCACAGGATGTGAGAGTAAAGACAGACAATGATGCCAGGTGGTGCCTTGGAGCATAATAACCAGAACAGTATGTCAAAGCACAGCAATCAATACCAAAGAAAAATCAACACATATTCAACGTCGTCCTTACAGTGTTAAGCTGATTATCCACTTCAAGTAATTGAGGCAGTAAGATGAATGTGTTCAGCAGCCTTTATTTTTCTGTTTTAGAATGCAGAGCTAGGTATAAAGGTTAACTGGTGTCTTATATTGCTTTTCGTTCCGTATCTCAGTCATAGATTTCCAAGGAGAGAGATACCTTTTCCAAAGACCGAGTAATGCCTGCGTAGTTTCTATTATTTTAAAACCATGCTATCAGTGTAAAAGAATGTAAAAAGAGCAATTTACGATGTTTTCAGTTACATACACATATACATAAATACATATAGACAAGCCTGAAACATATAGGCAAGCTCATATCCATACACTAATACACTGCATTTATATCACTTGAAGGCTTCAGGTGCGTGAATTTCAGGTGCATGAAACTTCAAACAGACCGTTTTAGAACAGATATCTCCACCTTTAAGGAGGAATCATCATCTGTATGGACAGGAGACTTGCACTCCACTTGCTGAGTTAAAAAATGGGCTTGGATAACTCCACACTGAGGACATTTCCAGGTCTCCATCAGGATTGGAGAATGTCTGTTCTCTTCAACCTTTCTTTTTTTTTTTTTTATTTTAAAGATTTTATTTATTTACTTGTCAGAGAGCGAGAGAGAGCACAAGCAGCGGGGAGCTGCAGGCAGAGGGAGAAGCAGGCTCCCCACTGAGCAAGGAGCCCGATGCGGGGCTCGATCCCAGGACCCCGGGATCATGACCTGAGCTGAAAGCAGATGCTTAACCAACTGAGATACGCAGGTGTCCCCCACGGCTTTAACCTTTCAAGACAATATGGTTGTCTTCACTAGTGAAACATTCTGTTACTTTATCACTCTATTTCATCATTATTAACGCTTAAAATCCCTAATGTGTTAGCTTGTGAGCTCTGTTGTTTTTTACTTGCTGGGGAAGCACCCTTCATGAAGGAATATCATGATAACATGATTGTCTCGACTTCCTGTTCACAAACCTGAAGTTCTCAGTCCTTTAACCTCCCATAGAAAATCCCTTCACATCCCTTCATTTTCAAGATTTTAATCTGAATCTTTTCTAAGCCTACATACGTACCATAAGTCCGCATGCCTTATTTATACCTCCTCAACGACCAATACCCTGAGAATGGCCAACTTCTCATTCTTTTGAACATCTCATAATAATTCTTCTGTAGCTCATGTCAAGCACAGCGTAGAGGTTAATAGCTTAGCCTCCGTAGTCAGCAGACCTGAATTTGAATCCCAGTTTTGTCTTTGTACAAGTTGCATAACAAGTCTAAGCTGTATTTCCTCCCTTCGTGCAGATGAATCATTCAAGTCAAGGTACGTGATAAGTATTCCATAAAAATTAGCTTTCATAATTACTGCATTGGTGTTGTATTTCTGTATTGCATAGATTTCCTTGTGTATAAATGCTTTATATATGGGTGCTTCCAAGCAGAACCCCAAATATGTATGTTAGGGGATCAGACACACAACCAGGCTTATTAAGAGGGCTTCGGGCCAGCAAAGCAAGCATCTATTTTTATGAGGATTCTAGGAGATTCGAGGGAAGGAATGTACCTGTGGGTGGTTGAAAGTCAAGGAAGCAATTTTTCAGCACGCTCTTTCTCAAATGATCCTTCAGTCCAGATCCCCAAGGTTTCTAAGATGTGGGATAAATGAGTTCCATTTAATAGCATATAAAAATAATAGGAGTGTGTCAAGAAAATCTCTAAAATATACTGAAGGCAAATGTCAACATGATTTTGTGCCTCAGGCGACAGACTGTGATATTATTGGGCTGAGAATATTTTTTCATCTGTTTTAATGAAGTGACTGTTGAAGCATTCACAGCACAAGTAGAGCAAAGAGGACTCTCTATGGCATAGACTTGGCCATGGGAAGAGGGGAGAGCCACAGTCATCTCTGGGACCCAAGGACCTTGGGTGCTGGACCCCACTTCCTATGCAGTGGTGTTAGTAAACAGGAGAGACTTGAACAGAACTCACAAGGCCACAATAAAGTATATGCATGAGGAGCAAACGAGTTTCCAGAAGAACTCGATGTGCCAGCACAGTTTTGATACCATAACAGAACCTGAGGATTTCCTGAATTTGTTGGGTGAGTTGAAGATAGAATGGGATTGCCATATTTTTTTTTTTAAGATTTTATTTATTTATTTGACAGAGAGAGACACACAAGCAGGGGGAGTGGGAGAGGGAGAAGCAGGCTTCCCTCGGAGCAGAGAGCCCGATGTGGGACTCGATCCCAGGACCCTGGGATCATGACCGGAGCCGAAGGCAGACGCCCAATGACTGAGCCACCCAGGCACCCGGGATTGCCATATTCTGTGGAAGGATGTTCATCTGGAAAAGGACTGTTATTGTGATGTTACTGTATAGCCTGAGCTGATGAGGCATGAAACAGTGGATTAAACATTTTCCTCACAACTCCCTGTAGATCCCTTGAGGGCAGAGCCTTACTCATCTGTATTAGTCTGCTCAGCTTATTATAAATGACTGTAATAGAATCCCACAGACTGAACAGCTTAAAAACAGAATTTTATTTTCTCACAGTTCTGAAGGTTGGAAGTCCAAGATCAAGGTCCTGGCAGGGTGGGTTTCTGGTGAGAAATTTCTTTTTGGCTTGCAGATGGCCACCTTCTCCCTCTGTCCTCACATTGCTCTTCCTCCCTGAGTATGCACTTCTGGTGACTCTTTCACTTCTTATAAGGACTTCTTATATAGGACATTTACCAGTCTTACTGGATTAGGGCTCCACCCTTATAACCTCATTTGACCTTAATTACCTTCTTAAGAGGCTTATCTCCAAATACAGTCACATTAGGTTTAGGGCTTCAACATAGGACTTTGGTGGGGGTGGTGGTGGTGGTACACAGTTGAGTCCCTAATCTTCTGCCCTATGGTCCATCAAAATTCATGTCTCTCAGGGTGCATGGGTGGCTCAGTCAGTTAAGCATCCGACTCTTGATGTCAGCTCAGGTCTTGATCTCAGGGTTTTGAGTTCAAGCCCTGCATTTGGCTCCATACTGGGCATGGAGCCTACTTAAAAAAAGAAGAGAGAGAGAGAAAAAATTCATGTCTCTCTCATATGAGTAATACATTTACCTTATCCCAACAGCCCCTAAGTCTTAACACATTCCAGCATTAACTTTAAAGTCCAGAGTCATATTTAAATATCATCTAAATTCAGTATGGATGGAACCTGAAGTATGATTCATCTTGAGGCAAAATTCTTCTCTGGCTATATACCTGTGAAGCCAGAGAAGTACTTGCAAAATACAGTGGTGGGATGGGCATAGGATAGACAGCTTATTCCAAAAGGGAGAAATTGGAAATAAGAAATAGATGATGGGCATCAAGGAGGTCTAAAATCCAGCAAGGCAAATTCCATTAGATCCTAGACCTTAAGAATAATCCCCCTCCATGCTCTGCTTTCCAGGCCCACTGGAGTGGTTGTCTTGCCTTCTAGAGCCTCTGCGGTGGCCTTGCCCTTTTGGTCATGGGTTGCAGCCTTGTCCAAGAGGCCTTTGTTGGGGGTACAACAGGCCCTTACCTGCTGAATCCAAGGAGGTGGCCCTACCCTCTGAAACTGAGGAGGAAATGGCCTTCCCTGGAGGCCTGTGTACTCTGAGCCTGTGGTACCATTGGTAGCCCTGCTGATCCCTGAATCACCTTGGGGCCATTATTCTCTTTTTCTGAAGGATGCAATATGCTTGTAGCTGGATAGCTCTATTGTCCCATCCTGTAGAACCTTAGCAGTCCAAAAGCCTTTCTGTCCCCTTAGTCCAAATGGGCAGTGTCTCTGCTAGGAAAATCTCACCTGTTTCTGGCTTTTGCTGAGATGACTGATTAAATCCATAGGTAATTTCTTGATGGACTGCTTGTCCAGCTGCACCTTTGGTGTTCTCTTCAGAACATGCTTTCTCATTTTTTGGAATATGGATAGGCTGAGAATTTCCCAAGTCTTCAAGTTCTGGTTCCTTTTTGTTTAATAATTCCTTCAATTTATCTCTCTCCTCTCACAACTTACTATAAACAGTCAGAAGGAGCTAGCCCATGCCTTTAACACTACTCTTTGAAATCTCCTCTGCTAAAAATCCAGGTTGTTACTCATAAATTCTACCTTTCACAAAACACTAGAACACAACTCAGCCAGTTTCCAGCAACATGTTTCTCATTTTTGTCGGAAACCCCATCAGAAGCACCTTAAAAGTTCATTTTCCTATCAACAGTCTCTTAAAGCAATGTCTGCTTTTCCCAGCATGTACCTCAAAACCCTTCCAGTCTGTACCTATTAGTTTCCAAATTACTTCCATATTTTTAGATATTTGCTATGTCAGCACCCTACTTCTTGGTATCAAAATCTGTCTTAGCCTGCTTGGGTTATCATAACAGAATACCAAAGACTGGGTAGCTTTAATAATGGAAATTTATTTTCTCACAGTTCTGGAGGCTGGAAGTCCAAGATCTGATGAAACCAGGTCTGAGGAGAACTTTTCTTCCTGGCTTACCGATGGCTACCGCTCACTGTGCCCTCAGGACCTTTCCTTTATGCATGTGAACTCCTGGTTTATCTTCTCTTTTGGATTAAGGCCCCATCCTTGTGACTTCATTTAACCTCAGTTACCTCCTTAAAGACTCTATCTCCAAATATAGTTACACTGGTGTTAGGGCTTCAACATAAGGATTTTTTTTGGGGGGGGGCATATTTAGTCCATAACATAATTTTTATTTTATTAATCACACATTCACTGCAGGGGATACATCTTTATTTATAAGCCTGGCTTGCTACAGCAGACCATCAGAAGAAATGGGAGTGGGGGCTGAACACTGAAAGTATGAAGATTAAATTGGTCTAAAATAATCCTGGGCCCAGCATATTAGAACTCCATCAGTTCTCACCAGAAAAGTCACCCCTATACAACCGAACCTGAATGCACAAGATGTTTATGAAATCCTTAGGAGATGAAATATTGGGAGCATTTTACTCTTTTATTTTTATTTTTTTTTTAAGATTTTATTTATTTATTTGACAGAGAGAGACACAGTGAGAGAGGGAACACAAGCAGGGGGAGTGGGAGAGGGAGAAGCAGGCTTCCTGCAGAGCAGGGAGCCCAATGTGGGGCTAGATCATGACTTGAGCCGAAGGCAGACGCTTAACGACTGAGCCACCCAGGCAACCCGAGCATTTCACTCTTTTAGTGAGCTAATTGAGAAAGGTGGTAGGAAAGAACAAAATTAAGGTATCTGTGACTTAGACAAAGAGTATGAGTAAGTGCAGACTCTAGAAGACCCCAGAAGGATTTACCTGGGCATGTGGTTCTAATACTCAGTAAATCACACATCAGCCACAGGACAACAAAAACAGAGAGTGCCAAAAAATATCAGAAAAGCTGATATGAAATGTAACTTGGTACCCATTGATTTTGATACAATTTTTTTATATCCTGGAAAGGTTAATTCTACTTGGTGAATGTATTTTAAGAAAATAATTCAAAAGTGGAAAAGCTAGTAGATACCATTTCTTAACATTTAGTGTCCGGTTTATTGGGTATTAATTAGGGTATAACCACTTTATAAACAATTATACAATCTTTAAAAATGATAATTATACATTAGTGCTTATGTAGAAAGTATTGTGTTGTCACATTAAGGGAGGCAATCCAGAATTAAATATATATATATATCTCACATGTTTTTGGTTATATATCTGTATATACACACACACACACACATTTATACAATGTTTATATAAATGTGTGTATAATGTTTATATAAATATATATGAATACATACCAATTTATATGTAAACTTGTAAGTATATATAATTTTACATAGATGTTATATATAAATATACAGTGTATATACAGTGTATATATGTTTTTAAATATCTATACATAAAAAGCAGCTATGTTATATAGCTGAGAAAAGCTTGAAAAGTGGATGCCAAAATTAAGAATGATTATCTTTAGGTGGTGAGACTATGAATATTTTTAAAAATATATTTTCTTTCTTTTTCAACATTGTGAAACATGAGCATGTATTGTAAGTGCAATAAAAATGAGATAAAATTCTTTATCCTTCAAAAAACAGATTCTGCTAAGTTACCCTATCAGACAGTTGTATGGATTTTATCCCTGCCTGTGAGAGAGCCCACTTGTCACACCCTCAGTTGTTGGGATCATATTTTGCCCATTTTTGCATTCCTCCCATGCAAACTGACAGTGCCTGCCATTTTGTTGAATGAATGATACCCTAAGGTATTTTCTGCCATCAGTATCCTTCTCTTCCTTCCTGCTGTCCCTACTTGTACTCCTTGCCCAGATTTCTGCAATGGGCTCTAATATTCTTACAACTTGTTTCCCTTTCTCCTCCTACTTGGGCGGCTTGCGTTGTTTCTTGAATAAGTCACTGAAATGGATCGAATCTCCGTTTCTTAATTTTTAAAAAAATAAAAAAAAAGTGGGAAAGAGGTAAAGTGCTCAAGAGACATTAGAAGGAAGAACAAGGGGATTCTACTTATTTCCCTATGAAACGGTAGCACTCGGTGCCATGCACCCGCACCTCCTGGAAAAGCTGTTAAAGATCGCAAATCAAAGGGAAAGAAAATGAATCATTTCCATGCCTATGGGACAGGAGAGAAGTTAAAGATAAGTAAAAGATAGTCTCTGAAGAAAAGACATAAAGTGAATCAAGATGAAAAACTGTGCTTTTTTGTTCCCCTTCCTCACGGAATCCACTCCCCGTTCCTTTATGCTGCTAGAATGTGCCACAGGCATTCTGGAATGCTATGAGACGGGAGACAAGAATATGAACAATGAGCTGAATTTTGTCTTGCCTCCTCTAAAATTGGTCTTCAGCAAAGTGAAAAGGAAGGTTTGATTGCTACATGTGCGTATCTCCCCAGAATTCAAACCAAGACTTAACTTCTCTCTAACAACAGGAACCAGAAATGAAATAAATCACCGCTCACAGGAGACATTTTTGCTCCTCCTTTTAGAAAAAATATTATAATCTAGTTCATTGAAATTTGAGGGGCACTAGGGTGAGCATTAATTGTACACAGGTAACAAACGTTAGGGACTTACATTTTCTGAAATTTTAGCCTCCCACCCCCCCACCCTGTGTTGCCTGGAATCCGAGATTAGGAGAGACTACAGAGTTTGCTTTTGAGACTTTGGTGTGGTTGCTATGACAACAAACTTTAGGGCATTGTTGTCTACATGGAATCGCAAAATGACAGATGGCCCATTATGAAACTGTACATATTTGGAGATGAAAAGAAAATACATCACTCTCAAGTCCGTTCATTGTTCTGGTATAAAAAAAGTGGGGATATGATCACTGAGAGGGGTGAGAATAGGCGCCCGGAAAGGAAAGGTTAAAATAAAACTTTATTCATCTTGAAACCATGTCCACTGACCTGTAGATTGCTTATAGATCGCTGCCTCTCCCTGCTTATATAAAGAATTCTATCTAATCAGGTATTTATTTGGCACCATTCAGGGCAACTTTGAAACTTTCTGTATTATGACTACAGTTAGGAGGCCAAAATGAAATGGTGTAAGGACAACAGGGTAAAACTCTCATGTAATGACCACTGGGAAAGTGTGGATTCCTTCCCCTTGGGTGCTCTTGACAGTATGCTGGGTGATATAGAGGATTGAATGGCCAGAAAATCTGGGTGTTTTTCCTTGTAGGTCTGTATCAGATATAACCTATTGGGATTACAGGTCAAATGGAATAATATCAAACTTCAGACACATCATGTGAAGTTCTGAGCCAGGTCCTGAAAATCATCATTGCAGATCCAGGAGATAAGTTTAGGAACTTACTGTAAAAGGCTTAGCGATTTTGGCTAAGCTGGTAAAGCTCAGTATGGGCAAACATTGATATATCTGCCAGAGGATACTGTTTATTACCCAAATCTTGATACCTGGTCAAGGAAAGTGATAGTCTTGTGATTCAGTGATCATTTTTCAGAACGTCTGCAGAGGTGTACTTACCTATCTACTTTCTATTATCTATCGATCTATCTATCTATCTGTCTATCTAATCTATCAATCTTCATCTATTTATAAATGACTGAAAATCCCTGATAATGAGTGTGGATCTTGAGTCATGCCACAGGCCACGTGTTAATGGAACTAGACACATTTGACCTGTTTTCAAATACAAAGGATGTTGATGAAGAAGGGAATCCTCTGTGGTCCCAAAGGGGAATTTCCAGAAGAGATGTCTCAGCTCAATATTTTGAAAACTTTCTGAAAGCTTTCTCAAAACAGCATGCTGCCTTAAAAGGTAGTGAATTCCCTTTTATTAGAAGTTATTAAGCATCTGTGTTTGGCCTCATGGCAAGTATGTTGTCAGAAGGACTTACTGATCAGATTGGAGCCTTGGCTGGATGGTTGCAAGGCCTCTTCCAGCTTTGAGATCTACTATTCTCCAGTTCCTGAGCTGGGCCTACCATGCTCATCAAACTCCTGAACCATCAAAGTCCTACATTCTTCAGGCCCAGATGCTTCTAGGCAGGGTCCACAAATCATTCACAAAATTGGATAGTGCAGTTGAGAAGGAGTGGATATAAGGACAAGGCCAGCATGATTAAATTTATTCTTTTTGATGACTCTGTGGCATATTTTTAACCTTGGCCTCTAAGGATATAAAGTCAATACATTAACCCTGATGACACTACCTCTTTACAAAGATTCTTATTTAAGTAAGGAAACTTAAGGCTCGTCAAAACAAGGAAATGAGGCCATTTCGCCTTTCTAAAGAGCTCCTGTAGTAAATCAAAACCTATTACGTTGAATAGCGCTTTCTCATATTTTAGCAGCATAACATTTATCAAGAAATAGTTTTGCTGGTTAGAATTTTTGTTGAATGTCATAAAATGTTATTAAAAAATCTCTAATCTCGGGAGATAGCTGTATGTGTATTGCGAATACACACACACGCACACACAAATGTGTAAGTACTACTCATTTTTCGCATGTTGGCATGTTGTAAAATTCTGTTTTCTTTTCAGTCCTAGATGTTGTAAATAAACTGGATCTGTACAGTAGGTTTTTGTCAGACTCCCAGAAAGACAATTTTATTTTATAGCACATCCTAGAGTGACAGCCAGAAACTGTTCTGCACCACCTCAGTACAAACAAAATTAGCTTTTCACAATATTTTTGCAGATGTTAAAGGTCATTAATAGAATGAAACCAGATGACTAAAGCAATACATTTGGAATGATTGGGTTTTATTTTTCTCTCTAGCTTAAAGACACAGAGTCCCATTTTCTCTGTTACTTGGCTACATTTCATTTTTTTTTTCAGTTATTTAATGGTTTCCAAAATCATACAAGTAAAAGTGGTAGGATATGTATTTCTTGGCTGATGCCACCTTCCTTTTTTGATGGAGCTGGAATTTTATGAGGATGAAAATAGTATTAACTGTTCAAAAAACCACACTGTTTAACAATTACCCTTGCTTTCTGTTTTTACTGAGGTCAAATTTTTGTTATGAGTCATTTGAAATCCTCTTTCCAATTAAAAAGAGAAGAGATAATTAACTGGAAGAAATGCTACTAGATTTTTCTCTCAGAATAGAAAGGAGAGAGCTCTTTTTTTAAGTACCGAGACTTGATTAAGAGGTGCTGTGTGCTTTGTTAGGACAGACTGGACATGCTGCCCGTCCTATACTGTTTTATTTGCAGCGTCTGGGCCACAAGGAAGAAGCTACAGTTAACAAACTACAAGTGCGTATGATTATGACAGCAATACTTACAGATCAGCTGGAAACGCCTATACTTCTGGAATAATCCTGCCTTTTTTATTCAGCAAAGGATAAGTTGGAAAAAATTTTTCCATCATGTTAGTTAAACAAAACGCAACATGACTCACCCCATTTTTTTTAGCAAAAATGAGGTAGCAACAAAAACCTCGTCCTGGTTTCCCAGAATGCCTCGTGGATGTATGGTGCCTATTGAAGAGGTTAATGGGTTGCCCTCCTATCGGGGACAGCGTAGCCCTTCCCTGCCTTCTTCCTCGCCCTCCCCAACATAGCAAACCACACAGGAAAGTGAACTTTTCTGCAGGGGAAGGTCCTTAAGAAAGTGGGAGGCAATAAGACGGAAACACAACTGGATGGGCTGGATTGTGGTCAGTGACACTTTTCCTATGGAACCAGACGGAAAGCAGAAGCATCAGTCGGCCCCTGAGGAGGTGGGCCAGTGAAGGCATCTGAGGCCTGAACCAGATTGTTCCATCATAGCACTGGGTTCAGTTTCTCCCTGTGGGCTCCCAGGACAGTTTCCTCTACTATTTAACCCAGTAGTCATGATGCAGATAGTCATGAAAATAATAGTGTGTACTTATTCGAGCCAGTGCAAAGGAGAAGCATCCTTCCCCCTCCCCCACTGAGGTTAGCAGGGCTGGTGGCTGAAGTGAATTTTGAAAGAAAAGTACATTTCTAGGGAACAGAGTTGAGCTGCCTGGTCTGTCTGTCCCTTCCGGTCTGAGGTAGGTCTAGCAGATTCTAACTACTGGAGATGCTGTTGTTGAATTTTGTGAATATTTAAAAATATTTAAAAATGTAAAAATAGTTTATTCTTATCTTCAAATGTGTTTGATGTGAAAGAAAGATCTACCTTTGTAAGGTTTCATAGGAAAACCAGTTGTTCATGTATTGAAGAAATAACCCCCCCTTATTTCAATGCTATCATATTCCAAGTTCATGTATGCACAGGAAACTGTTTTTGATCTTTTATAGCCCTTTCCCTTCACTAGTGCTCCCTATTATTACTATAGCTCTGTAATATATTTGAATTCTTGGTACTCTTCTTGTTATATTTCAAAATTATATTGGTTGTTCTTATGCCTTTATTAGTCCTTACAATTTTAGATTTAGTATTTCAAATTCCATAAAATCTTATTGGCATTTTGATTATAAATGAGTTGAATTGATAGAAGAAAATGGGGAAAATTCAACATCTTCAAGATAATGGACTTATCTACCCCAATTTTTCTATTTCTATCTCAATTATTTTATGTCCATGAATATAGTTTTACATTTTTTCCCCACCCAGGTTCTGCCTGTATGTGTATTACAGATGTTACTACCACTCCCACACAGGCTGAGCCAGATACCATTTTAAGTAGTTTGCATGTATTATTTCATTTAATCTTCACATTAACCCTCTGAGAAAAGTGCCAATTATTATTCTCATTTTTTCAAATGAGAAAATCAGTCTAGAGAGAATGAGTAATTTGACCAATGTCATGAGGCTATTTATTGAAGGAGCTGAATTGAAACCAAATTGATCTGACTCCATGGATTCTAATCATTATGTAAAGGTAATTTCTGGCTTTCTTGGTGCCCTATGGATTATATTGTTATTGCATATGAAATATTTTTATTACATTTTTTATTTGGATATAACTGGCATATAGGAACGTTATTAATTTTTGTACATTGGCTCATCTCTAGCAACCTTTCTGGACTCCCAGACTACTTTTAAAAGTTGCCTGCAGAAGGAAGCAGTCAACAAAACCAAAGGACAACCTACAGAATGGGAGAGGATATTTGCAAATGTCTTATCAAATAATGGGCTAGTATCCAAAATCTATAAGGAAGTTATCAAACTCAACACCCAAAGAACAAATAATCCAATCAAGAAATGGGCAGAAGACATGAACAGACACTTCTCAAAAGAAGACATACATGAAGAAATGCTCAACACCATTCAGCACCAAGGAAATCCAAATCAAAACCACAATGAGATACCACCTCATACCAGTCAGAATGGCTAAAATGAACAAGTCAGGAAACAACAGATGTTGGTGAGGATGCAGGGAAAGGGGAACACTCTCAAACTGTTGGTGGGAATGCAAGCTGGTACAGCCACTCTGGAAAACAGTATGGAGGTTCCTCAAAAAGTTGAAAATAGAGCTACCCTATGAACCAGCAATTGCACTACCAGGTAATTACACCAAAGATACAAATGTAGTGATCCGAAGGGGTACGTGATCTGAAGGGGTATGTAAACCCAATGTTTATAGCAGCAATGTCCACATTAGGCAAACTATGGAAAGAGCCCAGATGTCCACTGACAGATGAATGGATAAAGATGTGGTATATATATACAATGGAATATTAGCCATCAAAAAAATCAAATCTTGCCATTTGCAGTGATGTGGATGGAACTAGAGGGTATTATGCTAAGCTAAATAAGTCAATCAGAGAAAGACAATTATCATATGATCTCACTGATATGTGGAATTTAAGAAACAAAACAGAGGATCATAGGGGAAGGGAAGGAAAAATAAAACAAGATGAAATCAGAGAGGGAGACAAACCATAGAGACTCTTAGTTAATCATAGGAAACAAACTGAGGGCTGCTGGAGGGGAGGGAGGTGGGGGGATGGGGTAACTGGGTGATGGACATTAAGGAGGGCACGGGATGTAATGAACACTGGGTGTTATATAAGACTGATGAGTCACTGAACTCTACCTCTGAAACTAATAATACACTATATGTTAATTAATTAAATTTAAATAAAAAAAAAAGGTTGCCTGCAGATTCTTTTGGGTTTTTGTACAAACACATTGTATGCAAATAATGACCTTTTCAATTGTTCTACTTCTTTACTTTTTATTTTGTCTTATTACAATGGCTAGTACTTCTGGTACAGTGATGAATATTAGGAATGCTAGTGGGTATCCTGGTCCTTTTCCTAACTTAAACATTTCTGCTTCAAAAATGTTACTCAGCATGATGCTAGACATAAGGTGAATCCTCTATTTTGGCTATTGAATTTCCCTTCTAAAATATATTTTCTAAGAGCTTTTATCATGAATGGATATTGAATTTATTGAATGACTTTTTTTTCACTTTTAATCTGGTAACATGACAATTAATATAAATAAATCACCAAATGTTTAACTGTTCTTGAATTCCTGGGTTACATGCTACTTTGTTGCAATATTTTAAGTTTTGAAACATTGTTGGATGGGATTCACAAAATTCTTTTTTCTTCTATTTTTCCCCTCTCTTTCCATTCTCTGGAATATTTTGCTTAAGTTAGGAATTTTGGATTACTCTAAGATTTAGTACAAGAGTCACCTAGAATGGTGACTCTCTTGGAGGGAGTTTTCTTTAATGTTTATTCAGCTAGTTTTTTTTTTTTTTTAAGATTTATTTATTTTTAGAGAGCAGAGAGAGGCAGAGGGAGAGGGAGAGAGAGAACCTCGAGCAGACTCCCTGCTAAGTGCAAAACCCCATGCAGGGCTTGATCCTACGACCCTGAGATCATGACCTGAGCCAAAATCAAGAGTTAGACGCTTAACTGACTAAGCCACCCAGGTGCCCCTATTCATCTATTTGCAGATTTTATTTTGTCTTGACTAAATTTTGAATTTTTTAATTTCAATGAAAATTGTCAATTTCAGCTGGGTTTGTATTTATTGACATGTTATCCACTGTATTCCACTATGAGTAAAAATATTAAGTCTGTTTGTAGTTATCCTTTTCTCCAATTCCTATTGTTATTATTTTCATGATTAATTTTGCCAGAGATTTTTCTGTTTTATTTTTTCAAATGTCAACTTTTCTGTTGTGTTGTTGATATCCACTGTTTGTGTACATATGTGTGCACATTTGTGTGCTTTCTGTTTAATCAAAATTTTCTTTAAGCCATGTTTACTTCTTTCTTTTTCTTTGAGTTTATCTCATTGTTATTTTCTACTTTCTTGAGTCAAATGCTTAACTCATATATTTTTAACTATTACTATATTCTAATATGGGAATTTAAAAGTATAAATTTGCTTCTAAATATTTCTATATTCATATTATATAATTTTCAGTATATATTTTTAGTGCTCTAATTGTTATGTACTTTTTATTATTTTTGTGGCTAATGAATTATTTAGGAGTTTTTTTTTTTTTTTTGCTTTTTTTAGTTTTCATACAATTTTTTGGAAGAGCAGGAGAGCTGTATTTTAAGATTTATGCCCAATTTTACTGCATTATGGTTAGAGGTAATGTATATGATATCAATTCTTTACAATGGCTGAGTGTATGTGATATCAATTCTTTGGAATTGATCTCTTTCTGGATCTATCTTCCTGTTAATGTTGTTATTCACATACCTGTCATTTTTGTCTCCTTAATGTATCAGTTTGAAAATTAAACTAAAACTTTCCTATTATTATGGTATACATTTCTCCTTGTGATTTTTTAAAAAGATTATTTATTTATTTATTTGACAGAGAAGGAGACAGCGAGAGAGGGAACACAAGCAGAGAGATCCTGTATTATGGAAGTGAAATCTGGGAAGTTAAGAGATGAACTAGAAACCACAGCAAACACATTACGCATCTGTGTGGATACATAGTCAACTAGGAACATGACAAATTGTAAAAAACTTGATGATCAGAGAATATCCTCTGTAACATTTCAACGTTTTGAAATGTGTTAATATGTTTTTTATGGCTCACATATGGTCTGTTTTGTAAAATGTTCCCTGTGTGTTGAAAAAATATGTATGATTTATACAGTTGTTGAGTGAAATGTCCGGATTACCAACACTCTGGTCAAGTTGGTGGATCCTGTTCCTTTACCCTTCTATACTGTTACTGGTTCTTTACTGCTGTGCCTATTAAGTACTGAAAGAGGCTTGTTAGAATCTTTAACTATGATTATGGTTCCATGCATTGCTCCTTCTAGTTTCTCTCTTAATATATCTTTTTTTTCTTTTCTTTTTCTTTTTTTTTAAATTTTATTATGTTATGTTAGTCACCATACAATATATCATTGGTTTTTGATGTGGTGATCCACGATCCATTGCTTTCGTATAACACCCAGTGCTCCATGCAGTACGTGCCCTCCTTAATACCCATC
>NC_138372.1:106726582-106755730 GCF_054177405.1 Leptonychotes weddellii | reverse complement strand
GGCTTTCCGCGTCTCTTCCACGAGTCAGAGCAGAAGAGACTGTTTCCAACCCTCTGCCTCAGAGCAGAGAGATTGCAGTCTGTTCTTCAGTGAGCTCTCCAGGCCACACTGTCTCCGTTTCTGTCCGTGCTGCTATAAATTGCAGCGCCCTGGGTTGTGTGCCCCTCCACAGTGCTCCCAGTCCTGCCTCCATGTCGGGCCCGTCTCTGCCCTTTGTGCTTCTAAAACTGCCAGCAGCTCCCAGTTCACTGGTGCGACCCCGCCACTCAGGGTTTCCACCCTGGGGGCTGCCCTAAAGTCCTTTCCCCGCCTCCACCAATCTGCGAGTCTGTGCTCATCCCCAGGGCATGAGGCTGTCGCTCACAGGTGGTGTAGGATCCCCATGGCCAGGCATCCTCCCACTGCCATTTATCCTCCGATATCTGCCTGTGGAATCAGGGCTCCTGGCTTAGTACCTCAAAACCAACCGCCTGTGATATTCTGTTTGCAGAGATCCAGATCTTCTTATATCTCAGGCTGGTTTCGTGGGTGCTCAGAGTGGTCTGGTAGATATCCAGCTCAATTCTGGGGACCAGTTGAAATAGGGTCCCCTACTCCTCCGCCATCTTTCCCCCCCTCCCAAGATGATGAATGTGTTAATTAGATGATGTGACTCCTTTCATCAAAAAAAGGCCTGGTTGAATTTTTTCCTCCCTTTTTTCTTAGCTTATTGGAAATTACACATTACATAGCTATTATATAGGTATAGCAGTTTTCAAACACTTTGGTTTTCGAGACTGTTTACATTCATAATATATATTCAGGAATCCAAATAGCTTTTGTTTCTGTGGGTTATATCTTTCAATATTTGCTATATGAAAAAATGTAAAATATTTATTTGTTAAAAAAAATTTTACTACATATTAACATAAATAATTTGTTTTTTGAAAAATAACTATATTTTCCCAAGCAAAAACAATTAGTGAGAAGGGTGGCATTATTTTACATTTGACAAATGTCTTTAATATCTGTCTCAAAAAAGATAAGTGGATTCTCATATCTGCTTCTGCACTTAATCTATTCCAATATGTTGTTTCAATTGATGAGTATCAATAAAACCAAGCTTCATGCAGATATGTGGTTTTGAAAGACTCTCTGAAATGAGTGACACTCACAAGTCCTCAGACCCATTTTGAGAGCCATTACAATAGTGTTACCTATAAATTTTTTTTTTTTAAAGATTTTATTTATTTATTTGACAGAGAGAGACAGCGAGAGCAGGAACACAAGCAGGGGGAGTGGGAGAGGGAGAAGCAGGCTTCCTGCCGAGCAGGGAGCCCGATGTGTGACTTGATCCCAGGACCCTGGGATCATGACCTGAGCCGAAGGCAGACGCTTAACGACTGAGCCACCCAGGCGCCCAATGTTACCTATAAATTTTTAGGATACACACAAAAACATATTTTTCCTCAAAGTTTAAAGTCTATCAGAATTCCTTTTCAAACAAAAACTTCGCATTAGCAACCTCTTTCATTTCTGCATCCTATAATTTCCATGTTGGAATTGTTGAAGATTATTAATATATTTTTATGGACAAAATACATTTGCATTTATAAATAATCAACAATTTTGCTCATTGCAACTTCTGAGTTCATTTTTTTATGCTGAAGAATATCTGTGAGTAGTTCTTTCTGACAATCTGCCAAGTGGCAAATTATTGAGTAAATAATTATGTCTGAAAATATTTTTGTGTTCTGTTGTCTTCTAAATTTCTTTTTTTCTAGGGAACAAGGAGTCAGTTTTTATCTTTTATTTTTTATATTTCTGGCATTGTCTGACAAGGAGTCAGTTTTTTATCTTTTATTTTTTAAGACAGAAATATAAAAAATAAAAGATAAAAAACTGACTCTTTGTCCCCTATGAGATGGAATATAGCCTAAAGTTTCTAATCTCATACACACCTACGCAGAGCTCTGAAAGATAATGGGGTTCAGGCCATATATGTATTTAAAAAGTTTTTATTTTCATATAAAACTCTATTATAGTTATTTTCTATTTCTATAAATGTATACTGGCAGGAGACATGCTTTTCATGTTTGCCATTTCTGTAAGGGTACCACACAAATATTAACAAATATTTGTCAATTTAGTTATTTGGTTAACAAACACTTACCAATCTTATACTGAGTGTTGGGCACTGAGATAGAATGGTGAGGAAAAACAAAGCCTCTTCCACTTGTTTCAAATCACTGAATTCCCATTATATGCCAGGCGACATTCTAGCTACCCAGGATATAGCTCCATTCAAACACCCTATAGTCTGTAAGGGCAATGGATATTAGTAATCACACATACATGTATAAAACTGAAACTATGATAAATGAATGTTATGAGATTTGACTTTGTCTGGGAGATCAAGGGAGGCTTCCCTAAGCAAGTAATGATTGAGCTGCTATCTAGGAAAGGAAGACTACTTAAAAAGGTGAACGAGAGAATGGAAGAATTGCTTCTTACAGAGAGATTAAAGCATGTGCCCAATCTCTGATGGCAGAGAGCATAGTGTGCTGAGAAACTGCTAGAAAGCCAGTGTGGCTGGAGTGTGACCTGGGGGAGGAGGCAAGTTGTGGGACAAACCGGGAGAGGTAGAGGGCCCTACAGAGCATATGACAAAGTTTGATCTCTATCTTCTGAGCAAAGTTAAGGCAATGCATTGCTTTAGTCATGGGAATGAGAGATGGGTGTGTGACATAATCAGAACATCCTCTTTGGAAAGATCACTCAGGTTGCAATATAGAGAAATTTATCTGTGGGTGGGGGCAGATTAGATGGCAAACATTCAGTGAAGATGTTATTGCAGTAGTGTAGACACCTTTGGTGAGGTGGACTCGGTGATGGTGGTGGAAATGTGAAAAGATGGACAGAAGGACTTGGAGGTGGAATGCAGGCAACCTGGTGACAGATTGCATAGGCCAGGGGTTGACTGATTTTTATCTGGTTTTCATGTGAAATGGCAATGTTATCTTTGACAGAATATTAGACTGTAGGAGATTTGGATTCTGGTCTTGGATTTACTGCTGTCTTACAATGAAAGACTTCGATGCTACTCAAGTTGTCTGAGCTTCAGATTTCTCAGGCGATATTGTATGTGAGGGCAGACTTCACACCCGTCTTGCTCACTGACGTATTCCTGTGCCCAGCATAGTGCTCTATATAGAATAAGCACTTCACAAAGAGTGATACTGAGAGGTGGAATATGTTAGAATCACATACAATTTTACATCCAAAAGATGTTGCATGGATCATTAGAGATGGATTTTTATAAAATACAGATGAGTTTTATTACTGCAGTGTTGGTAGTAATAGTAAATACATAAAATATTTTTCTATTATATCCCTTTATCTCTTTTATATAGAAAGCAATTTCCAACACAAAGTTAAATTTTTGGTATTATTATACACTATTTGATTTTATGTGAGTTCCATTTGCACTGAACTCTGCTTGAGTGTGTGTGGACAAATCGCAGTTCTAGAAAAATCTGTGGTTGTGTTTTACTCTGAACATCAAAGGCCCCAATGAAGTACCTCAGTAAACAGATAACCTTACCCTTAATGCTACCCCTGCGGGGCAAATTATTTCTTCTTTATTCAGGTATAATTTGGTGCCTGATGAAGTTTGCCCTAAAATTATGTTTCTAAAAGCTGAAAGCCTTTAAGATTTATTTGGAATGTGTCAAGTGCAAAGTTTTTGATATGATGTATGTAAGGCCATATGCAAAATCAATAAAATATTAAATGCCAAATTACAAGTAAACCTGCAGATAATTTATTTTTTCCTCATTTTCTAGTTAGAACTACCATTTTAGGATTATTTGAGATTGTATGAGTAGCTTCCATTCTCCCAAAGATCTCTGTTTGAGAAGCATGGTAAAATGACCCATGATACAAAGACCTAGCCAACTAGGGTGACCAGTAGTGTGATCATGTACTCTTTCTATGAGGCAAAGCTCCCTTTCCAATTGATTAAGATTTTCTCTAGGGTTCAGTAATTTTTTAAGTTTTCATGCTACTAGTATGAGATTTACATTTTACATTTCTTCTTGCATTCAAGCTTGAGATTGTCTCCTTCAAAGCACCTCTCAGATGTGACCTCTGCTCGGTCACATTGCCACCTTGTTCATGCCTGCATCACACACTTTATGCCTCTAAAACCATAACAGGAGCTGACAGGTACTGCCCTGGGCTTCCTTTCACCTCGGCACTACACTCCATTTCACAGAGAAGGAATTAAAGCCAAGAGCGTGTACCTGTAGTCAGTGGCTGACCTAGGATTCAAGCCTGCACAGTCTGCCAACCATCTTACCAAATGTCCTGTCTGTTTTCTTCCCTTCTGAGTCATCTTACATCCTGCCATCCAGTCACTCCTTCTCATAGCGATTCCTCACGATACACTGCAATGTTGCCTGGCTGCCAATCACATCAAGCCCAAGCCCCTCTGTAGAGTTTTTAAGGCCCTTCCCGGTCTGGTCCCACATAACTGAGATTTATTTCCTAAATCCTCCCGACATGCCACCTCTATTCCACATCTAACCTCCTACCTGACGCCTTCCTGCTTCATGAGTCTTGTAGATCTCTGCCTCTCTGTCCTCCAAATATTCTTTGGGTCCTCTAAGTTTAATTCATGTCATACTGTTCAGCTGATACAGATTTGAGTCCTTCTGCTAGATACCTTCCATTTTCATTCATTCAGGAAAGAGCAGGACTGTACTGCTGGGGGAGTCCGCTGAGTATGTTCTCACAGGGACCTCTGAAAAGTAATATGGAGGGGAGCTCTGTATGTCATCCTATATCACTGGGACTTGATTTCCATGCATATACCCTGGCATATGTATATTCATTCTTCTTTATTGTTATTCATCTTCAATAACGAAGCATGCACGCTTTTAATAAGACTTAACCATACTTTTTCAATTGTGACGGTAGAGATGGAACCTGTGTAACTATCTTATTCCATCTCCCAATGGTAAATTGTGTAACGATATGAAATTCACTTTAAACATTGCAAGTGAAAGGAGTATGTGATTTAAAATGTCATGCTTTGGAGATATTGTATGAGCAGAATTCCTATAGTCAATCATCCAAAGCAAACTATTATTTAAGAACTATTTGAAAATAGATAAGCTGAAAATATCTTATTTTAAGAATAAGAGAAAAGTGATGGTATATCAGAAATTACTTTTTCATATCAACATATTGGATTTTAGGTTAAACTTAGTGTTATTTACTTTAAAGAATCATAAAAAGTTAGAACTTCAAAATATCTCAGGAAGGCAATAACTATTGGTGAGAGCACATCTTACTTAAATTTCTCTGAAACTAATTTCTTTCAAACAATACACTATCAGATTAAAACCAAACAAAAATATTTTTAGTATTCTGGAAGTTTGGCTTGTTGCTTTAGAATGTTGGAAAAAATAACTCTTAGTGGGCTCAAACTTTTCTATTAGACACCACACACACATACATAGAAATATACACATAAGGGCGCCTGGGTGGCTCAGTCGTTAAGCATCTGCCTTCGGCTCAGGTCATGATCCCAGGGTCCTGGGATCGAGCCCCGCATCGGGCTCCCCACTCTGTGGGAAGCCTGCTTCTCCCTCTCCTACTCCCCCTGCTTGCGTTCCCTCTCTTGCTGTCTCTCTCTCTGTCAAATAAATAAATAAAATCTTTTTTTTTTAAAGATTTTATTTATTTATTTGAGACAGAATGAGAGAGAGAGAGAGCTCATGAGAGGGGGGAGGGTCAGAGGGAGAAGCAGGCTCCCCGCCGAGCAGTGAGCCCGATGCGGGACTCGATCCTGGGACTCCAGGATCATGACCTGAGCCGATAAATAAATAAAATCTTAAAAAAAAAGAGAAATATACACAAAAAATTATCATGTAAATATACAACCTATGGTGGAAGAAAATGTTAGGGGCCTGCAATTCTTATTTAACTCTGGAATAATTTGAAATATATAAATATTGAGAGACTTAAAATCTTAGAAATTAATATCTGGAAGGGACATTAATGGTTGCACACAAATTACATACAGGTGAGAAACTCAGGCCCAGAGACATGCTCAAGGTAGTTAAAATTTAAAAGATAGTGATACTAACAAGACTAACAATGATAAAACTACTTCTTTTGAGTGATTACTATGTGCCAGATAATGCGTTAAGTGTGTTAGTAGAACATCTTATTCGGTCCTTATAGGTAAGATTATTTTTCCTGCTTTACAAATGAAAAAAATGAGGCCCAGAGAAGTAAAATAATTTCCATGCCCAGTTTGATAAGGCAAGTATACATTTCTATGGCCTCCTTTTATGCTATTTGAGACTCAGAATAAGGAATTACTATAATTAAAAATAATTCAAGGGAGTAAGAAAATGCTTTTTTTTGTTTTCAATCCACACCGCCTCCTCTCCTGATACGTCCTCACTGACACCACTGTGACCATGACTGAGTTATCTAACGTGAGCCGGAGTTTACATAACCTGTCCTTAGGATATCCATCTTGGGGGGTTTGTTCTTTTGGTCAAAATTTGCTGAGCATGTAAGCATGATGGTAGATGCCGTTCTGGGAGAATACAGTATTATAGAGCAGAGAAGTAGAAATCAAAGCCCAGGTTGTGGGAGGATGTAAGGGCAGGGGAACCTCATGAACAAAGGCTTTGAGTTGGGGGAGCTCAGGGTGGGTTGGGACATAAGGTTTCCTATTCAGCTGGGGTTCAGAGAACATCTTTGTGAGGTAGACATTAAAATTGAGACCGCGTTTTCTCAGTTTGTTTTTTCCATCTTCCATTGAAAAAAAGGAATATTTCCCTTTTGCTCTCCCCCTCCCACCCTCCACATCGTGCTTTGACATCCTGACAAGTGCATGAGGTCAAGAATCCATTAATGTGGCTAACCCTCAATCATAAGCTACTCTTGACCGACAAACACCAATTTATCAAATTTATTTAATTATTCATGAAATTATTTGAATAAAAGGAACTCCTTCATAATTTTTTATTTTTCTTGAAATGCAATAGAACATCATCGAAGGGAAGGATAATGACTTTGGAGACTCCCGGGTCCGGGTTTAAATACTGACTGTGCCACTTGCTGGCCGTCATTTATGTGGGTAAGTTTCTTAAGGCCTTTAAACTTCATTTTTTTCCCATTTATTAAATGAAATAGTAATGGGTCTTGGGTCATGATGAGAATTAAGTGAAATAATTTGTGTAAATCTGTTTGGCAAATGGCAGCTAAACGTTGTTGAATTAGTTAGTAAAATGAGTTGAACTGAAACAAGACGAGAGGCGGTGCAGGGTAAGAAGGAGAATTAAATAAAGGGACTATGGCAAGGTGGCCCAGGACCAAGAGTGATCATGTTCACAGAGAAGGAGACCCAGCTCCTGTGACTGTTGACTGTCTTGCAGTTGCAAAAGACATAGCTGTCCCATCCTGCCTAATTTAGTCACAGATCAAGCGCCATCATGCTTTTGCCTCTTCCCAGCTGCTTTTGCTGTGGATGGGGGAAAAGTGATAGCTGCGGTAAGCAGATCTCCCGCTGACAAATTGTGAAGCGTGGGGGGTGCTTTGTGAGTTACTTTATCTAAGCTCAAGCTAATGAGGGCGTTTAGCACAGCCCTTAGCAATTTGTCAACACCTTGGCATTCTAGAACCACTTCCCAGGGCACTGAGTAAACATTTACGCGTTAGAGACTAAACAAGCTTCTCATTAAGAATCATGTTATATGGTCTCTCTGTACTTTATCCCACTATTTTAGAAATGAAGGAACTTTTCTTTTCAGCTGGTGGTTTAGTAGACAGTCACAGGCTATTTTTAAGAGAGTTCTAAAGGCTTTCCTGCCAGAGATTTCCAGGGGTCTTCTAGATATCCGTGGTGGGAAATTCTTTTGCAAATCCACCAACCCAAGCCCTTAAATATACATGTTATTCACATAGGAAGGATTTCCAAGATGACAAAATATGAAAGAAAAAAGAGGAAGTGAAATAATTTCAGGACACTCTGTTCTTGTCAGTATCTATTTTGGGTTAATGACCCGAACATACGACTATAAACTTCATAGATGTGTTGGTGCTTTTTATCAATTCATTTGTTTAAAAAAGTACTGCTAGAACGTTAACTTCTTAGTTTTGACAAATGTACCATGGTTATGTAAGATGTTATCATTAGGGGAAGCTGGGTGAAGGACATACGGGAACTCTCTGTACTATCTTTGTAACTTCTCTGTAAATCTAAAATTATTACAGAAACTTTAGAAAGTTTAAGCAAACATTAAAAATATTCACAGAGATAGCAAAATGAGAGATCTAAATTTAACCTTGTCTTCCATCGTCTTATACAATCTTATAAAGTGCAAAATAGGAAAAGGGTATTTACTGAAAAACTATAATGTGGTGTTCTAGGCAATGGTGATACAAAACCAAACAAAACAGAAATATCCCTGCCCTTGTGGCACTTCTTTAGTGCGACAGGTGAGTCCAACAGTAAAGAGTAAGAAGGAAAGAAGAAAGGAAAGAAGGGAAAAAGAAAGGAAGAAGGGTATAATTTTACATAGGGTGGATCTCACTGAGGTCCTGTAGGGTGCTGTGTTGGGGGGTGTCTGGGGGAAACACATTCCTGGAAGAGGAAAAGCCAATCTAAAGCTGTGGGCAAAGACAAGGTGGCTGGAACAGAGGGAAGAAGAGGAAGACTGGGAGGAGAGGAAGTTTTCAGTCCATCATGGTTATGGCTGTTCACTTCAATTTACCTCATGGTAAATACGTTTTGCTTATGTGGGAGGAAAGAGAAGGAACATTTGCCAGTCCCTCACAATAAACCCATAAAGTGGGAATAACTACTCCCAGCTTATAGGTGAAGAAACTGAGGCTCAGAGAGAATAAGTAGTTTACCCAAGGCCACACAGCAAATCAGTAGCAGAGCCAAGGTTCTGCCATTATCTCTGTGTCCCACATGACCCGTCCAAACTGTTGTCTCTGCCATGCTGCCCCCTCTGTGTCACTGCCCACACCTCAATGGAACCCAAGAGTAATCGGGACATGGGAACAATCTTTTAGGTTAGATTTTATAGCAGAACACTTCATTCACATGGGAGATTTAGTCTTACATGGAGGACATCTACAGTATCACATTTACTTCATTCCATTCAAACATTTTAGTTGCTGAATAGAAAGAGAAAATGTAAATTTGGCAACACCTAAACAGGGCAAAGTCAAGTCTGACAACTTGAAGAGAACATAACAATAAAATAAATACATGAGAAATGAACTCTGCGGTCATTAAAAATTGGGGGAACGTAAGACCACACTATTGTCCCTGGCATAAGATCAGAAAGAAAATCTCTCAGAAAACATCAGCTATGACCCAAACGAAATTAATAATGTGTAAATCTCAGACTGGCCAGGGATTGATTTAGGCAAGATTAAAAACATATTTAAAAAAAATCTAGTATTCGCAGATGGTTGAGAATTTTTATAGAAGCCATTTTTCTTGTCAAGTTGTGCCTACATTCTCAAGAGATTAGTGCTGGAAATACCCAGAATAAATATTATTAGCTCAGCACTTTTTGTGACAGTTTCAGATTTGCGGTTTGATAAGGCAGAAGATTCTGTGCTTCCTTCTTGCAGGTATTGTTATTAGTAACAGCAAGTGGGGACGGTCGACAACATGCCAGCAGAGAGCATGAATCCAGCTCATCAGCTGGAGAAAAGGATGAAGGGCTGGGCTTGCCTGCTCTTCCTTCCCCTTCCTTCCCCTCAGTTTTCTGTGGGGATGTCATGTCACTCTGCCTTGTTGGACACAGTCCTATTGTTTCGCCCAGTCAGTTGATACAACCCTGACTCTGGTCTGATACCTTCCAGCGCTTTTCTGTTGTCTGAGGTCAGCACTGTCATCCTGTCTCTTGGTACCTGGGGGGCAATGATAAAAGAATCTGCTCTGAGAGCACCATTATATGGAGTGACGGAATGAGCTCCTTCCAGGGATAACGCTTCTCACCACAAAAATTTTCAGAAGATATGCACCTGATCCAGTGAATTTTTCTCCCCCCCTCTTCTTAAGTTCCCATGAGAATATGTGAGAGTAATTTAACTAAGAACAATGTAAAAACCTTAAGATTCTACACTGAAAACCTATTGTTCGGACACAGATGGCTTTTCCACTCTTGTCATTCCCTCCTCAGGGCCTGGAAGATAGGAAAGGGCTTGAGCCCGGGTGACATGGTGTCCTTGAGCTTCTCTGGTGCAAAAGTTGTGTTCCTGTCCTCTTATTTGGGACAAGAGCCTAAGTTCTGATGATGCAGCATTACAAGACAGTTGATCCGAAGGTTGGACTATTTTAGCATTTCTCGGCAGGATTAGCCAAACTTGATGAGTCAGCTGGGCTGTAGCTGGGTTGGCATTATCTAGAAATATTTTTAGCCATTTGTCATCTGTTTCTGATAACTTGAGCTAAGGTGGCTCGCTGAAAATCACAGGGGAACATGGACCCTGCTCGGGACTGCGATTCTGAACATATGCAGAGAAATGTAGTACTACTGCAAATTCTCAGCATGGTCAATTGCTTTCTTTCCATAGCTCTCTTCAGAGTGGATATTATTAAGGAAATTGTATGTATATTTAACATTTTATTTTGCTGAAAGCAATGTCACCAAGGGACTTAGATTTATAGTGTAGGCTCAAATACTACTTCTTGAGTAACCTTTCTTATTAGTTAAGGGGCTCTGAAAGTCTATGTATAATTACAATACTTTCTGAATCCAGCTCAGCATTTTATAAAATGGTTATTGTTGATTGTTTTTATAAAAATTTTGCATTAGCAAAATAATTCCTACTTGAATATTGAAAAATAGATAATCATGTTTACTAATGACAATGACTTTCTCCTACTCTTCTTTTGGAAGTTAAAGTCAAACACATTGAATCCAAAGGCCCATAGTTTGAAAAGAAACCTTTACTTAATTATGTTCATAATTGGAGAGTATCTTCTGTTGTGTTAGAACAATTCTTTGGAAAACTCTTATTATACCTACCTGCTTTTTAATACATGGCAACAGATGTTTGTAGTCTAGGTGAGGGAACTTTCCTAATAATTGTCTATCATTTCCCCTTCTTTTTATTTATTTTTTATTATTTCCCCTTCTTTATAGGATATAAACCACGTTGTCACAAACTTGCACTCCCAAACCTCATCTGTAGTATAAACTGTGATGTAGCTGAAGATTGAAAGATAAGCATTCATCCTCCATCTTGAGAATGGACTCACTTCCCACCTGAAAACAAATTCCCAATTTCTTCAGGTGGAGGGGACTACAAGCCATATGGGAGAAGACACACTTATTCACACTTTTTTGCTTTGTAGCCAGAGAGACAAAGTTCTGAATCCTCGGTCTGCCTTTGTCATCGGTTTCACAAACATTTCCTCTCCCGTCCGAGCTCCATGTGAAACAACGATGATGGGATCTACCGTTGTCAGCGGCAAGGGGGTTAATGTGTTATCACGTGCCTGGGATCCTGCTCGGTACCAGGCACTTGAAGGATGAATGACGAACATTCCCAAATGGTAACTGATTTGAAAGAAGGGATGATGCGAGTCAAATCCCAGCTAAGCCATCTTTTGGCCAAGCGATCTTGGGCAATCTAGCTAATTTTTCTGAGCCTACATCTGCTGATCCATTAATTTTATAATAGTACCTGTTTGTTTGGATTGCTGCCTATAGGGTGCCTAGAATATGATTAATATATGCTGATATCTGGTCATTATTACTATCACGACTGTTGCATTTGCCTTTCTGGAAGCTCTTCTCACCTCTGCCTCCTGATTAAGGCAGGAGCTGCCCCCTGACAATTCCGTGTCTCTGCCTCAGGTGTGGTCTGGCTCCCAGGCTGATCATCAGGGGCCGAGCACCCATCTTTCCCCTCGAGTGTTCAGGGAATCTCTCTGTTTCCTCAAGGGTGGATGCCAGTTGCATTCTGCAAGATTTTGGCAGCTTCTTTCTGCAATTTTACATTGTGTTGCTTAAACAGGGATTGCTTTGTTGACACACTGGCCATTTGGGAACGATTGAGGATGGTATTGTTGACAGTCATGTTTACATTGTTTGTGTCTTTTTTTCCCCCCTAGTTCTACAACACTTCAGGCCCAGGAGATTCTATCCACACTGCAAAAAGCATCATTTTCTTTCTCTCTCTCTTTTTTCCCCTTTCCTCTTCAAATACAACTTGCTCCTTATTTGTATGTGTAGCCAAATCGCTGAGGTGTGGCTCAGAATGGATGATGATGAGCGTATTTTAGAATCTTCTATCTTAGGACACACATTACTAAGTTTCCACTGGTATAACTGAAAAAAAAAAAAGAAAAAAGAAACAAAAAAAACAAGAAACCAACTGAGAAAAGTCAGCTAATAAGATGAGTCAAAGGGGGAAAGGTTTCAAAGTTTAAATAAGGGATTATTATAAACATGAGGACAGGGGAATGGAATGAGTGTTTTCATGGGCTCATGGGTTAAGTCAGATGAAAAAAACCTATTAAAATTATAATTTAAAAAACAGTACTCTTACATATTTAGACAGTTTGCAAATGCTTTCTGCAAATATCTCTTCTGGCTGAAAAGTGGAAGTTTTTTTTTTTTAAGATCTTATTTATTTATTTGACAGAGAGAGACACAGCGAGAGAGGGAACACAAGCAGGGGGAGTGGGAGAGGGAGAAGCAATCTTCCCGCGGAGCAGTGAGCCCGATGCGGGGCTCGATCCCAGGACCCTGGGACCATGGCCTGAGCTGAAGGCAGATGCTTAATGAATGAGCCACCCAGGAACCCCGAAAAGTGGAAATTTTAATCAAATTTTGGAAAGGAAGGACAAAAAAAGTCTTCAGATAATTTACAACCTATGAATAACTTTTGGCAACATGCTAAACTTGGTGGATGATATTTTCCCATTAAGGCATTTGCAGCGAATGGACTAGATTCTTAGGAAATGAATCCAAAAGAAAGAACCATCAAACTTCTATATTCAACAACTTCCATATCATTAAAAATCCATATTCTAACCACAGAGGTGAGATGTGGAACAAGATAAATTTATAGGATGATTGCACTAATATGAAGTACTAAAACAGGCAAAAATAACCTATAGTTATTAAAATCAGATCTGTGATTGCCTGGGGCAGGAAGTAGGGGGAGATGAACTGGAAAGAGGCATAAAAGAATGTTCTGGAGTGACAGAAACCTAAGTATGGATTAGGTTGGTGGCTGCATGATTGTGTATATTTGTCAAAACTCACTGAACTGTACTTATAAATATGAAGAGTATTTTATTATATGTCAATTATACCTCAATAAAGTTAACTGAAAAATTGAATTTGTATTAAGGCATAGAAGAGAACATAAATATTAATTATAAAAACTATTAAGAATTACAGACAATTATCACATATGTAAAATATAAGAATGAATAGATACTAAACTCTCAGAAAATTAGAACACATGATCCCTTGAAATGAATCTTCAGTAGGTTGTTGATTAAAATTGGCTGGCTTTAAACTAAGAATTGCATGCTTATTTCTTGTAGTTTCATTCATTTAATTGACTTTTGGATCCGAGTCAAAATCTTCAGAGTCCAGATTCCTAAGGATTTGTCTACAGGCTTTGGCCACATAATGACACAATATTTGGGTTAAGAGAAAAAACATTCCAGACGTTCATTTAGATGTGCACAAACATCCAAAGACTCTTGGCCTCATATTTAATTTCCTCAGTAAAATATGTATCTGTACAAAATTATAAATATGGGAATGCTGCAGTCTTTTTCTGGTATTCCTCTGCAGCCTGATTTTTCCCTTAAAAAGAAGGGTTCTGTGCAGAAATAGGTTAAAGCAAACAAAACTCTGTGATCTTGGGGCATATATACAGGCATTCCTTGTTCTATTATGTTTTGCTTTATTGTGTTTTGCAGATATTGTTTTGTTGTTGTTGTTGTTGTTGTTTTATAAATTGAAGGTTTGTGGCAACCAAGAGCCAAGCAAGCCTGCCGGCGCCATATTTTTCCAACAGCGTTTGCTCACTTTGTGTCTCTGTGTCACATTTTGGTAATTTTCACAATATTTCAAACTTTCTCATTATTATTATATTTGTTGTGGGGATCTGTGATCAGTGATCTTTGATGTTACTATTGTAATTATTTGGAGGTGCCACGAACTACTCTCATATAAGATGGCAAACTTAATGGATAAACCTTGTGTGTTCTGACTGCTTCACCAACCAGCCATTCACTATCTATTTCCCTCTCCTCAGGCCCCCTTTTTCCCTGAGACACAGCAATATTGATATTAGGCCAATTGATAACCCTACAGTGGCCTCTAAGTGTTCAAGTGAAAGGAAGAATGAGAGACATTAAATCAAAAGGTAGAAATGAGTAAGCTCAGTGATGAAGACATTTTGTAAGTCAAGATGGGCCGAAAGCTAGGCCTCTTGCACCAGTCAGCCAAGTTATGAATGCAAAGGAAAAGTTCTTGAAGGAAACTATAAGTGCTACTTCAGTGAACACACAAATGATAAGAAAGTGAAACAGCCTTATTGCTGGTATGGAGAAAGTGTGAGTGGTCTGGATAGAAGATCAAACCAGCCACAACATTCCTTTAAGCTGAAGCCTCATCCAGAGCAAGGCCCTGATTGTCTTCAATTCTGTGAAGCTCAGAGAGGCGAGGAAGCTGCAGAAGAAGAATCTGAAGCTAGCAGAGGGTGATTCATGAGTTTTAAGGAATGAAGCCATCCACATAACATAAAAGCTGAGGTGAAGCAGCAAGTGCTGAGGTAGAAACTGCAGCAAGTTATCCAGACCTACTTAAGGTGATTAATGAGGGTGGCTACACTAAATAAGAGATTTTCAACATCGATTGAGATCACCTTCTATCGGAAGAAGATGCCATCTAGGACTTTCATAGCTAGTCAATGCCTGACTTCAAAGTTTCAAAGGACAGGCTGACTCTCCTGTTAGGGGCTAATGCAGCTGACTTCAAGTTGAAGCGGATGCTTATTTGCCATTGAAAATCCTTGAGCCCCACGCTTAATCTACTCTGCCTGTGCATATGGAACAACAAAGCCTGGAGAGCACATCTGTTTCCAACATGGTTTATTGAATATTTTAAACCCACTGTTGAGACCTACTACTCAGAAAAAAAGATTCATTTCAAAATATTACTGCTCATTGACAATGCACCTGGTCACCGAGGAGCTCTGATGGAGATGTACAATGAGATTAATGTTGTTTTCATGTCTGCTAACACAGCATCTATTCTGCAGCCTGTGGATTAAGGGGTAATTTTGTCTTTCAAGTCTTATTATTAAGAAATAAATTTCATTACAGCTGCCCCAGGTAATGATTCCTCTGATGAATCTGGGCAAAGTAATTGACAACCTTCCGAAAAGGATTGACCATATTGGATACCATTAAGAACATTCATGATTCATTGGGAAGAGGTCAAAACATCAACATTCACAGGACTTTGGAAGAAGTGGATTCCAACCCTCATGGATGACTTGCAGGGGTTGAAGACTTCAGTGGAGAAGTAATGGCAGATGTGGTGGAAGGAGCAAGAGAACTGGATTTAGAAGTGGAGCCTGAAAATGTGACTAAATTACTGTAATTTCATGATCAGACTTGAGCAGATAAGGAGTTGCTTCTTATGGATGAGCAAACAAAGTAGTTTCTTGACCTGGAATCTACTCCTAGTGAGGATGCTGAGAAGCCTGTTGAAATGACAACAAAGGTTGTTAGAATATCACATAAACTTAATTGATAAAGCAGTAGCAGGGTTTGAGAGGACTGAATCTAATTTTGAAAGGAGTTCTACTGTGGGTAAAATGCTATCAAGCAGCATCATATGCTACAGAGAAACCACTCATGAAAGGAAAAGTCAATTGATGCGGCAAACTTCACTGTCTTATTTTAAGCAATTGCCACAGCCACCTCAACTCTCAGCAACCAGCACCCTGATCAGTTACCAACCATCAACACTGAGGCAAGGCTCTTTCCCAGATGAAAGCTCAGATGATGGTTAGCATTGTTTAGCAATAAAGTATTTTAATTTTTATTTTTTTTAAAGTTTTGGTGTATTCTCTCTTTTTTTTTAAAGATTTTATTTATATATTTGACAGACAGAGACACAGCGAGAGAGGGAACACAAGCAGGGGGAGTGGGAGAGGGAGAAGCAGGCTCCCCGCTGAGCAGGGAGCCCAATGCGGGGCTCGATCCCAGGACCCTGGGATCATGACCTGAGCCGAAGGCAGACGCTTAACGACTGAGCCACCCAGGCGCCCAGCAATAAAGTATTTTTAAATTGAAGCATGTGCATTGTTTTTTAGACATATTGCTGTGGCATACTTAATAGACTACCATATAGTGTAAACATAACATTTATATGTACCGGAAAACCAAAGAATTCATTTGACTTGCTTTGGTGCAATATTTGCTTTATTGTAGAGGTCTGGAACCGAACCCACAATATCTCCAAAGTATAGCCCATATGTGGTGGTGGTGGTGCAGTCCTCGCTGAAACAGGTGCTGCCTTTGAACCCTGTAACTCCCAGAGAAACCCTACTGTCAAGTTAGAAGGGAGACACAGATAGGGACCAGCCTCTGGGCCAAGCAGAAGCTTACCAGGAGTAAGCTACTGTGTTTAAAAGAGGGTCTTGCACATAATAAGTACTCCAAAATATTTAAAGTTTAGAAGATAGTCTCTGCCTCAACAATCAATTTTATTTCCCACTTGAAACACCACAAGGACATAGCAACTAGTTATGCTGCTCATCTTCGTAATGCTCCAAATTTCTTTATGAGTTAGAACTTTATTGGACACCTTATTATAGGGTACAGTGCTAATTTATTATCCTACATAAGCGACAATAAAATGAGAGCTTCCTCGGCAAACTTTCTTATCATGATGAATCACCTAGTTATCAGAAGGTTGCAGTGTATTCCTTGGTGATCATGGAATTCTACATAGGATATTTATTAAAATTTATCCAGGTTAGAGAAAAGCTTTACACATTAATCCAAGCCAGGCATAATATTCAATATGATTTGGGGATCTAATTTGGCTTCATTTGTTCTGCTTCAGGTAATGCCAACTTAATGATCCGTTTATGTTAATTGTAGAACAATAATAAAAATGCCTAACAATTTTAAGATTCAGTGTGTTCCAAAACATTTCTCATGGAAATCTAATATATCACAGGGTGATCTGAGGGGAAAAAAAAGAATTTATGTCAATAAAGTTTGGGAAACATTTACAGTGCTGCAGTTTCATTGTGCCCATTTAGCAAATGAAAGTCTGTCTTAATTAGCTTGGGCTGCTGTTACAGAATACCATAGACTGTGTGGCTTAGAAACAGCACAGATTTATTTTTCACAGTTCTGGAGGCTGGGGAATCCAAGATCAAGGTGGTGGCAAGTTTGGCATCTGGTGAAGGCCCATCTGCTTCCTAGTTGATAGACAGCAGTGTTTTTACTGTGTCCCCACATGGCAGAAGGGGTGAGGGAGCTCTTTGGGGTCCCTTTTCCAAGGGCATTAGCCCTATGCATGAGGGCTCCACCCTTTGACCTAATCACATTTCCAAGGGTCCTACTTCCTAATACCTTTGCAGTGGGGATCAGGCTTCCACATATGAACCTTGGGTGTTACCAGTATTCAATCTATTGCATTCTACCCCTGGCCTCCCAAACTCTTGTCCTTCTCACATGCAATATACATTCATTCCGTCCCAATAGCCCCTGAAGTCTTTACTCATTCTGGCATCAACTTTAAAGTCTGAGATCTCATCTACACATCAACTAAAACAAATATGTATGTGACTCAAGGTACAATTCATCCTGAGGCAAATTCCTCTCAAGCTGTGAACCTCTGAAACCAAATACATGATATGCTTCCCAAACACAATCATGGGACAGCCACAAGGTAGCATTCTCATTCCAAAGGGAAGAAATGGGAAAAAGAAACAAGGAGTGACAAGTCCCAAGTAAGTCCAAAACCTGATGGGACAAATTTCATTTGATGTCAAGTCTCGAGGATAATCCACTTTGGATCAATGTTCTGCCTTCCAAGCCCCCTGGGGTGGCAACGTCACCCCCACAGTTCAGCAGGTTGGCCCTGTAGTGGCTTGCTGCTTGGGTTAAGTTTCAACATACAAATCACAAACATTTGGTCTATAGCAAAGTGTCAGGGAAATAACAATGAAGAACCACAGTGAATTTTATTTAATCCGGCATTTCTCAATTATCCATGATACCTTCTGATGTCTTAAGGAATACTGGTCTTGAGAAAAACACAGTCTGAGACACACCGACACTGTTTTTTCTTTTTCTTTTTAATTCTATGTCACCTCCCTTCTATTTCTCAGAGCTAGCCAGTGAAGTACTCATGGAGCTTAAATTACTTTCCAAAGGGAGGCTCTGTAAATGTAGTAAGCAAATTTAGCAAGAAGTGGAAGAAAGATCAAATTTGGTTGTGCTGTCCTGCCATCAATCCATGCATCCATCCAACCCTCCATCTTCCTTTCAACAAAATATGTGTTTGCTTCCGCTCTAAGCCTGTTGGCTACAGAGCTAAACCAAGTAACGTTGGTTCTTGTCCTTAATGAATGTATATCCTAGTGAGAGGGGTAGGCATCTGGTGAGTAAGATGTTTTCATGCAATGATGTCTACAGTAATAGAGCTCAGTTGGTAGATATGATGGGAAGCGACTAGCATGGAGCTGGATTGGGCTCTTTTAGGTGGGCGTAATAATGGTAGTTCTCTCAGTGGATGGAAAACCTGCCCTGGGACCCAAAGATAGAGAAGAAGTTCTTGCCACTGAGGCATATTTTTAATTTAACTGCAGGATGCCACAGTGGTAGAGCATGTGGTTAAGAGCATAGGTCTGAAGTCATGTTGCCTTGATGTAAATCCTAGTTCTTACTGATCGGGTGACCTTGGGCAAGGAACTTAACTCTGTGCCTCACTTTTCTGCTATGTTCTTGCTACTATCTAGCTCAGAAAGCACTGTTAGGAATTGGATGAGTTGATACATATTAAGACCTTCATATACCACCTGACATGAAGTAAGCATTCAATACATGCAAGTTGTGTCATTATAGTTATTTCCCCATGATTTCTGGCAGTTTAGTCTTAGTGGAGACCTGGTGAGCCTGGCTAGTGAGCTGGCTATTGGGACTGCATGGGGTTATAAGGCCTAAGGAGTCTGGGAAAGTCAGGCATAGCGTAATTCTCCCTTTATAACTGGGAAGGTTATAATCTTGAGAAATCCCATAACAAGATAATTTGAGCCCCTTAAGACTTTTTGGAAAGTTGGACTTGTCCAACATGGGCATCAGGGTGCCCTACAGATGCTTGAAGTACATCATCCAGTGGCAATACTGTTGACTCCCATGCTGCTTTCTGTGGTTATGATCAGTACTATCAAGACTGAGGAAGGCCAACCAGCAGCCCTGAGCCTCCTCCAACCTCCCCAAGGGCTGAGGGGATCCATGTTCTAAGTACATCTGTGACTCCTTTGTGGCACATACTGGAAAGCTCTGGTCTAGTGTTCCCCGGAGCTAAATGTATCTTAGGATGTTATGGGGAAGCTTCCTCATGTGGGACCTTAAAGATTTACCAGGAGAGGCTTTGAAACCCAGGAAGTCGTCAACAACCCAGGAAGTTGTTGCTTGAGTTGCTTGAGTCTAGCAAATGTCTCAGTCTCCCCAGTCACAGTTTTTCAGAGCCATAAAGGGCCTCTGGAATTATTCTTTAAGAAGAAAGCCAAGGTCAAACTCAGCATCAAAGTGCTCCACACTCAGTGTGCTTTCTCCCTGCCCCTCACCATTTCCCTTTCCCTTTTGGACCTGTTTGAACCATACCTTCAATATTGCACATTTTACCACTTCAAAGTAGTAGAATCCCACAATCCAACTTGATGGTTTATGAACAAAGGCTTAATGGGCTGGAGAGAAAGTTGTCCTATCATTTGTCAGTGTGAGCCATAACCCCCCATAGCTTGCTTAGTCTTTCTTAACGGTAAGAAAAGCCCAGGCTCAGTTAACAAGATCCATTCTTTTTCCTGAAAAGGAAATGTAAAATATATAAAACTCATCACACCCATAGATTTTTCAAAGCACGATTCTAATGAATGCAGATGGTTAACTAAATTGGTCATCTCAGTGAAAATTAAAAAAAGAAAATCACCACTCTGGAAAATATAATATTTGTAGGATGCTCGATGGTGAATTTCTCATATGTCCCCTCATTCACCTCTTCTCCCCAAATATTGATGAGCTTTGGCTTTATATATTTAAGCTATATGATAATTTCTGTATTCAAATTTTCATTTATTTACTTATTCAGCAAACATTAACTGAGAACCAATTATGTCCCACACACTGCAGTAGATGTTGGGTGATAAAAGGATGAGTAAGTTGCACCTCCCTCACTTTGAAGAATTACTATTCTAGTGAGACAAATATGTAAACTGGTAAGTTAGAACATACTATGAAAATCACCAAGGTGAAGGCATATGGATGGTGACTGATCAAGTCTGCTTGGGAAAGTTGAGAAGTTATTTGAATTGGCAGGTTGAAGGATTCCTGAGACAGAGGAGAGAGGATTAGAGATGGAAAGAGAATAAGCTAAGGAGGAGGAACAGAGCCAGAGTCTTATCGGGGGTGAGGGTGATACATTTAGTGGGCTTGGAACCAGAGTGTGTGGGATGGAGGGAAGGAGATGAGTCATGGGTGGCAGAATAAGGCAAGACAGGGATGGGTCTGATGTGTCAGCAAAGAAAATTTACCTTCTGCTAGTTGGCAATGGAGAGTAACAGAATCCTGCTTTATTTTTGTCTAGGCTTTTGAGAGGAATTTTGGTGAGACTAGATAGAAATTTCTTTCAAAATTCCTATCAACAGGGTGCCTGGGTGGCTCAGTCGGTTAAGTGTCTGCCTTCAGCTCAGGTCATGATTCCAGAGTCCTGGGATTGAGCCCCGCATTGGGTTCCCTGCTCGGTGGGAAGCCTGCTTCTCCCTCTCCCACTCCCTCTGCTGTGTTCCCTCTCTTGCTGTGTCTCTCTCTGTCAAATAAATAAATAAAATCTTTAAAAAAAAATTCCTATCAAGAGATGATGAGTTCCACTAAGGATTGATACAAAGGGGAGTGGATGGATTTGAAAGACATTTAGGAAGCAGAAAACATAAAATTTGGGAATGTAAGAAAGAAAAGCATTGAAGATGATGTAAGAGTTTCTAGTGTGGAAGCTTAGTTATTAAGAAAATAATTATCCTCAAAAAAATAAAAACAAAACTATTATATGATCTGGCAATTCCACTTCTGGGTATTTGTCCAAAGAAAACAAAATCACTAACTCAAAAAGATATCTGCATCCCCATGTCTACTGTAGCATTATTTATAATAGCCAAGATATGGTAGTGACCTAAGTGTATGTAGATGGATGAATGGATAAAGAAATGTCATATGTCTATATCTATATAGATAGGTATACTCATACAGTGGAATGTTACTCAGCCATAAAAAAGAATGAAATCTCACCATTTGTGACAACATGAATAGACCTTGAGGGCATTACTGCTAAATGAAATGAGACAGAGAAAGACAAATACCTTATGATCTCACTTATATGTAGACTCTAAAACAAACAAAAAACCCCAAAACCAACCAACCAACCAAACAAAAAAACTGACCTCATGGATACAGAGAACAGATTGATGGTTTCCAGAAGCAGGAAGTGTGGGCTGGGGGGGCTTGGGGGAGTGAGCAAAATGGGTGAACGGGGTTAAAAAGTACAGCTATAAAATAAATACATCATGGAGATATAATGTACAGCATGGGGACTATAGTTAATATTGTATTGTATATTTGAAAGTTGCTAAAAGAGTATATATCTTAAAAGTTCTCATCACAAGAAAAAAATTTCATTAACTATGTGTGGTGATTAATGTTAAGTAGACTTATTGTGGTGATCATTTTGCATTATATACAAATATCAAACCATTATGTTATACATCTGAAACTAATATAGTGTTATATATCAATTATATCTAAATTAAAAGAAAAGAGGGGGCACCTGGGTGGCTCAGTCATTAAGTGTCTGCCTTCGGCTCAGGTCATGATCCCAGGGCCCTGGGATCAAGCCCCGTATTGGGCTCCCTGCTCAGCGGGAAACCTGCTTCTCCCTCTCCCACTCCCCCCTGCTTGTGTTCCTGCTCTTGCTATCTCTCTCTCTCTCTCAAATAAATAAAAATAAAATCTTAAAAAGAAAAGAAAAGAAAGGAAAAGAAAGGAAAAGAAAAGAAAAGAAAAGAAAAGAAAAGAAAAGAAAAGAATTCCTGAGGGTTTGTTCTAAGTCAGATAGAGAGGGATGGTGGAGTTTTCAGTCCTGGGGCTCTGTATTTGTCGATGCAGGAAATGACAATACAGTGTGCTATGTGCTACATTAGGGGTTAGTACAGAGTACCAGAGACACTTCAGTTTAGTACTGTTGCCTAATAAGCCACCCATAGTGTGGTTGTGTGAAAAAACAGTGGTATATTGTGCTCATGGAGTCTCTGAGTCAGGAATTCAAAAAGGCAACATGGTGAATAGTTGGTCTCTTTTTTTTTTTTTAAAGATTTTATTTATTTATTTGACAGAGAGAGACACAGCGAGAGAGGGAACACAAGCAGGGGGAATGGGAGAGGGAGAAGCAGGCTCCCCGCAGAGCAGGGAGCCCGATGCGGGACTCGATCCCAGGACCCTGGGATCATGACCTGAACTGAAGGCAGTCGCTTAACCAACTGAGCCACCCAGGCGCCCTAGTTGGTCTCTTCTCTGTGATATCAGGAGCTTCATCTGGGAAGGTGTGAAAATGTGAAAGAAGATGACCCAATGGCTAAGGGCTAGAATGATCTGAAAGCTCATTCACTCATATATCTGGCCCCGGAGCTGGGAGGGCTCAGAGTGACCCCTGAGTGTCTCCTGGATGTGGTGTGGTTTGTTTACTGCAGCAACACATCAGAGGAGTTGGACCTCCTACTTGGAGGCTCAAGGTTCTAAGCACAAGTCTTTCAATAGGCAAGATGGCATTGCCTTTTTTTGGACCTGGCCTCAAAAGTTGTACGTCACCCATTTGCCACATTTTATTGGTTATAAGCAAGGCATGAGCCTGCCCAGGTTCTAGGAAAGGGAACATAGACTCCATATCTCCTTGGGAGGATTGTAAAAATCACACTGCATAAAAACATATGGGTTGGAAAACACTGTTATGACCATCTTTGGGAAATAAAACCTGCCATAGACACCCAATCCAATTTCAGGATAAGGCTTTGTGGAGGAAGTCACTTGTGAGTATTCAGGCAGAGGAAACAGCATACACAGAGGTCTTCAGGGAGGAAAGAGAACATTCTACATTCAGCAAAGCTGAGGACACAGAGTTGAACTATGGACAAGGACTGTACAAGGAAATGGGAGCTTGATGACAAAGGGCCATTTAACCCTTGAAAAAGAACTCAGATCTTGTCCACAAGGTGGAGGGCATTTTCAAAGTGTTTAAAGCAGTCATGGGGGTATGACATTTTCTCATTTGTGATTTAGAGAGCACATTCTTTCTGTTGGGTATGGAATGATGAGCCAGAGTTTGCTAAAGAGCATGGGATGGCAGAAAGAACAAGATGGACAGTCCTGATCCTTAGGACAGTGTTCTAAGACAGTGGTAAGAAGCGGACTAAAGAGTGGAGAGGGGATGGGAATGTGGCAAGATTAGAGGCAGGGATAAGGTGATAATTTAGCTAAGATAGAATAGTGGCCTAAACTAGGAAAATGGTAGAAGAGTTGGAAAAAAAAAATGGACAGATTTAAGAAATAGGCAGAGGGTACAATAAGCTGGACCTAATGACTTCTTATAGGTGTGGGAAAGTGGAAATGGGTTCAGTGACTTGAGAGACAGAGAGTTGCTGCCCAACTTTTTATGCCCAAACACACACTTATGACACACTCTGTGTAAAGATGTGTAAGGTCTCCATGTTGCCCATAAATCTCACCAAATAAATGGTGAGGCCAATAGTACGTGTCTCCCCTTGCCATGTGACTTTTTCTTTGCTTTTCTTTCCCCCCTTTTTCTTAAAACTTTTTATTTAAATTCAATTAATTAACATATAGTGTATTATTGGTTTCAGAGGTAGAGGTCAGTGACTCATCAGTCTTAAATAATACCCAGTGCTTATTGCATCATGAGCCCTCCTTAATGCCCATCACCCACTTACCCCATCCCCCCACCCCCCTCCCCTCCAGCAACCCTCAGTTTGTTTCCTATGATTAAAAGTCTCTTATGGTTTGTTTCCCTCTCTGGTTTTATCTTGTTTTATTTTTTCCCCTCTTCCCCTATGATCCTTTGTTTTGTTTCTTAAATTCCACATATGAGTGAGATCATATGATAATTGTCTTTCTCTGATTGACTTATTTCGCTTAGCATAATATCCTCTAGTTCCATCTACATCATTGCAAATGGCAAGATTTCATTTTTTTGATGGCTGAGTAATATTCCATTATATATGTATATATACACCCCATCTTCTTCATGTGACTTATTCTTCAGCAGAAGGAACTCTTCACTGAGCTGTTTTATGCCACCAAGTTTGAGCATGGACTTTCCTTTTGTTTAAAGGAAAGATCTCTTTCTCATCTCTTTTTAAAATTTTGTTTTATTGTGTTAGTAAACTCTATGCCCAATGTGGGGCTCAAACTCATGACCCTGAGATCAAGAGTCGCATGTTCTATCCACTGAGCCAGCCAGGGGCCCCTTTGCACCTCTTTTTTTATAACAGCTTTGTTGAGATATGATTCACATACCATATAATTTACTTGTTTAAAGTGTTTTTAGTGAATTCACAGAGTGTGCAAACATCACCACAATCTAATTTGAGAAGACTTTCCTCCTCCTATAAAGAAATTCATAGCCGGGCGCCTGGGTGGCTCAGTTGGTTAAGCGACTGCCTTCGGCTCAGGTCATGATCCTGGAGTCCCGGGATCGAGTCCCACATTGGGCTCCCTGCTCAGCGGGGAGTCTGCTTCTCCCTCTGACCCTCCCCCCTCTCATGCTCTCTCTATCTCATTCTCTCTCTCAAATAAATAAATAAAATCTTAAAAAAAAAAAAAAAGAAAAAAGAAAAGAAATTCATAGCCACTGGCAGTCACCAGCCTTAATCGACAACTAACCCAATTTCTGTCTCTTATAGATCTGCCTATTCTGGACATTTCATATGCAATCATACAATATTCATACAGAAGACTGGCTTCTTCTATTTAACATAAAGTTTTCAGATTCATCAAAGTTGAATCATGTACTTCATTCCTTTTTTGTGGTTGAATAATATTCCATTCTATGGATATACTACAATTTTATTCATCTATTTATTATTTAATGAACATTTGGGTTACTTCCAGTATGGGGTTATTTTGAATAATGCTACTATACATATTCATGTATCTCTTGTCTTTTTATCTGGTTGTGTTCTAGCCATCTTTCATGACTCAAATCAAATGGCAACCCTTGTGACAGCTTCCTTGATCTTATCACTAAGTCACAAACACCCCTTCCCATTATGCTCAGTTATTACTTTGCCTGGGTTTTTACCATGTCTGTCCCTCTCACAGCTGTGAACCTCCCAAAGGCATGGGCAGCATCTCGCCATTTTTCGTATCTGCCTTGGTGCGCTACTATTGTCCCCGATCAACAGTCAGATAAATGTCATCTGTTGGAAGGAAGGAAGAAATGAAGTCAGGAAGGGAGAAAAGAAAGGAGAAGTGAGTTCTAAAATAAGAACCCCCCCAAAATAAAATAAGAACCCCCCTTTGTTTTTGAGAGAGAGAGAGAAAGAGAGCGAGCGAGCGAGCATGTGCATGCACCAGCAAGGGAGGGGCAGAGGGAGAAGGAGAAAGAGAATCCCAGTCAGGCTCCACACCTAGCATGGAGCCTGACACAGGGCTTAATCCCACGACCCCGAGATCATGACCTGAGCAGAAATCCAGAGTTGGATGCTTAACTGACTGAGCCACTGGGGTGTTCCAAGAAACCTTTGTTTTTAACCAAATCACAGTACTATATTTCCTGGGATTCTTGATGTCAATAATAACCAAATGAATTGTTGGAGGAGTGAGAAATTTTTTTTTGAGACAGAAATAAACTCATCATAGTGTTAGTGCAAAATTAAAAGACTTGAATAGTTTTATTGTATTTCCAAATTTTATCAGAACAGAATTAAAATAGCAAAACCAATGACAATAATGAGTTGGAAAATTAAACATATGCAAGCTGTAAATAGGCAATTTATATTTCAGTGATTAATCATAATAACACCATTTAACTTGTGTTTGAAAAAGATGTCTTTTTCAGTTGAGTAGTTCTTTATCTTATAACACTTATTATATGGTTGGGAAATTACTTACAGTATATGAAATATGTAGAATACACATAAGATTTGACATATAGAATATATATAAGATTTGGCAAGAACATTTGGGAGAGAAAGGTTTTTCTTTAATGCTAAGGAGAGAAAATCTGCATTAAAATGGAGACACATATGTGTATCTTTCAAAGTGGATGCCTATCCATGTCCGGAAGCTTGGAATACAGAGAGGAGTAAATCTAAGATGTAAGGATAATTTCAAAGCAACAAAGACAAAACAAAATTTGACTTACTCTTTACTTTTCCCTAGAGCAGAACCTGATTATGTCATTCCCTTTCTGCTGTTGCTTTTGCTTAAGTACATGAGTTATAGCCTCTGGCCTGGTGAAAAATGTCACGGGGTGCTCTTGGCAATAATCATTATCAGCAGGTGGAAAGCTAGTAGGTGGCTCTAATACAATAATAAGATCTACCAATCAATAGAACCTATTACGAGGCCAAGCACTCTACTAACTGCTTCACATCTGAAATCTTACTTGATAACTATTGTATTGTTCCCATGAGATGGGTATTTCTATCTCTATATTTTATGGGGAGAAAATGCAGACTTTGAAATAGTAAGCCATTGTCTTTCACTCATTTATTCATTCCATCTACTGTTCCAATCATTACTAAGCAGAGACCCTGTTCTCTACAAGGTACGTCTTCATCTCCAAAGCTATCACCTCCTCCTATGCTCTGGAACCATCCCTTGTACCTTGCTAGAAACCTTGCTCCATCATTTGTTTTTGTCCACATGTGGCATGAAAATGTTTTCCATATGCTTTTCCCCACCATATTAAAATCTCTTTAACCATTACAAAATTGTTTTAGAAATTTTTTAAAATTTAATTTTAATTCCAGTGTAGTGAACATCCAGTGTTATATTTGTTTCAGGTGTACAATATGGTGGTTTAACAGTTCCATATATTATTTGGTGCTCATCATGACAAGGGCAACCCTTAATCCTCTTCACTTATTTCAACCCATCCCCTCAAGCCCTCTTCCCTCTGGTAATTATCTGTTTGTTCTCTATAATTAAGAGTGTATTTTTTGGTTTCTCTCTTTCCCCCCCTTGCTGTTGGCTGTTTTGTTTCTTAAATTCCACGTATGAGTGAGAGCATATGGTATTTGTCTTTCTCTGACTGGTTTATTTCACTTAGCTTTAACACACTCTAGATCCTAAAATTGTGTTAGCCTTTCTAGCTATTTCATCTCTCTCCTGCTGTTTGAAGGTAAACTTCTTAAAATGATGGACACTCATTTCCACCTCTTCACGTATTCACCCTCAACCCAGTGCACCTTATTCTTTCCCCACTACTCAGTGGAAACTACTCTAACCAAAGTTATCACTAACTTCTCAATCACCAAATAATGCACACCTTCTTCTCTGCCTATCTTACATAATCGCTCTGTGATATCTGACTCTCTGGACCACTTTTTCCTTCTTTGAGTTTTCCCCTCCCCTGACTTCCCTATTTCTCTTATCCTTTAGCATCTCATCCTCAGTCTCCTTTGATGACTTACCTTTCTGATCTAACCCCGAAATATCAGTCCTTCCCAAAGTCCAATCTTTGGTCTTTTGCTCTTCTTATCTATATATTCACTATCAGTAAACTTGCCTCAACCTGGTGATGCCCAAATTTATATCCACTGCTCAGATTTCTTTTCTTAACTTCAAAATCAAAACCACAGCCCTTAGTTGATCCTTTCCATTTGGTTGTTCTACACATAGTTCAAAAATGAGTCAAAAACTGTACTCCGTATCTTTTCCTATAAAATTATTCTTTCCATTGTTTTATCAGTAAGACCACGGCATCCAGTCACTTAAACCAGAAAATTGGAATTAGTCTAAACCTCTCTCTCCTTCAACTGTTCCCCCACCTCTACCTCCTATTGTCTACTTCCTATATTTTGTATGGAACACATTCTCTTCTTTCCATCCTTACTTGTTACTGCTTTGGTTCACTTCTTTAGCTCTTCTTGCCTTGATCACTGTATTAACCTCCTGAATTTTCTCCCTGCCTTCAGACATTTTTCTTCACAATTCATCTTTCACAGGACTTACAGAAAGATATTAAATGCAAATCAAAGCAAGGCACTCCCATGATTAAATTCTATTAATGGGTTTTCATAGCCTTCAGGAAAGTCTAAGCTGCTGAGTTTGGCACAGAAGGCATTTCATAATGGGATCCATGTCTTTCTTTCTAGCTTTATCTCTCATTCAGTCCACATGCCAGCTTCACCCCAGACAACCTGAAGCGTAGACTGCTTGCCATTAAGGGCTCTTGAGACATGATCCTCCTGGCATTTGCACCTTTGTTCTAATTCTTCCCTTGAGACAGTTGTTCTCTCCTTTCACCATCTTCAGTGATTTCCTTTGGATTTGTGTCAGGTTGACGCTATCTCTCCTCTAATCTGAGCTAGATTATTTCTCTCTTCTTGGATCCCATTGTCCACGGATTATTCTTTATCTTTAACATGACATTTACAATACTTCATTCAAAGAATCGGTAAACAGGGGGCGGAGCAAGATGGCGGAGGAGTAGGAGACCTGGATTTCGTCTCCTCTCAGGAATTCAGCTGGATAGGGATCAAACCATTCTGAACACCTACAAACTCAACAGGAGATCGAAGAAAGGAATAGCAACAACTCTCTGAACA
>NC_138372.1:106694392-106726082 GCF_054177405.1 Leptonychotes weddellii | reverse complement strand
TGGTGGGTATTGAGGAGGGCACATTCTGCATGGAGCACTGGGTGTTGTGCACGAACAATGAATCATGGAACACTTCATCTAGAACTAATGATGTAATGTATGGGGATTAACATAAGAATAAAAAAAAATATATATATATATAAAAAGAATCGGTAAACATTTCTTTCAGAAATAGAGTGTTCTTTTGTAGACGGCTTTTATCTTTGTTGCTGGCACACAGTAGGGATTCAATTAATATAGATAGTGTTATCAAATGAATGAAAGTATTGGTCTGAGTCTGTTCTTTAAATACCCTACTGGAATCATCTTAGGTTTTTTCTAAATGCTATAGCAGAAAGTACTTTTCTTTCTAAGAAATATCATGGAGGAATTAGAGCATTTCATTTACCCTTTTCCCCCTTTTATTTTATGGAGGGCATTGCTTTCTCTTTGAGTTTCTCAATAATAGTATTACCCATACTACTCTATTCCTGATCAAAGTAGACCCGTGGTGACAGAGAGCTTAGATAAAGATTTTGAGAAGATTGGCCACAGGAGAATTCTCATTATTTGGTAAATTAAAGATTGTCCTAAAGCAAGTCCAGTTTATTAGAAGCCCTCAGCCTGCTGGAGGTCTGAGACTCTGAAGTTGTAGGATGCTTGCTTGTTTCCTGTCATTTATTTACAAATATCTAGCATAAGGGAGAAAATATTTTTATAAAATAGCTTTTCTTTATGTGTTGATGTTAGTGATCATGTAGGGAAATAGTTCAGATTTAGAGTTTTAGATAGAATCTGACATTCTGTAGTTAAGAGAAATGATGTTTACAAATGTGTTAACTATGCATCATATCGGCATAACCAGTGAGAACATCACGAATGAGGCTAGCACATTACATTAGGATTGGAAGCTTTCCTTTCTTCGTAGAGTGAAGGATGATGGAAATTTCTCTGTAGTAGCCATCTAATTTTTTTATTCCCACTTATTTAGTACTCCATGATTATGTGGTGTTCTACCATTTTCTTCCTTTTTCTCTCCAACTTTCAACTTAATATTCTCTACCTCTTCCCCTTGATAGAGTCTGGGGCAAACTTTCTGGGGAAAATAAAAAGACCTCTTCTCCATGCTCAGCTAATGGATTTTTTTATTTCTCTGAACATGGTCATACATCATTCATTCTGATCTTTTAAAAAAAATCAATATCAGTTTTATTTTTTCTCATCTTTTTTTTTTTTTTGCTTTGAGAAAAATATTCACTTGCTCATAATTTTCCAGTGGCTTTCTCATCCTTGAATTTATTCACAAAACATGTAAAAGAACTTTGAGTTTCTGCATTTATTCATTTATCTAATAAGTTTATTTATTACTTATATGTATCAGCCAGTTAGAATGTATCAACAAACACAACAGACACAAATTGTTATCCTATGACCTTACATTTTAGTGAGGGAGGCATACAATACATAACACACACACTAAATAAATGTGGATTATTGGGTATTGTAAAGATAATAAGTGATTGTAATTTGAAATAGAAGGCTTATAATAAGTGTCATTGAGAGGATTAAATATGGACAAAGACTGACATAGGTGAGGGAAATAATCCCAGATATCTGAAAATTGGCATTCCTGACAGAGAGAACAGCAAGTTCAATGGCCCCGGGATGTCAATGTGCACCACATGTGTGAGCAACAGCAAGAAGCCATTGTAGGGGAGAATGTGGAGGGGAGGAGGACAGCAGGCTGATGAAGACAGAGAAGGAACAGGAAGCAGATCATTAGGATCTAAGGACTTTGACTTTCATTCTGAGTGAGATGAAAGCCTTTGAAAAGTTTTACACCAGCTCTTGGTATATCCTGATAAATCGTTTTAAAATATCACTCCAGATGCTAGTTTTGAGTAGTTTGAGGAAGGTAAAGTAGAGGCAGGGAGAGTTTTAGGTTACTGCATTAATCCATTTGGGATGCCATGGCAGCTTGGAACAAGGTGGAAGATGTGGACAGAGGGAGAATTTGTCAGGCTCTACATGAGTTTTAAAAAGTGAGCCTGGTAGGATTTCCTGATGGATTGAATGTGGAGTTTCCGGGAAAGACATGATTCAAGGATGACCTAAGATTTTTTTTTTTCTGAGTAATTAGAAGGATGGGATTGCCAGTGAGATAGGGAAAATTCAGTGGAGTGGGATGGGAGAAAAAAATATCAGATGTTGAGCTTTGGAAATGTTGAATTTAAGATGTCAAAGTCTGAGTGAAGATGTCAAGTAGGTAGTTGGATTGATGAATCTGGAGTTTGGTTTGGGCTGGAGATTTATGGTTGAGAGTTGCCATCAACACAGAGAGGGTATATGAAGTCCTAAGACAGGTTGAGGTCATGAAGAGAGTGTGGGTATGTAGACTAGTTCACCAAGACTCAGTTTGAACATTAAATAATACAGAAAAAAAGGAAGACCCAGAGGAGAAAACTAAAAAGGGAAGCCCATTGTGAGGTGGAAAGAAAACCAGAGTGGGGCTCCCTGGGAGTCAATAGAAGGAAGAATATCAAGGAGAGAGATATCAATTTCATCCAATCCTGCAGATGAGTCAAACGAGATGAGGATGAAGGTCTTTGAGGGTCACTAGGGAGGTCATTAGTGACTTTGACAAGATAATTTTCATGGAGTGGTGAGGGAAAAGCCTGCTTGAGAGGGTTTTTGACAGTCTGAAAGGAGAGGAAATGGTGGCAACAAGTATAAACAATCTGTCCTGGAAATTCTACTGCAAAAGATAGTTGGAAAAATTGGGCCTTAACTGGTTGGGGAAATAACATGGACCTAATGTATTTTTTTCACTAGAACAAATAACTTCTTTTTGAATGCTGTTGATGAAAATGATTCATTAAAAAGGAAAATATTAATGATGTGGGAAAGACAGGATAGAAACCTTGGAGTGATGTTTCTGAGGAGGCAGGACCTAAATCTAATGCACAGGTTGGGGGGCTGGCCTTAATAGTGGTAGGTAGGAAGACAGTATATGAGTCTGGTCTCTAGTAAGTAGATTGCTGTGGTGGTGGTAAGTCTGAAAATTCTCTTCGAATGGCTTTACATTTTAACAACTTTTTTGTTGTTAAGAATAATTCACACAAGGAGCGCCTGGGTGGCTCAGTTGGTTAAGCATTTGCCTTCATCTCAGGTCATGATCTCGGGATCCCGGGATCCAGCCCTGCATCAGGTTCCCTTCTCAGCGGGGAACCTGTTTCACCCTCCCTCCCTGCCCCCTCCATCCACTCATGCTTTCTCTCTCTCTCTCTCACTCAGATAAATAAAATCTTAAAAAAAAAAAAGAACTCACATAAAAGTATACCAAATATCAATGTGCAACCCAACAAGTTCTCACCCTAAGAAGACTGTGTGACCATCATCTCAGTCAAACAATAGAAAACTGTAGGCACCCCACGAACTCCTCACATGTTCCTTCAAAATCTTTATGCAATTTCCCCTCCTCCAAAGTAACCACTATTCTGAATTAAAACACCATACTTCAGTTATGAACTTTAAAACCTAATATGCAATGTTTTGTATTTATGACAACATTGTGTTTGTGAAATTCATCCACTTCGTTGCACATTACTGTAGTACATTTATTTTTATTTCTATAGCATATTAGACTATTAGATCATATAGTTTGATTTTCTGTTCTATAGTTGTTGGGTATTTGGATTGTTTCTCGTTTTGAGCTTTTAGCCTGCTATGAACTTTATTGTATGCATGTAGAAGGCATTTTTGTTGATACATATCTAGGGTGGAATTGGTGGATCAACAGGCACTCCCATGTTCAATTCCAGGACATAACGTCAATCATTATCATTTCTTTGTATCACTTGTTATCCTACTAGCAATGCACGACTTCCCATTGTCCCCAATTCTCTCCTATGCTTGAAATTGTTAACTTTTAAAATTCAACCTTTGTAGTGAATGTGGATTTTATTTTACATTTACCTAGGAAGTAATGAAGTTGAGTACCTTTTCATATATGTATTGGCCATTTGCATGAAAAATTTTTCTGTAAAGTATCTATGCAGATCCTTTTCTTGTCCTTTTTTTCTATGAGGTTCTTTATCAACAAGGGATCTTTGTAAGTTGTGGATATCAGTCCTCAGCTGGCTATTTATGTTGAAACTGTATTTTCTCTCTGTTGTTTGCCTTTTAACTCTATTAATGTTACTTTCAAGTCGCTGACATTCTTAATTTTAATATAGTCCTACTTATCAGTTTTTGCCTTAATGCTCAGAGCTTTCCCCACACTACAAGAAAACTTTTCCTATGCTTGATTAAAAAGATATTTTCTTCTAGAATTTGTATTGATGGTTTCTCCCATTTAGATTTATAATTGACCTGGAGTTGATAATGGTGTGAGATAAGGTCAGAATTAATTTTTTTTATAAGGAAATCCAATTTTCTCAGCACCACTTACTAAAAAGATCATCCCTTTTCCACATCTCTGAAGGGCCACATTAGTCTGAAAATAAATATCTCTATATGATTGAGGAGGTTTCTTGATCTATTCCAATTTATTAGCCTATGCATTTCCCTTTTATTAATACCATATTATCTGATTAATGTTGTACCCACGCACACGTATTTTCTTAACAAACACGCACACACATATATACACAAATGCATATTTGTCAAATACCACTATACTTTTATCATGTTTTAGAAGTCATATCTATTCAAATCTTTATACATGTTTATCATTTCTGTGGCTTGTCATTCCTTCGCAAACTCCTTTCTGAGCTCTACCTCATTTCCTTTCCCTTCTGTCTGAAAGACACTTTTTAGTCTTTCCTTCAGTGCAAGTCTGCCAGCGCTCAATGTCCTGTTTTCCTTTTTTCAGAAAATACCTTTGTTGTACCTTCACTTTTGAAGAATGTGTCCTTTGGGTGGAGTGTTCTGTGTTGGCAGCTATTCACTCCCCATACTTTGTGAAGATTTTAACCTGGGGGTCTTCTGTTATTTCTGCTGAAAAATCTCCTATAGTCTGGTTTCTGGTCCTTTTGAATTAATCTCTTTTTGTCCCTGATGTGGCTGTTAGATTTTCTCTGATTTTGGTATTCAACATTTTAGAAAGATCTATTTTTTTTTTAAATTTATACTGCTCGTTGCTCACAGTACTTCTTGAATCTATGCTTTCTAACTCATCAATTATGGAAAAATTTCAACCGTTTACTTACCTCTTTTGAAATATGACTCAGGCCCTATTTTGCTTTCTCTCTGGGACTTTAATTACATCTATGTTAGATAGCTTTCTTCTTCCTTTCTCTCTTTTCTATTATCCATGTGTATATTTCCTACTTGTTTTGTTCAAAATATTTTCTTCTGCCTGCCTTCTGGTTCTTTTAAGGTCTGTTTTTTTTTGTTTTTGTTTTTAAGATTTTTTATTTATTTATTTGGGAGAGAGAGAGAGAAAGCACAAGCAGGGAGTGGGAGGGGCAGAGGGAGAAGGAGAAGCAGACTCCTCGCTGAGTAGGGAGCCCCGACAGGGGGCTCCACCTGGGGTTCTACATGGGGCTCTACGCCGGGCTCAATGCCAGGACCCTGACATCATGACCTGAGCTGAAGACAGATGCTTGACTGACTGACCAACCCAGGTACCCCCTTTTAAGGTCTGTATAATTTGCTGCTAAAGTTATCCATTGGATTCTTAATTTTGGTTATTATATTTTTCAGGTCTAAAATTATCTTCTTTTGTTTGTAGTTTTCAGTATTCTTTTGAAATTCTCAACCTTGCTTATGTTAAGCTTTTTTAGCGTAGTTATCTTAATGCCATAGGCCTAATAACACTGTTTTCTGTGTATCTATTTTCTTCTGTGTTTCTTTTCTTTTTTTAAAATTCATGTGGTATTGTCCCTTTTCATGCAAGTTCTTTTGATTAAATGCTGGATATTGTACGTAAACATATATATATTTTTTTAAATATTGAGGCTAATATCTTCCTGCAGGGAGGATATAATTTTGCTTCTGGGAGGCACTAGCAATTTGAATCACCTAATTCAATTTCAGGGATTGAAATAATTCAAACCTTATCTATTTCTGGGTTTGCTTTATTCTAATTGTGTAGCTAAAATATGTGTAGATGACCAGGGTCCCTCCTTCTTGGCTGGACCTATTTTCCAACATCTGTCTCCCTAAGCCAGAGAGGATATTGAAAGTGCTCTTCAGCTGCTCAGCCTTTCACACACCTCATCCTGAGTTGGTAGATGTTCTTGGGATAAATGGCAACCTCAGTTATCTGAGTTTTTTTCTTCTGGAGCAAATGCCACAATTCTTCATTATCTTATTAGTTCTGTCTTGCCTTCAAAAAACTTTTGTGCATATTTTTTCCATGGTTTACTTTTAGTGGGGAAATTATCTAGTCCCCTTTCACTTGAAATGACATTACTTATTACTTCAATTTTTTTGTCTGGTAGGAAGAAAAGGCATTCGTTTTGTACAAGGAGGGGAGAGGAAGTGCTGGAAGTTTGAAGAGCAAGAAGGTGGGAAAGAGTCAATTGCCATAGTGAGAGAGTAAATAGACTAAGGAATTACATAGTATGATTGCTGGGTATTATTAAGAGCATGGTGGGGCTTATGGTTATTAACTAAAAATGGTACCAGGGAGTGTGGTTGTGTTTTCTTTTGCTACGTTCTTTTGCTCTAAAGGGCACAAGTGATTGGTGTTATCCAGGTTTCTGGTTTTGTCAATCAAGTCCAACAAAGACTGTGATGGACAAGGGAATTGAATGTCTGTACTAGGGAGTGAATAAAATGATTGACTATGAAATTTAATTCAGGGGAGGAGGGAAGAGAGGAGATCATGAAGGTGAGAGACATTGAAGAGGGGTGGGCGATCAATGAATTTAAAGGACCCATGGGATAAAAGGAGTGTTGGCCTTGGAGTACTAAAGAAGTGGGCTGGAAAGAGGTGGAGCTCAGAGAGAGGGGTGCATGGAATTGAGATTGTGGAGAGTTTACAGGTATGGATAAGGGCAATGTCTGAGATAGAGACAGAGAAGTCACTGAAATAAATGGAAGTCAAATGAAGAGAGAGGAGTTCAAAGACTGAGAGCTAGAATATCAGAAGGAGTATCTATGTGCATACTGAAATGGCCAGGAATTAAAACAAGGGTACCTTTTGGAAGGTTAGGGGGCCATGAGAAGTGAGAAGAAGAAATTAAAAGAAATGAGAAGATGGAATCTGGCTGTTGGTAAGCAACAGGAATGAGTGGTGGGTGATATAATTTCATGGGGTATTAAGCAGGGAGAATGGTCTGGAAGCACTGATAAGGTCAAACTGGACAGCTATTTCATGTCTGGTTTTATTGCTAGGGGGCTGAGGGTGAAACTACCTGCATCACCTGGGAAGGCTGAACAGGGAAACACCATCTAGAGGGGATGATCAAGTTTCAGTTAATATAAGGAAATGATAACTCTTTAGAGAAGAATTTGAAGATATGTGGTATTTTTGTGATGAACCACAGACTCCAGGAGACACTGCAAGTTTATGTACATCTACACTGAAAAGCTACTGTTGGGAATAAGTAAGAAAATAGATGGGAAAGTATCAAGCACAGTGCCTGGCCTAGAGCATGGTTAAATGTTAGTCTCTTCACTCTAGTAAAATACCAGCTTCCTGTTGTTTAGGATAGGTCTAAAATGTGTCAAGGGAGGAGAGGTTTGTCGACTTATTTAGACCTGTTGATAATAAGCACTAATTAAGCATGTGCTCTTTTTGCACACACATACAGTGTATAATACTGTACAAACGTATAAACTAAATTGCCTTTGGCTGCAAATAACAGAAAATACAGCTAAAATGGCTTAATTTATTATTTATCAATGCAAACAACAAAAGGTCTTATGGTAGGGTGACTTCATGTTTTTTTAATTAAGAGTTCAATGACATCACCAAGGTCATAGCTTCATATTTTCTATTTTTCTATTCTGCATTGTTCAGCATTTTGGATTGTTTTCTTATACTGGCTCTGTTAATGCAAGATAGCTAGTGCAATTGCAGCCACCACACGTAGGTCATCTAGTGGAATAAAAAGGAATGTTTCTTCTTGTGTGCGACTTTTCAACAGTGAGGACTCTACATAATTCTTCTCCTTAAGTTCACTGCGCGGAACTTTGTCCCACACCCACACCTAAACCAATTACTGCCAAGGCCATGAGGCTACCATGGTGGGTTCATACCAACCCGGACCCTCGTTCTGAGATTTCTTGCCTCCTTCTCTGAAGGACATGGCTACACGTCGAATGAAATCAAGACTTTGTTAGCCTGGAAGAAGTTGCTCAAGAAGTTAGAACAGTTGTTTTTTATATTTCTTGTCACAATTATGCTATGTAAATGTATGCAGAGATAATACGTAAACAGGTATAGAATGTATTAATTTTCTATTGCTACACATCAGATTACCACAAATTTAGCCTCTTAAAATAACACATATTTATTATCTCACAGTTTTCATGGGTCAGGAGTCCAGGCAAACTGGATCTTGCTTGGGTCAGGCTCAGGATCTCATTTGGCTGCAATCAGGGGTTGGCGGCATGGAGGTTCTCATCTGGAACTCAGGGTCCTCTTTGAAGTTGATTCAGTTCATTCCCAGAATTAAGTTCCCTGGGGGTATAGTAATGAGGCTCCCCTTTTTCTTGATGGCTGTCAGCTAGGGAATGCTCCCAGCTCTTAGAGGCTGCCACAGTTTCTTGCCATGTGGTGCCCACAGAGAGTTCACAACATGGATGTTTGCTTTTTTCCAGGCCATCAAAAAGGCTCTGAATTCCAACTCTCTCCAATCTGCAACAAGGGAGTTTTACATAACATACCCTAATCAAGGGAGCAACTATCCCATCACATGCACAGGTCCCACGACACCCAAGGAGGGGACATTATACAAGATACATACACCTGGGAGTGGGAATCTTGGAGCCTATTTCATATTCTGCCTACCAAAATATTAATGTGGTTTGTGATTATAATTATATGTTTTTATGCCCAAGCAGATTTACTTTTATAAAAAGAAAGTCTTTCTCTGAATTTAGTACCTAAACTTCTACTGTCCTAGAATAATAAGCACTATACACTCCAGGAGCATCACAATAAAGTGATTTACTACAATGGATTACTAGTAATAACCAATTGCTCCAAATTAAAATTAGATTCCAGAAAAAAAAAAAAAGACCTTTGGAAGTATAGTAGGAGTATAATTGTCAATCTCTTCTTTGCCTGCTTAGTTTTTTTTTTTTTTAAGATTTTATTTATTTATTTGACAGAGAGAGACACAGCAAGAGAGGGAACACAAGCAGAGGGAGTGGGAGAGGGAGAAGCAGGCTTCCCGCTGAGCAGGTGCCTGTTGCGGAATTCGATCCCAGGACCCTGGGATCATGACCTGAGTTGGAGGCAGACGCTTAACGACTGAGCCACCCAGGCGCCCCAGCCTGCTTACTTTTAAAAAATTCAAATTTCTACCCCAGAAGTAAAATTTCTGTCTGTGAATCCTGTCCTAGAATATCCCCTTTCTTCTCCGGTCCTGCTGTGATTTGTCTGTCTCCTCCCTCTGCCAGCTTGAGATTTTCTCAGCTGGGCAACTTGAGGTCCCGACTTGGGGTCAGCTTTTCTGGGGCATGTATGTTGGAACAGAATCAAGACAGTTCTGGGTGGGGAAGTTCTCTAAGCCAAATAAATAAGGAAAAGGCTCAAGTCAACCTCATGGACTCATTGACTCATAGTTTTAAAAATATTTTACTGAATGTAACAAGTGGTTATGGTGTGAGGGTCTTACTCAGATCCTGATTCAAACAAAACAGCTACAAACATATTTGAAGACAATCTGGGAAATTTGAATGTGAATGTGTATTAGAAGGTATTAAGGAATTTTGTTTTTCTATGAAGTTTGATGATGGGTACTGAGGATTGTAAGAATACTTATAATTTTTAAAGATCGGTTTATAAGTATGTAGGAGTACCATGATGGCTGGCACTCAGATTAATAATTGAGGGAGAGAGGAGGGAGGAAACATGGCGGGGGCGGCAGGGGTGGGGGGTGGCAGGGAAAGACAGAGAGCAATAGATGAAGCAAATTCTCAATAATTATTGAATCTGGTGATAAGTATATATGGAAATTCATTATCTTATTCTATTTTTCATATGTTTTAAATTTTTCATAATAAAACATTTTAAAATGGGATTTTCCACATTGCTGCTAAAATTTAATATATTTAGGCTCTTCTCCACTTGAATACCTTTGTAAAGACTAAAAGAATGATGTAGTGGGATGCTTACTTTCCTTCTATATCTCTAATAAGAAGAGACTTAAACAATTAAATGATAAATGTACTTAAAACAGATACCATCTAGATTGATTTTCAAGTTATCTTCCTCTAACATTTTAAAAGTCAAATCTGAATTGTCATGAAGTCCACAGTCTTGGGATTAGTCTGGAATCAAATTTATTTTCCTTTCTCTCAATGCTTTCAGAATAGTTTTTTGAATTCTCTTGGCAAGGTATCTGAAGGTTTGCTTTATTTATTCATAAATCCCTGAGTTCTATCTGCACATTTGGCAGCAACACCTTTATGAAACTAGCTTTCTGAGTAGATTCTGTTCTTCCATATATTGGAATCATTGACAGAGACCCAGACATAAAGGGTGTTATAGAGAAAACCTAAGTAAATAGATTGTGGTGGATAGATGTGCTAAAAAGTAATAGGAAAATGCTTCTGTGTTGCTCTTGCCCCAGTATGAAAATACAGATGTCATCTGCCTTTACAATAACTCAACCCACCCACATACATCGATGGCTTACCAAGGCTCCTGTTTTGCCTTTTGTTTTGCCAACTCCTCTGCTCTGTATGGTGGAATATTACTTCATCCTGATTAGCGTACAACCGAATGACCACCTGTCTTAAATGTTATTAGTCAGACTTTTCTGTTTGTTTTTATGCAGTAAAGTTGATGGAATTCTGTTAAGAGTTGAATTGTGTACCCCCTTCCCCCCAAATTCATATATTGAAGTCTTAACCCAATACTCCAAAATGTGACTTTATTGGGCAATTGAGTCATTGCATATGTAATTAATTAAGATGAAATCATTAGGGTGAGCCCTAATGCAACATGACTGGTGTCCTTATAAAAAGAACTCCATATAAAGAGAAAGAGACCACACAGAGGGAAAACAATGTAAAGACACAGCAAGAAGGTGACCCCCCCCCCATAAACCAAGGGAAGGAACCAAGCTTGCCAACACTTTGATCTTGGACTTACAGCCTCCGAAACTGCAAGACAATAAATCTGTTGTTTAAGCTCCTAAGTCTGTGTTATTTTGTTATGGCAGTCCTAGAAGACTAATACAAACTCCAGACGAAGATGAGATGACTTTTTCTTTACATAGCCATGTTGAACCTTTATTTTTTTGCCTAGGTGTAGGCTTTAGGCATTCTTAAAATCTACATCAGTAAAATATCTGCATCACTCCTTTAGGGTGTGTCTACAAAGCACCGAATGAACTTTTGACTTGCACATAATCAATTCCAACCATGGACAGAGAAAAGCCCAGGTTTAGTGCTGAGCATCTGGCTTGGCTCTCGTTACTGGCTGTCTCTGCTTTGGCAGTCTCTACCCTGAATTATCTCCGTTGGTTTTCTTTTTCTTCAATGTGGGGAGCAGAGGGTACACTGAGGAATATTAAACACGAGATTATGATGTTTTATTTGAACTGGTATTTTTATGTAATAGAATTGCTTTTCTGTATCAATTAAAGCTCTAAAGCCTAGTGGGAGATAATAAAAATAAAATAAGGTAAAAACAGAGAGGAAGGCAAACCATAAGAGACTCTTAACTATGGGAAACAAACTGAAGGTTGCTGGAGGGGAGGTAGGTAGGAGGATGGGGTAAGTGGTTGATGGGCATTAAGGAGGGCACAAGATGTAATATGCACTGGGTGTTATATGCAATTGATGGGTCACTGAATTCTACCCCTGAAGCTAATAGCACACTATGTGTTAACTAAATTGAATTTAAATAAAAAATTATAAATAAATAAATAAATAAATAAATAAATAAATAAATAAATAGGAAAGGACTTCACCAGACCAAGAAATAATAGTTTTCTCTGTAATGTGAGTCTTGTTTTCATTATCTATTACTCGTATGACCCTGGGTAAGCCCCTGAATGCTTCCAGATTTCAGTTTACTCATATACAAAATAGATGTAATCAATCGTAACAATCTTTAAGAAATAAAGTAAGATAGTCAATATGCATTAGTTCTGAGAATACAAAGCACGGTGGAAACGTAAGACATTACAAATTATCAGGTCTATGAAGGCAGAGTCTTACATTACTCTAAACAAATATTCTAGCATATTCCCTTGTTTGGAACTAATTCAGGCTTGAGAAACTGAAATAATTGTTTAAAATAGTTGGAGGTTAAGACAGCCTAATAATTCCTCCTTCCTCCAGAAGTCAGCTGAGGTTAAACACACAATATTATTCTATTTCTGCTACTGGCAGATTATGTTTTTCAAAAATATCCCTCCCAATACATTGATCCCATCCCACATGCTCTTCTTATAACGTGGCTGACTCTCCTCCCACTGGAGGATGGGTCTATGTTCCTTTCCCCTGTGACCGTCCTGACCAGTGAGATGGTGGAAGTGATGCTATGTGTCTTCTGACCTGAGGCAATAAAAGGATACAATGCCCCCTCTTCTTCTCTGTCTCTTTCTGTTTTTCTGTCTCTGTCTTTCTGTATTTCTCAGTCTCTGTCTCTGTCATATTATCTCTATCTGAGGATACTTGCCATTCATTGGAAGCCAGGCATCATGTTACAAGCAAGCTCAGGTCATATGGAGAGCCATGCGTAGCTACTGTAGTCAACGGCCCGGCTAAAATCTCAGGCTGCATCAACTGCAAGACGCATGGGGGAACAAGACTTTTGTTGATTAGAGCCACATTCTTCAAGTTCCAGTTGAGACCCCAGACATCATGGAACAGAGATGGGCTGACCTCATTCTGCCCTGTCAGACTTTCTGACTCTCAGAAACTTTGGCAGATTACAAATGACAATTGTATTATTTGGGGGATAACCGATATATTGGTAAAATTAGATTAGACAGAGGACAGCATCCATTATTGCACCGTGAATTAAAGAGATACACTCTGTTCATAGGAAGAAGCTACTGAAGGGCTCTTTTTTATTCACTTGGCTTTCCTCGTGGATAGAAGAGGAGTTAGAGATTATCCCATGTTTGAGATAAACAGGAGAAGGAGATGGGGAGCGTCCTTGTTTCCATGAAATGACGTTGCTCTGATTATTATGTTTAAGTGCATTGTGGCCTTTTCCCAATCTCAAATCAGATAAGTCACTTGTACCATGGAGAAGAAGTATAGAAGCAAAAAATAAGCAAGAAGAGTTTACTTCTAGGGATGTGAACTGCTATAACAATGTCGAAGTGGGATAAGTGTTCACCAACAGTGAATATGTATCATTTAAAAATCAGAAAAGGGGGGCACCTGGGTAGTTCAGTCTGTTAAGCATCTGCCTTTGGCTTGGGTCATGATCCCGGGGTCCTGGGATTGAGTCCCGCATTGGGCTCCCTGCTCAGCGGGGAGTCTGCTTCTCCCTCTGCCCCTCCCCCCTGCTCATGATCTCTCTCTCACGCTCACTCTCAAATAAATAAAATATTTAAAAAAATAAAAATCAGAAAAGGGAAATCAGTCATTTTCAACTCTAGTTTAATGGCCATTTTTTAAAAATGGAAAGGTCAGTGCGTGTGTCTGTGTTTAATATTTCTAGCACACATTGACTCACTCCCCAGTTATAACTTTCCTTCTCTTGCCTGACCTACTTCGTGTTAAACGTCACTATGGTTATGAAAATAAGGGGCCTGATTAGCATCAGTAGTGGTCACTGGACCACTGAGAACACATGCAGTGGTTTCAAAGGAAGAAATTGGGGACAGAACTAATAATACTGAAATACTGAAAGGTGGAATCTGGTTCTGAGTAATGAGGATGTGGTTTCTAAAATCATCTGATGTGCTTCACCAGAGCTGATACAACTTTTCTTCATGGAAAAAAATAAGCATGAAAGTACGTGGTGTTTTTTTTTTTTTTAAATCTGGTGTCATTTCAAAATTGAATGACAATGTCACTACTTGCCCTTGCCTTTTAATTGACTTCCTTAGAGATTAATCAATAGGTTCACTCTTTGTTTTAGCACCCCCTTGCCCCCAAGAACATTTCTTTTTCTTCTAGGTCTGTGCTGCTAAATTGTCAGTGTGTTTTACTGCTTTCTTATAGGAGGGTTATATTTTTTCCCAGTTTTTTAATTTTATTTTGGTTTTTATTCAAGGTTTCTGGACTGAGGGATCATCAAGTCATGTAAGAAACATACTGATATCTTCAGAATCTGTTGTAAAAGTGGATGGATATCCAATTTAGAAATTTGCTTAGGTCCTGCAATTTACTTTCTTCTAGATTTGTTCGATTGATACATCTTCCATAAAAAAATTCAGTGGTGAAATATTTTTCAAACTTCACACTGTTTATTCCTTCCATAAAAAAAAAATAAGTGCAAGTTATATTGCTAGGTAATCTTGTATTGAATCAAAGAGGTATATCAATCCCTCTAGTGGAAAGAGCACTGGGGGAGATGTCTACCACTGATCTTCTTGCTTTACTACAAATATATTCTCTTTGATTTAACCTAGTCCAAGGCTGTCTCTTTGAGTCAAAAGTTGTGTTGGTTATTTCAAATCACAGAGATACAACTTATCTACTGAAGAGTGCTTTAAAAGATGACTGACAAATTATAAGCAATTTCAGCTGCCTGTAAATGTTTCTGGTGGATTGTTGAGATTGACCTTGAGACCAACCTTAAGCAATCTGGGTATTTGTCTCTCACATATTTCCCTGATGGGTATGAATATGACTTGCATTAAAAATGATGGATGTTGGTAATTTTGTATTAATTGCCACAGGAAAAAAAACCTTAATACCTTTTGATGGGTAGCACTGACCAGAAAGTGAGAGAGGTACTGTATTTCAGCAAAATATTTTTCCTGGAAATTTTTGTGTAAACAAGGTTTGAATTGATGCCTTAGAATAGTTGAGAAAAACGTGTCATTGGCAATTGTCCTAGAATTACAAAATGTGCAAGAAAATGATGAAGTCACCTATTCAACTAAAGTAATCTCCAGGCACGAGAAAGAAAATAGGACATTTATTCTGTTTCACACTTTTCTTGGATCTGAGGTAGAGGAACTGAATCTCAGCAGGTTCCAAAAACAAGTAGATTTCTGCTTATTCTTACTTATTTCTAGTATAATTTCTCCTATACCAGACATAAACATTTATCACTTTATAATGTGAATTCCCCTCATACATCTTTATATTTAAAATTAATTAAATATACTTCTAAAATATTTTATGAAATCAGTTCTATTTCAGTGTGCTTTAAAGAGAGAAGCATTTACTATAGTTTGAAGCCCCGTTTTGTGTGTGTGTTTGTGTGTGTGTGTGTGATCCTAGTGAGCGTTCTTTTTACTATGTATTAAAAGAAACTTTGCAGAAGTAATTTTCTTCTAACAAAAGTATATGTGTATTATGTTTAATCCGTTATGTAACATCTGACAAACATAACAAGGACAAATTACTGTTTGTTCATCTATGCAGAATATTTGCAATTTCCCTTCTGTTTCAATATACTAATTTTTTTTCCTTCTCTGAAGCACATACCATATACCAGGACTAGAGTCAGGGCTGAGTTTACGTAAGTGTAAGGTGGAGAGTTATAATGATTATGTGTGCGGTTCAAGGTATTAGGGAGTATACATGAGTTAAATAATGAGCCAACCATTATCACTTAACATGACACAGGACAGTTTTATTTTTATATTATATTTTATGTGCACACAAACAGAAAATAAATTTACCCTTTAAAAATATTATAAAGTGCAGGTCCAAGAGGTTATGAATTGAAGGCATAAGTACTGGTTTCATAGCTCAAGATTATTACCAAGCTGTGCCGAATAGCTTTGATGGAGAATTTTTCAAAAATGCCAATTGAGACAAATACATTTCAGACTTAATAATCAGAAGGTCCCATTCCCAAAGAAATGGTGTGCTTAAATATTACTATTTTAGTGAACTAATCTGATTGAGAGATTCCCTGGTCTCACTGTGTGGCACTTGAAATACTTCCTTTGGTGCCATGTTTCTAGTCTTCATACTTGTGTATTTGTCATGAAAAAGAATTCCCAAATATTTCAGTTGTGCTGGTCTGGCTGCAACAGTAGTAGGTTTGACCCAAATGAAAAGACAAGAGCTGTCGATTTTCTTCCTAAGCTGTGAGCTGACAAATGGATAATTAGGTGTTTGCAGTTTTCTCAATGCTGAGATCAGACCAACTGTTAGGGAAACACAATGAATGGCTAAGAGGCAAATGACAAAAACATAGCCCCACACTCAGTTCACAACAAAAATATCCCCGCAAAGATTGGGTGTCAACTAATGGAACTTCACAAATGCCTGAGTTAGAGAAAGCAGGAAGGAATAGTCTCAAACTCAAAAGCTCATAGCACGTTTGTACACCAGCAAAATTCGTCTCTGAGCCTTTGTGAAGACTTTTCTCTTACCCATAACAAATTTCTATCCTACACAGATACAAATAGGCAAAAACACTGGTTTTATATCTTCTGTTGAGTTTTCTTGAAAGTTTCCTTTGGGGACTTTCTATTTGAGTTTTTAAGTCTATTATGACTAAGAAATTGCATTATTCCCATTAGTTAAAGAGTTAATTTAAAGTTTTTTTTTTAAGATTTTTATTTATTTATTTGAGAGAGAGAGAATGAGAGACAGAGAGAACGAGAGGGAAGAGGGTCAGAGAGAGAAGCAGACTCCCCGCCGAGCAGGGAGCCCGATGCGGGACTCGATCCCGGGACTCCAGCATCATGACCTGAGCCGAAGGCAGTCGCTTAACCAACTGAGCCACCCAGGCGCCCTAAAGAGTTAATTTAAAGAAATGATCGTAGATCTATGAGTTGGAGCAAGGGGAAACTTAAATTAAGATGTGGGCAATTTTAATCAAGACATGCTATATGCAGTAAACTCTGTGAGATCAGTGAAGGGAAAAAGTGTTTTAAGGTTAATCAGTTTTGAAGAAATGTAACTAGTAGATAACGTGCCCTGATTTTTTTTCTCTGTGACAGGTGTAATAAGCACAATCACTGTTCATCTATATTTCACTGGGCATAAATGCAAATTTCACATTTTCACAGAAGAGAGAATTTTATTACATTATATTGATTTAGAAATAATTCATTAACCTCTACTCCTTCTTTTTCTTTACGTATCAATCTGTCTCTATTCAAGGTTTTATCTTCATTTTTCAACTGGTTACTGTGAAGTGTCTTATAGTGCAAGCTATTAAAAGACTGTCTTTTATATATTCAGCTGTGTCGTTCTTGGCAAAACTCGTACTTATTTTCTATACATGTTTGGATATAGTTTGGGTGTTCCGGAATGCTCCTTGCATTTCCTTGAAGCTGCGTATTTTGATAGCTTTCTATAATGCAAAATATTTGTTGCACTCTTTTATGGATCTCCACCAGTTTGGGAAAATGAAATATATGTCTGTGTCCATTTTTTTTTTCTTCCTCTTCCAAAATCGGGTCTGTCTAAATGTTGATGGATATAACGGCACTGAGTCTATTTCATTAGATCAATGGCTTTCACTGCAAGAGCGGTGTTAATGAGTCACCCTCCCACTCTCAAGACATTTGGCGATGTCTAGAGACATTTCTGACAGTCATGAATGCATGGATGGAGACTGCTACTGGTATCTATGGATAAAGGCCAGTGATGCTGGTAACATCTTACGGCACACAGGAAATCCTCCCCAAAGAGTTATCTGCTCCAAAATGATAATGGTGCTTGAGGTTGAGAAATGCTGTATTAGCTTTGCACTGAAGTCTTTCAGGAGTCCATTACTTTCCAGAAGTGTGAAATCACCTACAGCTTAACTTATCTGTGTCTCTCCTTTCCTTTTTCCATAGAGTTGAAATTTAAGCACCAAATCAGAGATACACAAAAATATGTAAGCACAAGGGTGCTTATCAAAATTCTCTTTATAATAGTAAAAGGTGGAAAACAACCTCAAATCTACCAATGTAAAACTGATAGCACTAATTATGGTGGATACATAATTGGAATATAATAGCACAAAGAAGATGTAGCAATAATATGGAATCACATGTGTTGGAATACTATGGAAAGGGTTGAGTTATTGAGTGAAAATTATTATACCATGGAACATATACAGAGTGGTCTAATATTAGAAAAAAATATATATGTATGTTGTTTATTTATTCCCAGACAAAAAAAAAAAACCCTGCAAACAAAAAAATGTTATTTATCTCTGGGTTTATGAGTCAGTTCTGCAGCTAATATGTACTTCCTTTAAATTATAAAAATAGGAGTGGCATTTTAAAAAGTGTGGATAGCAAGACTTGTATGAGACTGAAGGCAATTTCATGTAGTTGAGAGAGCATCACCCCAGGACCTGAGAAATGGGAGTTTGCACCCTTACCTGGCCACTCACTTACTGTGTGACTTTGGGCCTTAGGTTTCTATTTGTAAATGTCACGCCCCCTTTGAATGTGTTTTGAAGATTAAATGATGCTGGATATCAACTCTCTGTCAAATTTTGCTTTCTTCCCCTTCCTTCAATAAGATCACTTAAGGTATTCTTAGGAGGATTCTTGAAGGTGTTTTACTCCCTATGTACTCCCCACAGTGACCAACAGAGATCTCAGATCTCAGCTGGTCCCAGAAAGGTAACTGCCGATTGATCTGTGGCTGCGTTGGAGAACCTGGTCATCATCTTCCCATCTCCACTGCCGCCTTGGTTGTCAGTTTCCATTCAGCTGGGTTCAATTTTATTCAGTTTAGCTCAACTGATGACTATTAGTGGGACATTGATCTATTTGGATGATAAATATCGATATGAATAAGACAAGATCCCTCTTCATTCCAGCCTCACAGCCCGGCAGGCAAGGCAGATGGATAGAGAAGAGACTCTAATATAAGGGAACAAAGAGGTACAAACCGTAAGTGAGTGGGCGGGTAAGGGAGAGGTGTGAACCTTTTTTACAACTGAGGGCAGGTTATCTGTAGTCTTCAATAATGGGAGAAGTTAGTTGTGAGAGAGAATAATCTCCCAGGTGTCCCCTTCACATTGCACAGCACACCTCGGAGGTGTGGAGTGCAGGCATCTTCAGGAACAGTGAAAGGTCTGATGTGACTAGTATATAGGGGGACAGCTCAAGAAGAATGAGAAGTAGGCAGAAAGAGAAGACTGGGGGTCGAGTAGAGAGGTCCTTGACCAATGAGCCAAGGAAACCAGGGCTGCTTTTTGTGCAATGGGGGGGGGGGGTCATCACTGAAAGTTCTGAATGGGGAAGTAACATGAAAACAACCCTGATTATTGAACTGAGGAAGATTTAAAACCTAAATTTAAAACCTATTTCACTTTACATACAAAAGTAGGCCACTTACTACTACCCTCAGCATCTTGAAGCAAATCACATGGTTAGTAGGTATTTTTGCAACTAATTAGAATTAAGGATCTTTAGACCAAACAATTTAGGGCAAAGACCGTATCTTAGGCTCTGGTGCTGATAAATACTGATTGAAGTTATAATGATAATGATTGATTCCTGAATAAAGTTATTATTTCTCTCTCTAAAATGATCAGATAGAATTAATCTGATGAATTCATCTATTATACAGTCAAGAAATAAATTAATATCAGTGCTTAAATTATTAATTCCAAATTTTTAAAGCAAAGAAATATGATTTCAAGGCGTATTTGGAGAGTATGTATTTCTTGTGGCTGATCTGTACAATTTATTTTTGAGAAGATTATGCTCTTGGCTTATAACACTGTTAGTAAATTCATTTCCGGAGGGAAGAAAATCTTACTTTAATAGTTAGAAAAATTAGTCTTTATCAATTCTAACTTCAGAGCTTATGTTAATTTTAAAGAATGGCCTGAGAAAGCAAATAAAAATAGTTTGCTTATCTGAGGAAAGATATACTGGACTGGAGGACCTATCCACTTTCTTTTTAGACGATTCTTTGGAATATGTTGGCCCATTACCAAAATACATATTTTAAGAATTATACTTCTTTCTAAGCAGTGGTTTGGAGTCCATTTCCAAGTCTAAGGTGATTTAAATTACATGATTTCTCTGTGCATTTCAAATAAGGTTTTTAATATTTTAGTTTTAAGTAATAAAATGCCATTCAAGTGTGTAATTTATTACTAAACCCATTAATATTTATAGCCAAAAAATGATTTTCCTCAATGGTGGGAAAAAACCTCTCAATATCATCTCTTGCTTAGAGAAAAAAAGCAACAACAATGAAGAATCCTGTGACAGAAATATATTTTATGTATACTTACCTTTGTAGACCAAAAACACAGACTTTTCCATCAAATCATTTTCTATAGGATCCTGCACTCTGAAATTCTGAGTTAAGGTTAATTGGTGGAGTAAGTATTTAGAGATATTTATGTGGTTGTATAGCACTCTGTAACCTGTGATTGGGGAAACTTTGTTTTGAAACAAAGAGTTCAATCCAATGAACATATTATTTTACCTGTTTATATAAGGGTTTGTGATGTCCACTGACATCAATCATTAATTTAGTCATTCAATAAATATACATTCAGATGTTAATGTGTGCCAAGCACCTTTTTAAGCATTGAGAATAGAGCAGTGGAAAGGCGAATCCCCAACTTTCACGGCCTTTTGGAATTTACGTTTCGATGGAAATTGGGGAGTATTTCCTTTATTTTAATTTATATTAATGAAGGAAAGGTACAACTCATCTTTTATGGATGTATCCTTCATTCTCAAGTTCTGTAAACCTTTGATATGTTTCCATCACATGCCAGGACTATATTGCACGGTGAAGACTCTCAGAGGAAAACCAGTGTCAATGACTTTGAAGAGTTGATGATTATTCCTTTATTTCTGTCTCCATTCTGGGGATCCAAACATCTCCTGCTTGAATTACTATGATAGCCCCTCTGGTTCTAGTCTTATTTTCAGTTGCTAACACTCACAATTCAAGGCCAAATCGGGATGAAGACCACCGTTATAGTCATCTTCCTGAAGACCACATTTACCATGTCACCTCCTGCCTGAGAACCTTTAATGTTCACTTGTTTCACAAGAAAGGAAGGCTTAATTCTGAAATCTGGTGTCAGGCGGTGTCAGTCAGGGAAGCAGAACCATTGTGTGGATTACAAGATAAGGCATTCATGTTAGGAATAAGATCTAAATATTAGCGGAAGAAGCTGAGGGAGTGGAAGTCCAAAAGATGAGTTGGAGCATGAAGGAAGGCCCTCAGGAGCCCTCCTGAAGTCAGATGCGTCCCTGCTAGATTGGGGCCATGAGCGGGACTGCTAGAGAAGTCTCCAGAAGGCTGTGCCTCTGCATCGTGTGGTGGGTTTCACATGACTGTTGGTTAGCAGAGCTGACAGGTAAAGAGAAGAACGGGTTGCATAGTGGAGGAAAAGTAAGGATTCGCTAAAACCTCTCAGTCTCTTACCATCTCCAACCTTAAGGATTGTCAGAGAGTAGTGGCTACTGACTCTTAGGTACTTTCCCAAATTCATGTAAATCTCTCTTTTGGTCAGCTCTGACCTGAAACTGTAGAAGACGGAGATTCTGCAAAACATAGTTCCAGTCTTGCCAAGTTGATGTAGTGTGGAGTTGCCACGCCTTGTGGTACTGTCAGTCTTCTCTCCTAATTTCCCAATCTCGAAAGCCTTTCATCTTCTCTCAGTTTGGTTTCCTTACTTCATTTCGTAGTCATCTGATCCATCCTACAAGTGCATGTTGTTAATGCTGTCTGATATATCTGAAACACCTATCTGCCTTCTTTTTGCTGTTTGGATACTTGCCCCCCAGTTTAGGTTACCCATGGAACCCTAGATGACAGAGGCTCTGTTCAGAATTTTCATAGCACTTGGGATTATAATTTGTATTAGAAATTCTCATTTCTAGGACTTTGAAATTGTTGTAGAATTTTGAGAAGGATGTGATTAACAATGTAAAAAAAATAGATTTGCCAAGAGGAAATGCTCATTGATCTTGATAAGAGCAGTTCTAACCAAATATTGAGAGTGGCAGAGTTGCACTGATTTACAGAGGACAAGGTAATCTGAAAAGGGGAGAGGGAAGAGTAAACTTGCAGAGGTATAATTTTCAAAAATATGGTGGCTCTAGACAGATAGATGAAGAATAAAAGGAAGGCATGTTCATCATGCTGCGAGGGAAAGGAACAAGGTTGGAAGCCAGGTTTGCCAGAAAGCCGGAAGGGTAGTGACAAAAACAGCAAGTTGAAAAAATCTGTTTTCACTTTTTTAACAAAGATTTTATTTGTTTATTTATTTGAGAGAGAGAGAAAGAGAGAGCATGCGAAAGCACAAGCAGGGGGAGGGGCAGAGGGAGAAGGAGAAGCAAGCTCCCCACTGAGCAGGAAGCCCAATGTGGGGCTCGATTCCAGGACCCTGGGATCATGACCAGAAGGCAGGCGCTTAACTGACTGCGCCACCAGGTGCCTGTTTTCACTTTTTAATATGACCTCATATTGGTATCTGTGAAAACAAACAAAAATACTAAAGAAAGTGGCAGATGTTGCTGTGTCACTTGACTCATGCTGGGCCCTGTTCTATGTGCTTTCCATACGTTAACTCAGTAATTCACCCTTATTGCAGAGAGGTAAGTACTCTTCTTAGCTCTGTTTTAAAGATAAGGAACTATGCAAAGAGGTTACATTTTTTTGACCTACACTATCAATAGCTGGTGAAATACAGAGGTACCATATGAACTTGGCCAGTCTGGGCTCAAAATCTATGTTTTTTACCACTGCACTATATTACTTCTCTATTTAATTAGACATTTAATTTGTGGAGTTAATAAAAGCAACCTGTTACCCTCCTGACTAAGATATCCCCAAAAGAGACAATATAAAAAGTTCTCAACATTCACTAGCACCAACCAATCAGCTTGGAAATCAGAAGAAAGTTCCCTCTACCCTTTTACTCTTAAATTCTTAATTTTTATTTGTGCCTTTTTACTTGTCAATTCATCAGATTAAATCACAAAGTATGATAGATACAGAGACCAGCAACATCGCTATAAGTTGGGAACTTGTTAGAAATGCAGACTCTTAGGTCTCATCTACTGAACCAGAATTTGCCTTTACTGGGATTAATGTTGAGAAAAACTGCTTTAGGGTATCTTTTGGAGAAAAGGTCTTAACAAACTAGGCCCAGCACATCTTCACAGCATTTTTTTCAGCCACTTAACTTCCTTCTCAGTTCATTATACCAGCAGCACATAAACTTCACATAATATCACCTGGGGAGCTTTGAAAAAAAGAAAAAAGATTCTTGGATCTCACCCTAGATCGATTGAATCAGAACTTTCCGGGAAAGTGCTTGGAATTGAAGTTTGTAAAAACTTCTTGAGTTTTTCTGAAGCAGAGTTAGATTTAGACCTTTGGGTCTAGACTGATGCCTCTTCACCTTCTGCCTGGAGCACCTAGGAAATGCAGGATGAAGTCCCGCTCATTCATCAACATCTAGCCAAAGATCACCTTTTCTCATGTGCTTTGCTCAAGTCTTCAAGAGAAATAGTTATTTCGTATCATGTTAAATATACTGTTGTTATTGCACCTAGCGCATCATATTCATTTGTTTCCCTCTCTAGCTCACATCTTTGGTAGAGTTCTGAATAGATGCTCCATAAATTTTTATTGAATCAATGAATATATAACAAGCAGACATGTGTCATAGGCATATAGCAGCATGTAGTAATAATGGTAATTCTTTATTCTTGCTCAGGACTGCTTGCCTTACCATCTACTTTCCCTCATTGCTAGAGTTTTCACAGTCCCATTCTTACAGTTCCTTAGAGAAGAGAGGTCTGTGAATCATGTTGGATCATCATTTTTATGACAAATATTAAATATTTATAATTACATATTAGAGGAAAATGTATAAACACCAAATTATCTCGTTAAATAAATTTCATAAATAGTTCATAGTTTCATGTCAGAAACTAGCCAATGCATTTAGTTTTGTTGTTATTATTTCTTAGAGCTCTAAGAATGACTTGAGATAATGCAAGGTAATAAAAAATAGGTTTTGAAAATTTTCAAGGAGGTTCCCTTTAGAATCAGGAATGAGTATAGAACTATACTTTGACTTCCTTTTGTCTTTTTAAAATCGTGGTCTTTTCATAGAATTCTGGATGTTAAACTTTAAAGAGTGGTTCATAGGAATTATGTTTTTGACTTCTAGTTCACAAATTTAGACCTTCCCAATGGAAGTCAGAAAGTGGGCTTTCTGTGAGCGCAGGCAGTCTCCTGATTATTTAATTTATAATTGCTCCAGCTATTTAGCATAACAAAGTTAGCTAAAGCAACTTAGAAATTAGGCCATGTGGCCACTAGATGACATCAACAAAAATGAATGAAAATCTCCCTTGCCATGTAAAGCACAATTTCCTTGTTCATAGAAACATGTTTTGTTACAGAATTAATAAAGAGACATTTTTACCAGTTGGAATCAAATGATATATCCACTACCTTGTTTAGATTCTCTTCTTTCTAGGGTTCATCTTAATTACTTTAATTAACCCAGTTGTTCCAATTGTAAAACAAATCAAAGATAACATAATCAAAAGTATAATTAAAGAGGAAATATTAACCATAATATATTCTCTTTCAAATATAATCAGAGTAAGTGTTTCCTCTTCCTTGGGAACAAATACATGTATTGATCGCGACCAAAATGTGGGACTTCATTTAAGGCAAACCTTTATAATCACTAAACATAATAGAGTTTATGGCCCCAGACCTCTATCACTAAGTGTGGGAGAAGGTTGGTATAAAGATGACACTGAAAAATAAAAATCTAGAATTTATTAATGAAATATATAAAATTCTAGCTATGCTATATATCATATATATATGATATTTATATATTTATATAAATCCTAGCACCTTACTTCAGTAGAAGTTTGCATTAAGAAGTGCAGAAGACAAGACAAATATGGGGAAATTAGAGAAACTCCAAATATGAAAATGATTTTATGGGGTTAAAAATACCATCAATGGAATAAAGATTTAACAACCAGGAAACATTGTAGCCAAATCAATAGATTAAAAGGTGTAAAACTCACCACAATTAATGGGTAGTCTAAATAAGTTTCCACCTAGTGAAATGATCAGTAGTTGAATCAACCAAGTTTATTTAGCATCATCTGAGGGTGATGGCTTATTTTTAAGCAAGAAACATACAAGTTGGGTAAAGAACAAAACCTTGCCAAAGGAATAGTCTTTTTAGTAGTTACTAAACATCCCCATTTCTAATTTCTCACAGTAACTATTTCAAATTTACTCTTTAAAATGGCCCTGTGTGCTCTTCTCTGGGTGATTTCATTTAGTTCCACACTTTAAATGTGACCTGTATATAGGCTGATGAGTCTTAAGTCTATTTTTCCTCAAGGTTTTTCACTTGTGTCCTAGATTCCCATGCCCCACAGTGCTCTGGACATCTGTAATTGTTTGTCTCACAACCACCGCACTGGCAACAAGCCCAAAGCAGAAATAACACCCCCATCCCAAATATGCCTTTCCACTTCTTTGCTTGGCGGATAATACAATCTTTCCAGTTGTTCATCTAGGAATTCTGGAGGTCTTCCCTAATTTCTTCTTCCCTCTCAATCTTCATAAGCAATCAATAACCTAATCCTGTAGATTTTGCCTATCTAGTATATTGACTGCATCTCATCCTTTAATGCCCTGAGTGGATCTGGTGAGCTCCTAGGGCAGATATTAGTTCCATCTTATTTCATCTTGACTGTAGCAATGGTCTTTTTCTAAGCACCCGTCAGAGCCCTGGCAACACCAACTGCATCTTTGGCCTTTAGTCTTGTTCATGCTACATGTTCATCCTGTGGAGGTTAATGTATGTCATAACCAGATGCGAGAAGGCTTGCTCTGATCCTCCCTAAAGTTGCACACAGCAGGTCCCATTTTAGCTAACTAGTAGAGACCTTCTGGTCCACAAATGGCGCCACTTTTGATAACTAGCCTTTGACCTCACCACAATGCCCTTTGTGCTATAAAAACTGGGGATGAAGGCTCTGGACTTGGCAGAGAATAACTGTGTAGTGCCTGGATCAGCAGCCTCCTTCTCCCACCCCCCCACCCACCTCCCTGCCAGTAAGTTGCCCTGAATAAAACTTTGTGTAAACAGAGTGGAATACCTCCACCTCCTAATAGCACCCACACTCATAATTGTTTTCTTCCCTCCGATCTATTTTTCCACATTGCCAGCAATGTAACCTATTTATTTCGAATACATTCATTTGATTTCTCTTCTAAAGATTCATCCTTTCTGGGGAAATAGTTTAAAACCTATGCTCCATGGCATGTCCTACCAAGCCCTTCTGGATCTGACTTCTGCTATAACTCCCATCTTGGGTCTTAGGATTCTCATGTCCCATTTAAGCTATGTTAGAACTAACATTTTACTTCCTTGAACTTAATTGTGCTCACTGTGCCTCTGTTCATTCTCTGTGCCTGTAACGAATGCCCTCTCCTGCCTTTCCAAGTGCCCCCGCTTAGTACATCCTCTGCTAACAGCCTCCATAACTTCCCTCATAGGATGTGCTTCTTAAGGCCAAGTTCGTTCTCATTGCTTTAAATCTACATTTCTCTAATTTTAAAACTTTTTGTTCATTGGTGATTTCTTTGTAGGCTTAAAAATTGATTTGTCTGTGTTCCTAGTAAATTATGACATCCTGGAGATGAGGAACTGTGATCACATTATCTCCAGGGCTGGAGGAACCTTCAGAGGCTGGTTTTAGGGATATCTGAGAGATAATGAGAGTTTCTAACAAGAAGAACAAAATAGTAAGAAAAAGTAACTGGAAACCTTGTTAGTATTGATGTGCTGATGTAGTAATGGATCCCACAAATATTTTTAAATACTATGTATTTATCATTATACAATGTGTTGAATATGAGGCTGATTATTTTGTTTCTGTATACTACTAAAACTTAACTTCAGAGGTTTTTTGCTGTTTGCTTTATAGCACTCTCCCCAAGAGGTGATTTGTGAGCTTCCAGTAAATACCTAGATAATCCAGAATGTGTTTACCAATGTGACAGGAGCATTTCTGTGGAAAAGAAAACAGTTTTCACACTTTTAGGCCCAGCCATACCACATGATGCTGGAGGGAGCCTTTGTTCCTCTTCTTGTTGAAGTCAGACAATAGTCGTTAAAGAGGGTCCATTTCCATCTTTACACTCCTTGCTGGGTGCCTTTATGAGTTATTTGAGGATCAATCAAACCATTTAAAGTTATACACTGTACCTTTTAAAGAGATAATCACTTGATCTGGAAATACATTGGAATGTCTCTTATAAATAAAAAATATGCAAAACAGCCCAAAACCCAAAGTTTAACTCTTTAGCTAGAGACAACTCACTGGCAGGAAAGCCAAGTATTCAGTAAGTTAGGAGTTTCTCCTTGTTGTAGCAAATTGTCACTAACTTAGTGGCTTAACACAAATTTATTTTAGAGTCCTAGAAGTCTGAAGCAAAGACTTAAGTCTCACTGGACTAAAGTCAAGGTATGGGCAGGGCTGGTTCCTTCTGGAGGCTTTAGGGCAGAACTTGTTTCCTAGCTTTTTCAGCTTCTAGAAACTGCCTGCACTCCTTGGCTCATGGAGGGAGCCATCTCGAAACCAATAGCATAACATCTTCAAATCTCTGTTTCCATCATTACATTTCCTTCTCTGCCTGCCTGTAACCCTCTTGCCTCCCTCTTATAAAGACCCTTGTGATTATTTTGGGTCCACTGGGTAATCCAGGATAATCTCTGATCTCATGATTCTTAATCATACCGGCAAATTCTCCTTTGCCATGTACGGTAAGATATTCACAAGGTTGTATATTAGGATGTGGACATCTTTGGATGGGGGACATTATTTAGCCTACGGCAGTAGGTATTTTATAATCACGCCTATTTAATGATAAAATCCTGAAAGTGTTATCAGCCAGTAACCCTACCTGCCATCAATCAAACATTGAAACCCATTTAAAGAAAGAAAGGAGCAGGGCACCTGGGTGGCTCAGTCGTTAAGCGTCTGCCTTCGGCTCAGGTCCTGATCCCAGGGTCCTGGGATCGAGCCCCACATCGGGCTCCCTGCTCTGCGGGGAGCCTGCTTCTCCCTCCCCCACTCCCCCTGCTTGTGTTCCCTCTCTCGCAGTCTCTCTCTGTCAAATAAATAAATAAAATTAAAAAAAAAAAAAAGAAGAAAGAAAGGAGCAAATCTTTATTATTCTTATTTGAGTTCTGAGAGCTAAATATGCTGCTGTAGTATACTGCAAACCAGAGAGGGTCAGCAATAACAAAAGGAGAGAAGATTCTCAAAGTGAAGAAGAAAAATCCAAGCAGGAGCTTGAGAACTGGAAGAAAGTCCTGCCGTATAGTGGTTATCATGGGACATAGTAAGAAATAATTTTGCATTCAGATTTTGCTTAGCAGATGGACCCTTGGCAGCCTAAGATTGACACTAAGACTGACACTATTGCAACTAGTTGAATAAACAGAAGAAATTCTCATGAATCCTTCAAGCACCAGGTTGACCTTATCATGCTGGGACCAAGGTGGTTCTTCGTGTTTGATCTACAGGAATTCCAAAAGTTTGCAAACCCTAGAAGTTTGCATCACATTTCTGTGGCCTTTCAGAGGGATTATGCTTAATCAACACCGTGTTCAACTTGGCAAAGCTGCTCCTGATCCTTTAAGAAACGGAATGTATATGTTTAGGGACCGTGGCTACTTCCCCTGTCATTTTTTTGTATTATTAGTAAGCTAGTATTAATTGCAGAATTTGAACGGCATAAGAAAATACTAATGCTTATTGCATAATCATGGAATATGCCAGCAAGGACAGTTTCATTTTGAACTGGCAACGATATGAGTCTAAGAGGCCGTTTGCATAGGAAAGAAACTATTGACCTTAGCCAACTTGTCAATCTACACTTGCTTAATTTGCTTATAAACTTTAAATGGTCAAACTTTAAAAAAAATTAGAAATTATCCAATTCATAATCCAGCACAAAATCTCCCAGTCAGTTGCTTTTAAATATAACCTTATGCAAATATTTCCAAATGAAGGTCTTTTTTCTTATAAAATACTTGCCTCTTATTGTAAAGATGAACACATCATCCTTGGCTTAGTAATTCTTTAAAGTAGCAGGTTCTTTATTTTTTTAATGTATAATGTATACTGAATGTTATATAATGAAATTATATTATCATATAGTAGTGAAATGGATTTCCACCAATGTATTTCAGTAGTGAATCTTAGAGATAAAGATTTTATGAATATAAAATGTAAGCAGAATAAAATATAATGAAAACTCTTAGAAGTGGCATCCTTAAATTTTGGCTTCACAGGTTGGAGTTAGGATGTTCATTAGTGCTTGAAAAAGGAAGAGAGCAGAGGGGAAGATGCACACACATAGATGCACACAGACACACAGATACACATACATACACACAGCAAGTGCTTTGGAAAAATCCATAAAATAATAAAATCATAGCATTTTAGAGATGTAAGGGGTCCTAAAAAGAACCTTAGCCTAAATCTTTTATTTCTGGATGAAGAACTAATATTTAGCATCATACTATTTTCAGAAATGGAAGCAACATTAAAGGACAGCATTGTCCACAAAGGAAAAAAAAACGATTCCCAATGTTTAACAACTAGTGCAAGTAAAGAAGAAAAAAATGTTAAAGTGCAAATTAAATTCTAAGTAGGAGGTTAAGGGTCTGGAAATTCTAAGAAGCTTAAAGTTCTGGAAAGACAGGTCAAAAGGCCAAGTACGATTCCAGGCTATCCCATGTAAGATTTACATGAGGGACGCCTTCGTGGCTCAGTCAAGTCTGCCTTCGGCTCAGGTCATGATCCCAGGCTCCTGGGATTGAGTTGCGCATCGGGCTCCTTGCTCAGAGGGGAGCCTGCTTCTCCCTCTGCCTGCCGCTCCCGCTGTTTGTGCTCTCTCTCTCTCTGTCAAATAAATAAATAAAATCTTTTAAAAAAAGGATTTACATGACTTTGACTATTCACTGAGCTTTTCTGAGTTGCGTGTCCTGGCCTGCTCACTTTGCGGTTTTGTGGGGCTCGGTGGATATTTTCACCATTCCTCCAGGGCCTAGGCTAGTGTTCATGCTCATCAATTCTAACTGCCTTTGCCAAATGTCTTCTTAAACTGAAGCAAATATTAGTTAATATTCTTCTACATATCTACAGATTTGGTGGGTGGAAGTGTCTCCTTTAATTTACATTTTCCTACTGATCAATGAGGTGATCAATAGTTTCATATTTGCTATTTTATTCTGTGATTTGGACATTCAAACTTTTAACTATTTTTCTCTTGGGTTACTGGCTTAATTGAAGGTGGTTTTTAATATATGAAGAATATTGCTTTTTTATGTTATGTACATTAAGAAGGTGTTCTTAGAGTCTGTAGCTTCTATTTTAACTCTCTTTTTTAAAAAGATGTACTTATTTGAGAGATATAGAGAGTGAGGGGGAGGGGGCAGAGGGGGAGGGAGAAGGGCAAGCAGACTCTGTGCTGAGTGCAGAGCCCGACACAGGGCTCTATCCCAGGACCTTGAGATCATGACCTGAGCTGAAACCAAGAGTTGGAGGCTTAACTGACTGAGCCACCCAGGTGTCCCTATTTTAACTTTCTTGATCGTGCTTTTAGTTTTATAAAATGTAAAATTTCACTGTGGTCAAATTTGCCAATACAATTCTCTATGACTACTGAATTGCATATCCTATTGAGGAAGATATTTTATTATCCTGAAGTAAAACTATTTTGCTATATTTTCTTCTATTATAGTTAAGATTGTTAACACGTGTTGCTTTTTTTTCACTTCATCTGGAACTTGGTTTTGTTTTCTGAATGTCATGGCATAAGGCTGATGTCTTCTCCCAGTGTTTGAGACACTCAGGTATTAGGGTTATGTTGCTACTTTTTGGCTATGTTTTGGTTTTATCATGATGACTACAATAGATTGATAAGTTGTTAATAGTGTGAGATATGGTCAAATCAGTCAGAAGTACACATGAAAAAGTGCTCAACATCGCTCGGCATCAGGGAAACCCAAATCAAAACCTCAATGAGATACCACCTCACACCAGTCAGAATGGCTAAAATTAACAAGTTAGGAAACGACAGATGTTGGCGGGGATGCGGAGAAAGGGAAACCCTCCTACACTGTTGGTGGGAATGCAAGCTGGTGCAGCCACTCTGGAAAACAGTATGGAGTTTCCTCAAAAAGTTGAAAATAGAGCTACCATACGATCCAGCAATTGCACTACTGGGTATTTACGCCAAAGATACAAATGTAGGGATCCGAAGGGGTACGTGCACTCCAATGTTTATAGCAGCAATGTCCACAATAGCCAAACTGTGGAAAGAGCCAAGATGTCCTTCAACAGATGAATGGATAAAGAAGATGTGGTATATATATATATATATATATACAATGGAATATTAGGCAGCCATCAAAAGGACTAAG
>NC_138372.1:106656040-106693892 GCF_054177405.1 Leptonychotes weddellii | reverse complement strand
TCTTGTCATTTGCAACGACGTGGATGGAACTGGAGGGTATTATGCTGAGCGAAATAAGTCAATCAGAGAAAGACATGTATCATATGACCTCACTGATATGAGGAATTCTTAATCTCAGGAAACAAACTGAGGGTTGCTGGAGTGGTGGGGGGTGGGAAGGATGGGGTGGCTGGGTGATAGACATTGGGGAGGGTATGTGCTATGGTGAGCGCTGTGAATTGTGTAAGACTGTTGAATCACAGATATGTACCTCTGAAAAGCAAACTGAAGGTTCTAGAGGGGAGGGGGTTGGGAGGATAGGTTAGCCTGGTGATGGGTATTAAAGAGGGCACGTTCTGCGTGGAGCACTGGGTGTTATGCACAAACAATGAATCATGGAACACTACATCAAAAACTAATGATGTAATGTATGGTGATTTACATAACAATAAAAAATATTAAAAAAAAGAGAAAGATGCAAGAGGAAAAAAAAGAAACAAGTTCAGCAGTCACTTGGAAAAGAGACATGGACTCTGTTTTGAGTTGCTTTGTTAGGGGAAACTCACTCTTTATCACGAAGTGAAAAAAATCTGGCTTTGTTGCCTCCCTAGTTGTTCCCAGAATACTGGGGAACATTATGATTGAGGGGCCATTCTTGAGATGAATTTACCTTAGGTGTGTTCAATATTTATAGTAGCAGTGTTTTAGATTTCCCCTAAGACAAAAATTGAGGTAGTTCTGAGTATAAGCATATAGATACATATAAATGTTTAAGCAGGTATAAATTGTTTCTTTTTTTTTTTTTAAAGATTTTATTTATTTATTTGAGACAGAGAGAATGAGAGACAGAGAGCATGAGAGGGAGGAGGGTCAGAGGGAGAAGCAGACTCCCTGCCGAGCAGGGAGCCCGATGCGGGACCCGATCCCGGGACTCCAGGATCATGACCTGAGCCGAAGGCAGTCGCCTAACCAACTGAGCCACCCAGGCGCCCAAGCAGGTATAAATTGTTTCTATGTAACTTCTTGTATCTTCCAGGAGAAATCTGGAGCATTCCATAGCAGTGCTATTAGGATGTTCGTCTATGAAACGTCAACGAGTTCAGCTTCACAATTGCAAATACTAAGAGTTAGATACTCATGTATCGATATCTCTATGGAATTATGCTGACAACTTAATTTTTGTACTTTAAATTGATACCCTCTTTGTGAGATTAGGAACCTCGCTCCAATCTTGCCACATTTGGATCTTCAAAGCTGAGAATTTGGAAGTGGGAAGGATTTTCTACCTATGCAAAAGTTCAGAGTGGCAGGAGGGATTAGCTACTCAGTGTCAGAAACAGCAGGCTACTTCAGGGAGTAATTCTTGTGGCCCAGAGAAATCATGAAAGCTCTGGGACTTGCTGTCTGGTTCATGCAAAACACCCAGCAAGTGCTTACTTAAGAATCATATATGGTGCTTACTTAAGAATTGTATAGTTTTCCACATTCTGTTGGAGAAGAGATTATGAGAGAGATTTTTTTTTTTTTTTATAGGGCGCCTGGGTGGCTCAGTCTTTAAGCATCTGCCTTCGGCTCAGGTCATGATCCGGGGGTCCTGGGATCTAGCCCCACATTGGGCTCCCTGATGGGTGGGAAGCCTGCTTCTCTCTCTGCCTGCCACCGCCCCTGCTTGTACTCTCTTTCTCTCTGTCAAATAAAAAATTAAAAAAAAATTCTTAAAAAAAGATTTTATTTATTTGAGAGATAGAGTGGGCGAGAGAGAGAGAGAGAGCACACGTGAGCAGGAGCAGAGGGAGAGGAGAAGCAGGTCCCTTGCTGAGCAAGGAACCTGAAGTGAGGCTCAATCCCAGGACCCTGGGATCATGACCTGAGCCGAAGGAAGACACTTAACCGACTAAGCCACTCAGGTGTCCTGAGAGAGATTTTTTTTGATGGTAAAGATAAAAGGGTAGGTCATTTGACCAATTGTTAAAACAACTTTTTTTTTTTTTTTTTGACCTCCAACCCGTCTTTAGGTTCCAAGATTAGGGACGCCCAAAGCTTCATGTTCATCTTTGCAATCACTGCTGTTGTTCTGACTCTTAGATTGTAGATATTTTCTAAGACTGTGTTGGCTTCTGAAGATTGTTCATATATGCTATTCACTTCTCTGTTGCCTGAGCTCTTATTGGTTAAAGAAGAGCATAGCCTTGCTGTACACTCAAGGAGAATGTAGGAATGTAAATCAAAAGGACTTATTTAGTTAAAACACTTTTTTTTTCTAAAGGAAAGTGTGGTATATTATTAAAGCCAGTATGATTTAATATATTCTTTGATTTGTGCTAAGACCAAAGTAAAATTTCAGCAGTTGGATCTGTCCTCAAATAAGTCATGAGCTGAGTAAACGGGGCTTCCTGGATAAATGCTATGCAAGAATGGGAAAAGGCTTTCTGCTTTAGCCATTGAAGACATGGACAAAATATCTACCCAACACATCACGTAAGCTCCACAAGCACTAGCTACAATTTCACGTTTGTCTGAGAAATAGATGGATGCTTATTGTAACACTAATCTCACTGTTTCGTCATTTGGCTTTCTGACACCTATCTTGAAAATGGTGTGTGTGGATTAAGGCACAGGTTTTTATTCCTCCTATAATGAAGGTAACACTGATACCCTGTGTCTAGTTATAAAGAATAAAAAAGCAGTAAGGAGCCGGTATATCTATTCTTCTTTGTGACAAGGAGTGATTTATAGCAACATGCCATGCTGAGCATATGCTCTATCTAACAAGGGTAGTTATTATTTAAGTGAACCATGCTAGATCAAATTGCAAGGAAAGTTTTGAAAACTTTAATTAAATTCAATAGAATGATTTTGTTTCCGTTTCTATTTTGCTCGATCGTATGTCTGCGAGTGCCACACAATAAAGGGCTGTAAGATTTGAGTGAATTTTACTATTGAAATTAATCCTTCAAAATATCTGATATTTTGTAATTGTTTCCTTTTTCTTCTTTTCATTCTTTTGCCATCATTTTTTCTATTTTTTGATTAGGTTTTTATTTATTTATTTAAGATTATTTATTTGATTTTAAGGGGAAATTGGGTGGGGATAATCACAACAGCAAAACTGCAGTAATAACATTAAAAGGATTCATACGTGGTATTTGGACAGGACGTTGACACTTACAAAAAAAAATCCCTGAACTCTCATGACCTCATGTAATTCAAGCAGACTTAAATCCTTCATTGTATTTTAAACAGTCTTATTTTAGTGCCTATAATTTCACATTGTTTTTTTACTAATTGATAAAATTGAACAAAAAAATTCAGAGCCACTTACAGCATAAGTCACTAGGTGATTATTTTTCTTTTCTTCAAAGTGACATGGATGGCTCTGTCAGATTGAGTGTTCAGCAGATAAATGAGTGGGTTGAGAATTACTATAGGCTTTCCCCTCTTGGCGAGGCACAGAGTCCTGGCGGAGATACCGCCGCCCGAGCTTCTGTTCAGCAAAGCATCTCTCTGGAATCTCCCCTGCAACAGAACAGCCAGCACTGAAACCAGCCCACCGCGCCTTCCCTCCCTTTGCAAGCAAATGCCTGTGGACAGTACAACTTAGTGGACAATAACTAGATTTGCTGTAAGGGCAAATATAATACAGGAGCGACAAACTAATCAGTCTATTGTTATTTTGACACATTTAGTTACCTTTTAGAAAATGCCCTCCTAATTTTTCGGCTTGACATGATCTCAGCATCCAGTAGAAACCCGAGGATTTTTCATCCCATTGACAGGAATCCATTAATAAAACAGCAATCTTTTGTGTATAGTAATCTTTAATCTTATTTTGTCACACACTTCTCAGTAGCATTTCCACCCGTTTTACAGTATAATTTATGGCACTGAAACAACTCCTGCCCTGGAAAAGGTCACTCTGTCAAGGTTTACTTGTCTTTGAAGAAAAGGAATAGAGCATTATTTATGAACCAAAGAATGCACTTCACTACTTTAATCAATCAGGAAGATGCTTGTATTATTGTATCTTTTGCCACTGCCCACCCTCCCCCCACCCCAAGAAAAACATAAGCAAAGGATCCACCAATCTTGCTTTCTCTTTTGTGTTGCAGAAGGCCTCTTACCTTTTATGTCTCTTCTGCTTTTGTGTTTATGGCATGATGGAAATAACAAGCCTGATGATGTCTGATATCTGGGAACAATTTGTAAATTATATGCAAGGGGTTGATCTTTTCTAAAGATCACAGAACCTCTGGACAGATTAACCAGCTCATCCAATATGCTCATCATGTGAAATTCATCTGATAAAACAGAAGGGGATTTGCAATTAAAGGCTTCCCGATAAAGAAGACATTGAAGAGGTTTGAAACTGTCTTAGAGAGTAATCAGCAAAACAAAAGCAATTATCATGTTTTTGTACAGAAGATCCCAAAACATAACCACAGTTGGTTCCCATATGTTTCTAGAAACCACCACAAGCACAAATTAGAACATGCTGTGTGGGGAAATGAATTGGTAGTTCATTAGAGAAAACAGTTACAGTTTGAATAAATGTCTCCAATAAGGATTTAATTTAAGTTACAAAGGATGTTGGGTGTGAATTAAATACCAATAGATACCAATGCCATCTTAATAGTTTAAAAAGTATGGGAAAAATGTATTTAATTACAAAATGGTTAAATATGGATCCATGCATTTTTGGTTATCTATTTTATAACACATGGGTATGACTTTAAGAATATGTAAAAATATGTAAAAATCTATTGGCAATGACTCTTTAGAGTTTAATGGGAAAAATAAACTATAGAACTGGAAGATGACATTAGTGTTCAAAAAATATATTTTTAAAAAGTTACATTAACTAAAGCACCACATAGAGAGTATTCAGGCATTAGAGTGATTGCCAAGTAGACTTAAGAGACTGGGTCAAATAACCTTAAATTATTAGTTTATTTATTTACACCCACTACAAGGATTTAGAGATTTTTTTTTTTAATTCAATTAGGACTCTAACCACTTGAAAAATACCATAACAGATTAATTCAGTCAGTAGTTTAAAAAATAACTCCCATCCCTCAAAATGATGATAATAGTCATTCCATTACCAAATGAGTGAACTGGAATTTTAAGTATTAAAAATTTTTTTAAAAGATTTTATTTATTTATTTGAGAGACACAGAGAGAGTGCGCACACATGCGCGTGTGCACACAAGTGGAAGGGAGGGGAAAAGGGAGAAGGGGAGGGAGAAACAAGTTCTCCACTGAGCAGGGAGCCCCATGCGGGGCTCGATCCCAGGACACTGAGATCATGACCTGAGCTGAAGGCAGATGCTTAACTGACTGAGCCACCCAGCACCCCAAGTATTAAAAAATTTTTGTAGTGATTTGAAAAAATTGCTTTTACACGCAAATAGATATTTTGGTTTCCAGAATGAGGATAATAAAAAAGTTCTTTCAAGGCTCAAGGAGGAAGGAACCTTGCAATTGGGCCGATGTGCAGATGAAAGAGAGAAAGGGAGATGGGAAAAGGCGAGAAGTGTTCCTTAAAGTACAAGGCTGCTTATTTAAAGTGGTATCTGGTTCACCGCCATGTCATAAATTCTCCCAGTTTCCCAATAGAATGCTTATGAAGAAATGAAGACATAGGATGAAAGCATGACAATTCACGATGTTGAAACATAAGGCTGACCATTTTTAATTTTTTGAGGAACCTCCATACTGTTTTTCATAGTGGGTGCACCAGTTTATAAAAAAATAAAACTAAAATATGATCCAGCAATTTTACTTCTGAGTATGCATCAGAAGAAAACAAAAACACCAATCCAAAGAGATATTTGCACCCCTATGTTCATTGCAGCATTATTTAGAATAGTCAAGATGTGGAAACAACCAAAATAGCCAACATTAGATGAATGGATAAAGATGTGATACACATACACACACACACACACACACACACACACACACACTGGAATATTACTCAACCATAAAAAAGAATGAATTTTGCCATTTACAACAACATAGATGTATCTAGAGTCTATTATGCTAAGTGAAATAAGTCAGAGAGAGAAAAACAAATATCATATGATTTCACTTATATGTGGAATCTGAAAAACAAAACAAATGAACAAATAAAATAAGACAGAAACAGACTCATAGACACAGGAAAGAAACTGTTGGTTATCAGAAGGGGAAGGGGTTGAGGGGGTGGCATAGGTGAACGGGATTGAAAGGTACAAACTTCCAGGTATAAAATAAATTAAGTCATGGGGACGTAATGTATGGCATGGGGAATATAGTCAGTAATATTGTAGTAACTTTATATCGTGATAGAAGGTAACTAGACTTATCATGGGGTACATTTCTTAATGTATAAAAATATCAAAGCACTCTGATGTACACCCAAAAATAATGGGATATGGTATGTCAGTTATATTTCAATAAAATATATATAAGGCTGACTGTTAGAGTCTGAGAAGACATGGCATAAAGTGCGTTATAATAGATAAAGTATGGTGCCACACCTAAAATACAGCATCCTGCTCACTGGAAAGAGAGTAATGGTGTACAACACCCCTTCCCAAAGTGGGGATATACCACAAATGCTTCTCCACGTCTGTTCACTGTCTTATCAGTCCTTAGCAAAGTTTCTACCATGCATATGCATCATTTGAACATCATTTCCTTTTGATATCACTTCCATATAAAAAATGTGCCTATTTTCATTTTTCATTTTGGATCTTGCAATTTTCGTAAAGCAACAGGGAGGGAAAAATTGACAATGATTCAGTATACTGGAAGCCACAGAGTAACAAGGGGGAAAAGCATAGAAGTGGAAAGGAGATAGCAAGAGCCCTATAAGCTATGTGCATAGATCAAAAATGTTGTTGCATGACATCATTTAAGAGTGTCAGAGAAATGGGATGAGGGTTAGAGTATCACCTCAACCCAGCAAATCAGTCTGGAGCACTAGGGAAGATTTATGGGCCCTAGAGCAGATTGTTGGGTCAAGGGCAGTTCTATAGTTCATTTAATTTCTAAGGCTCAGTTTCCCCATCTGGAAAGTGGAGATGGTAACAGGAACATCCTCAGAGAATTACAGTGAAAATTAATTAAGGAATCATGCAAACCATGTAACTGCCTGACACGCAGTGAACCCTCAAACAATAATTATTTTGATTTGAGGGGCGCATGGGTGGCTCAGATGGTTGAGTGTCCCACTTTATTTCGGCTCAGGTCATGATCTTGGGGTCCTGAGATTGAGCCTTGTGTTGGGCTCTGCACTCAACGGGGAGTCTGCTTGTCCCTCTCCTTCTGCCCCTCCCCCTCCTCATGCTCTCTCTCTCTCTCTCACAAATAAATAAATCTTTAAAAAAAAGAATTATTTCGATTTGAAAATAGAAAATGGCTGACCAAGGAAAACATATATTTGAGGCAATTTAGTACGGGAAAAGCCAGAGCACAATCCATAGGGAGTGACTGTTTTGCGCTGGGGAGAGACACTGCTATCGTCCTGGGACAGGATAGCATTTAGTGCTTCCTTCACCAATCATATACAGAAATTTCTTTTTTTTTTTTTTAAGATTTTGTTTATTTATTTGAGATTGAGAATGAGAGACCTCAGACATGAGGGGGCGGCGGGGGCAGAGGGAGAGAAAGAAGCAGAGGGAGAAGCAGTCTCCCTGCTGAGCAAGGAGTCTGATGTAGGGCTCGATCCCAAGACCCCGGGATCATGACACGAGCTGAGAGCAGACACTTAACTGACTGAGCCATCCAGGCGCCCCACATATATAGCATTTTCTCTTGGATTCTTGTCCTAAGGACTTCTGGGGAGGCCCACACCGACACACCTCACATATCTCTAGTGGTCAACACGGTCTCTGGCTAGACCTTACTTAAAGATTTGTAATGAGGAGAAAAAGACATGAAGCTTATTAAAAATACAGCAAGTTTGGGATGAATTGAACGTGACTATTCAAAGCCAATGGCAGAGACTAGAATATGCACTTTGACATGCCTCACAATCCTTTTTTTTAGAGGTGGGGAGGGGCAGAGGGAGAGAAAGAAAGAGAGAGAGAGAGCAAATCTTAAGCAGGCTCCATGACTAGCATGGAGCCTAGTGTGGGCTCAATCCCAGGACACTGAGATCAGGACTTGAGCCAAAATCAAGAGTCAGACACTTAACTGACTGAGACACCCAGGCGCCCTGCTTCATAGTCATTTCTAATGAAAAAATGCCTATTAAGGATAGACATACTGATTGCATAAGTGGACATTTCTAATTAAAAATGGCTATTAAAAAGAGACATTTGGGTGATATATATAAAGAAACAAAAAATCATATGGGTTTTGTTTTTTTACTTTTTCCTTGTAAAATTTGGTGCTAAACGATAATATTTTTATTATTCAAGAATCTTATACATAGCTAAGTTGTATATTGAGGCCACAAAATGTATTGGCAGACATATAAGAATTCCAAAAAAAAATTGTCACAAAAAACTACAGAAAAGAATATTACAGTTAAAGGAGAGAGAAATCAAAATTAAGAACTCAAGAATTGTGAAGGCATAACATAAAAGGAGAGTGCTAATATGAAACCATTTAAAATACAGTTGTGTAGGTAATTATTTTAAATGAAATTGTTTAGGTAATTATTTTATACAATCCAATTATAAAATTGAAAAAATATTAAAATTATTATTGAAGGAACAAAGATAGAAAGTAAAAAAAAATTACTAAACAAACATAACTGATCAAAATTTCAGATTGTATTAACAAATACTGAAACTGGGAAGCCTGGGTGGCTCAGTTGGTTAAGTGTCTGCCTTCGACTCAGGTCATGATCCCAGGGTCCTGGGATCCAGCCCCACATTGGACTCCCTGCTCAGCGGGGAGCCTGCTTCTCCCTCCCCCTTTCCCCCTGCTTGTGCCCTCTCTCTCTCTCTCTGGCAAATAAATAAATAAATCTTTAAAAAAAAACAAAACAAAGACAAATACTGAAATTTAGAGAATGAGTAAAAGCGAGCTTTATTTACAGTCTTACATGAAAGAAGTCAAAACATGGAATTTTATTTTTGTTATCTTTTAAAATTAGTAATAGAATATATAACTTCCACATCCTGGAGAAAATAAAAGTAAATAAAAGTAAAAAAATTAAGTGAATACATATAAGAAACAGAAGATAAAAGATACAGAAAAAAGTATTAAAAACAGAAAGTATGCTGCCCGTATAGACTCCCCTGACTACAACAGAAGTTCCCAGGGGCGCCTGGGTGGCTCAGTCACTTAAATGTCTGACTCTTGGTTTCGGCTCAGGTTGTGATCTCAGGGTCTTGAGATCAAACCTATATTGGGCTCTGCACTTGGCACGGAGTCTGTTTGGGATTCTCTCCCACCCCCTCTGCCTCTCCCCTTGCTCGTGCTCTCTCTCTCAACATAAAAAAATAAATAAAATCTTAAAAAAATTCCCAAAGGGCGCCTGGGTGGCTCAGTCGTTAAGCGTCTGCCTTCGGCTCAGGTCATGATCCCAGAGTCCTGGGATGGAGTCCCACATCGGGCTCCCTGCTCGGCGGGAAGCCTGCTTCTCCCTCTCCCATTCCCCCTGCTTGTGTTCCTGCTCTCGCTATGTCTCTCTCTGTCAAATAAATAAATAAAATCTTTAAAAAAAAAAAAATTCCCAAAGGCAGATTTCTTATTTGTCTTATCTCCCAACATTTACCAGAAGCCCCCTGATCATAATAAGAACTCCAGTTTTTTGTTGCCTGAATGAAGACTGCACATACTGATTTGAAAGAGTGTAAATGTGACATTACCTAGTAAAAGACAAAAATCTTTTAGAAATTGTATTTGAGATCTTCCTTTTAGCTTTGATGGATATCAAGGAATAGAATAATAAATTAATGACATTGAATTAATAAAGACAAAACTTTACATCACATAAAGACAGATATACTTTTCTTTCAACTGAATTATTTAGGCTCAAGATACTAACGTGCACTAAAAGCTACAATAATTAAAATGTTGATATCAGAATAGATTGATCAATGGGTTATGTGTATATAGATATGTATATACATATATTTGGAAATATAGTATTAAGAATGATAAAGTCACAGTATCAATGATATCAGTACATTAACATTACATAATACTTTTTGTAAAATGGACTATTTGGGGAAAGAAGTCATATTGGGTCTTTGCCATACAACCTACAGCCAATTAGATTTAAAAACAAAATTAAGAGGAAAAGAAAAACCTAAGAAGTATGCATGAATATTTTCTACCTGCCTGAGAAAAGACTTCTTTTTTTTTTTTTAAGATTTTATTTATTTTTCAACAGAGAGAGACAGTGAGAGAGGGAACACAAGCGGGGGAGTGGGAGAGGGAGAAGCAGGCTTCCTGCCGAGCAGGGAGCCTGATGCGGGGCTTGATCCCAGGACCCCGGGATCATGACCTGAGCTGAAGGCAGACGCTAATGACTGAGCCACCCAGGTGCCCAGGGGAAAAGACTTCTATACCTTCAAAACAATGAAGAAATTACACTTAAAAGTACTGATAGGACTGTCTTTCAAAAACTCAAAGTGACCTGGACATTGTAAATCAATGTAAAAATCTTGTAAGTGATAAACTGAGTATTACATTTGCTGTGTATATAATTTATAATATTCTACCTGTGATAATATATTTATTATTTAATATATTTATATTTTATATTTCATTTTATTTATATTAAGGTTTATTAAGTTGTATTTATTTTTAACTTTCTTAATATAAAGATACCGTGAGTAATTACGACAAGCTTTAAAACCCGATTTTTAAAATAGGTGAGTCATGAACGCTTTACAAAATAGGAAATATAAATATGAAAACAAACATACCACAGTGTTCAACCTTACATGATTATTCAAATTAATGTATATATTAAAAAGTTATGGTATTTTTTTAAAGCAAATTAGGGTTTCTTTTAAAATTTAATAATCAGTGCTGATATAGGTGCATGAAACTCGTGCTCTTAGGCATTGCTCCAGCAAAGTAAATAAATACATTTCTAGAAAGTGATTTGGCACCAGGTTCCAAAAGCCTTTCAGAAGTTCTTTTTGCTTCACTCAGTAACTCCACCTTCATTAAAGCTGCAGCAAACATTCATGAAGTACATTCATCATGTAATTTTTAGGTAAGTATACATAATTTATGTATTTATTAAATATATTTATATATTTTTTAAAAAAGAAAAGATATTTCTCTAAAAGGAGAAAAGAAAATGACAGACTGAGAAAACCGTGGAGAATTATACTGGATGTCAAGTTGACTCTTCCACCCTGGAGAGAGAAACTTGTGTTTTCCTGAGGTAGAAATGAGTTATCCAGCTCTGGGGTCAAACTAATCTGATGATTTGAAGTTGTCACAAACAAAATGTATTTGGGTATAACTGGATCCCATGAGAAAAGCAGCCTTTTCCCCACAGACTCAGAGTGAGGCTAACAGGAGTCTGTGACCTGGAACTGGAAGTGACATTTATTAATCACCAAGGGTATAAGCTCAGCAGTCTTCTGAAACTGGAGACATGGGTGAGTAGTAAGCGGCAGGAGATGCTGGTGAGCCAAGCTGCAAAAATCCTCAAAAAATTATTAGCAAACTGAATTCAACAGTACATTAAAAGGATCACATGCCATGATCAAGTGGGATTTGTTCCAGGGTGTGGGGGGGTTCAACACATGCAAATCAATAAACGTGATACTTCACATTAATAAGGTGAAGGATAAAAATCATATGAGCACTTCAATAGACACAGAAAAAGCATTTGACAAAATTCAACATTTTTTCATGATAAAAACTCTCAACAAACTCGGTATAGAAGTTTGTACCTCAACATAATAAAGGCCATGTATGCAAGCTAACATAATACTCCATGATGAAAAGCTAAAAGCTTTTCCTTTAAGATTAGGAACAGACAAGAATGTCCACTCTTGCCACTTTTAATTAACATAGTTTGGAAGTCCTACTCTAGAGCAATTAGGCAAGAAAAAGCAATAAAGATATCCAAATAAGACAAGGAAAAGTAAAATTGTGTCTGTTTGCAGATGACATAATTTTTTATATAGAAAATCATAAAGGCTCCACCAAAAAATAGTTAGAACTAGTAAGTTCAGTAAAGTTGCAGGATACAAATCAATAAACAAAAATCAGTTGTGTTTCTATATGCTAAGTATGAACTAACTGCAAGAAGAATTAAGAAAAAAATCTCATGTACAATAGCATAAAAAACAATAAAATACTTAGGATTAAATTTTAACAGAAGAGATAAAAAAATCTGTACAATAAAAACCATGAGATAGTGATGAAAGAAATTGAAAAAGACACAAATAATTGGACAGATATTCTGTGCTCATAGATTGGAGGAATTAATATTGTTAAAATGTCCATACTGCTCAAAACAATCTACAGACTCAATGAAATCCCTATCAAAGTTTCAATGACATCTTTCACAGAAATGGAAAAAAATATCCAAAAAATTTATATGGAACCACAAAAGACTCTGCATAGTCAAATAAGTCTTAAAATTTTTTTTTTTATTTGAGTGTAGTTGACACACAATGTTATATTAGTTTCAGGTGCAACATAATGATTCAACAGACTTATGCATTATGCTACGCTCACAAGTGTAGCTACCATCTGTCACCATACAATGCCATTAGAAATCAGTGACTATATTCCTTATGTTGTGCCTTTTATTCCCATGACTTATTCATTCCATAACTGGAAGTCTGTACCTCTTACTCCCCTTTACTCATTTTGCCCATCCCTCCACCCTGCTCCCCTCTGGCAACCATCAATTTGTTCTCTGTATTTATAGGTCTGATTCTGCTTTTTGTTTGTTTCTTTATATATGTGTTTTTTTTTTTAGAGTCCACATATGAGTGAAATCATATGGTATTTGTCTAGCCAAAGCAATCTTAAAAAAGGACAAAGCTAGAGTTACCACACTTTAAATTTCAAACTATGTTACAAAACTATAATCAAAACCATAGTGGTATTGGTATAAAACCAGACACACAGTTCAATAGAGCAGAAAAGAGAGCTCAGAAATAAACCCATGTGTATATGGTCAATTAATTTATGACAAAGGAGCCAAGAATATGCAATGGGGAAAGGATAATTTCTTCAAAAAATGGTGCTGGGAAAACTGGATATGCACATGTAAAAAATTAAACTGAGCCCTTATATTACACCATATACAAAAATGAACTCGAAATGGATTAAAGACTTGAATGTAAGACCTGAAACAGAAAAACTCCTAAAGAAAACCTAAGGGATATGCTTTTTGACATTGGTTTTAGCAATGATTTTTTTTTTTTGATTTGACACCAAAAGCAAAGTCAACAAAAGCAAAAATAAACAAGTAGGACTACATCAAACCAGAAGGCTTCTGCACAGCAAAAGAAACCATTAACAGAATGAAAAGGCAACCCACGGAATGGGAGAAAATGTTTGCAAACCATATATCTGATAAGGGGTTAGTTAATATCCAAAATATACAAGGAACTCATATAATTCAACTAACAAGCAAAATAGCAAAAAATCCCCCAAATAACTAAATTAAAAAGTAGGCAAGGAGCCTACAAAGAAGATGTACAAATAGCCAACGGTACATGAAGATGTACTCAACATCACTAATCATCAGGGAAATGCAAATCAAAACCACAAGATACCATTTCACCCTTGTTAGGATGTCTGTTATTTATTTATTTATTTTTAAGATTTTATTTATTTATTTGAGAGAGAGAGAATGAGAGACAGCACAAGAGGGAAGAGGGTCAGAGGGAGAAGCAGACCTCCAGCTGAGCAGGGAGCCCAATGCGGGACTCGATCCTGGGACTCCAGGATCATGACCCAAGCCGAAGGCAGTCGCTTAACCAACTGAGCCACCCAGGCACCCCAGGATGTCTGTTATTAAAAAAGACTAGACAGGGACGCCTGGGTGGCTCAGTCGTTAAGCGTCTGCCTTCGGCTCAGGTCATGATCCCAGGGTCCTGGGATGGAGCCCTGCGTCGGGCTCCCCGCTCAGCAGGAAGCCTGCTTCTCCCTCTCCCACTCCCCCTGCTTGTGTTCCTGCTCTCGCTGTGTCTCTCTCTGTCAAATAAATAAATAAAAATCTTTAAAAAAAAAAAAACTAGACAAAGGCAGATGAGGTATGGAGTAAAGGGAACCCTTCTGCACTCTTGGTGTGAATGTAAACTCGTATTGATGCTATGGAAAATAATGTGGAGGTTCCACAAGAAATTAAAAATAGAACCACCAAATCAGCCAGCATCCCAGATATGGATCTCAATACATGTCCAGCCCCACCCAATCTCTGTCTGAAGAGATATCTGTGTTCCCACGTCCATTACAGCATTATTTATGATAGCCAAAGTATGGAAACAGCCTAAGTGTCCCTTGATGGATGAATGGATAAAGAAAATGTGACATATTTATATATAACCCTTAAAAAAGAAGGAAATCCTGGGGCGCCTGAGTGGCTCAGTTGGTTAAGTGTCTGCCTTCAGCTCAGCCCCACATCAGGCTCCCTGCTCAGCGGGGAGTCTGCTTCTCCCTCTCCCTCTGCTGCTCCCCCTGCTTGTGCTCTCTCTCTCAAATAAATAAATAAAGTCTTTAAAAAAAAAAGGAAATCCTACCATTTGCAACAAAGGGCATTCTGCTAAATGAAATAAGTTGGATAGAGAAAGACAAATCCTACATGGTATCCCTTATGGGTGGAATAAAAAAAAAGTCAAACTCATAGTAACAGAGAGTAGAATGGTGTTTGTCAGGAGCTGGCGGGGCGGGGGGGGCGGTAGGCATATTGGAAGAGGCTGGTAAGAGGCACAAACTTCCAGTTATAAGATGACTAAGGTCTGAGGATCTAATGTATAACATGTTGACTATAGTTATAATACTGTATTGTATAATTAAAATTTGCTAAAAGTATAGAACTTAACTGTTTTCACCAAAAGAAGAGTAAATATGTGAGGTGATGAATGTTCTAATTAACTTGATGGTGGAAATCTTTTCATAATGTTATACACACACACACGTATAATCCTGTTGTATACTTTAATTTTCTTACAGTTTGGCCAATTATATCTCAATAAAGCTGGGAGGGAACAATAAACCTTCCTGTGACCTACGTCCCCTGGATATACAGTTCTTAGTGAACATTCTTCAACATTCCACCTCTGCACTTGTACCTTGGGATTTGTATCTTTGTGCTCTGAACTATAACAGGAGACAGTTTACACAGTAATTCCAACTGAGCTCTGGAGACAGACTGACATGGGTTTAAATGCTGCTTCTACAACTTAAGTGATATCTTAGGTAAGTTTTTTGACCACTAACTCTCAGGTTCTGCAACCACAGAACGTGGAGTATGTATGTGTATATGTGTGTGCGTGTGCACGCACACATGCATTAGATGGAAGGTGTTTCAACACCTTTGGTGTCTTAACACCATGAGTGGTGTTTGTTGCTGGTAAGTATGTATGTCTGTATGTGGGTATGTATGTATGTGTACACTGAAAGAGATTTTCTCCACTACCCAACATTACTTAGCTGGGCTCCTCTGAGCCCACTTCTCAACTAAGCTCCAACCTTGACCTATAAAGACTTGAACAAACACTAACATAGTTTCTAACAGCTCAAGGCCACATCCCAAGGATGATCTGAGCCCCATTAAAGTGTCTGCCTGAGAAAACTCAAGCTGCCAGAAGAAGAATTTGCTCTTTGTTCTCGCGGACACCTGAAGATACACCCTGTCTCCCAGTCTGTGGGAGGGCAGAAGTTGAACTTGGGTAAGAGCCAGTGAACAAACCCAGATGGGTTTCACATGGACCAACCTTTCCTTCCTGCCTTTTGTAGTTTTTCACTTCCCAGACTCCACAGAGCCCCCCTCCCACTTCCTCATTCTCTCTTTTAAGGTCCAGCCACCTCTACAAATTAAAGTCCAGATCAGCCTCTGCTGGGCTCTTCCCTGTTGGAGTAGTATATAACTGATTAAAGTCTGTCCTTAGCATCTTAACTAATGCCCCCAAACCCCCTTTCTTTTGGCAACCATCAGTTTTGTTCTCTGTCTTTATAGGTCTGATTCTTTTTGGTTGTTTGTTTATTCATTTGTTTTTGGTTTTTCAGATTCCACACATGAGTGAAATCTATGGCATTAATCTTTTTAGAACTGAATATTTCTATACTATCCAAAACTTAAAAGAAGAGCTCTATTTCAGAGTCCCTACACTTTTTAATGGTTGATCCCAAATTCATCCTGCTTGCTGATTTATGTTAAGCTCCATGGTTTTCTAAAATTCTGTTTCTTTTATGATTGCACAATATTATATTCCAATACCTAATGGGTTAGATACAATGACCGTTGAAATGATAAAGTACAATTTCAAAAGAATGTGGCATATATGTTCGTGCCCTTTTCTTTCTCAACTAGGAGGAACTGATTTAGAATAGAAAATGGGAATACATTTTAAAGCCCATAAAATAGGAAGACACAGTATTCGGAGGAACAATAATTAAAGCTAAGGAGATTATAATGCAGCCAAGAATGGTTAGATCACTTATTTGTGCACTGAAATTGAAATAACACTGTTCAAAATTCTATTGAAAATATGATTGCTAATATCAGAGATGTTATAAATGAAGCTAAATTTTAATGAGGAAAGAAAATGGAATGACTCTCCAAGTCTGTGTAATTTGTTCAACTCAGAGCTAAATATATTATCTAAAAATGTATAGAAACCGATATGCTCATCATTCCCCAGTACCAAAATGTTAGTGGATTAGCAGAAAAGATTCATTATTACTATTGAAAAATGATGATCCTTTGTAGCAAAAAGCAAGAAGGTAGATAATGTTTCTTTACAAAGGGCTAGTGTCTATTTTGAGGGTAAATTTTACACATGTTGGAATGTTAGAAGTTATACACATTCCTGATTGATTACAAGTATTTGTATTTAAACAATATAAGGAACTGTTAACTGAAGGTCGGAATTTCACCAAGATTTAAATCCATCTTATATTCTGCAGGGAAGTGTCTTGAAAATTATAAAATACCTCCGTCTATTTGTTTAAATGAAATGCCAGGGAATTTAGAAATCACACATAGAGCGCAGAAGGAAGAAATAGCATTCTAATTAATGCAGAAGATGCTTTTTCTTGTTGCCGAGTTTTGTTGCTTAAGTGTTAGTTAATACTTCTCCTATTGTTCTTTATCAACCACTGCCTATGTTACAGGTCTAAAGGGAGAGCATATTGTGTCCCCAACAAAGGAATCTCCTCTGTTTATTTGCCTGCAATTTTTAGAAGTAGTGTTACTAGTTAAAGGTCTTTGCCGTGAAGCTTATGTCTTACTTGGGAAACGTTGCTTACTTGGTAAATGGTCAAGAGGTGGGTACCTGGCGTCCATTGCTCCTTTTATATAATTTCGTCCTGCTGGCACTTTTTGTAGGAAATTGGAGAGGAATTTCTAGTCCAGCAAAAGAATTCCTAATCCCCACCCTGCTTTTCACTTATCCCATGAAGTGCCCTCTATAATCCTGTGTGTATAGGTATGTATGTGTGTGTACATACAAGTACCTATGCATGTATGGTTATGTGTGCACGGCTGTATGTATATGTGTGTGTATACATATTCACCATTCATTCATAAAGTCATACATTCACAGAATTTTGATTATAAATATTTACTGTGTGCTCTTGCGGCATCTCTAGGAGTACAACGTAGAGAAAGCCTTGAGTCACATCACATTTGAATGTGAATTCAAATTTAATTCAGATAAACCTGAATTAAAATGTTTACTCTGCTGCTTAGTATCTGTGTAACCTCAGGAAGTGGCCTAAACTCTTCCTTATAAAATGATGATAATAATTTGTGGCTCCTAAGTTGATATAAAAAATAAATAATTGCTTTGTGAACAAAGGACACACCACATATAGTAAGCACTCAATAAATGACAAATACACAGTAATGATTAAGTTTTTATCTAGTAAAAACTCATTTCTTCATTCTCTTTCATCATCAGTTTCTCTCTCTCTTGACTGGATCATTCCCACCAACACACAATTTCCATCCACGTAGACCCCCATTTCTCTGCTCCTCTTTGCAGCAAAACTCCAATGAGTTGTATGAAGCCTTCTCTTCAATTCCTCTCCTCTCATTTTCCTTGGAAATCAACCAAGTTGGTCTTCTACCTCTTGACTCCACCAAAATTACTTCTATTAAGATCACCAGTGGCTTCTATTTTGCCAAATCTGAGGTCAGTAGCCAACCCTTACCTTAATCGATTCTCAGCATTATTTGACAAACTTAACGTCTCTCTCCTCTTTGAAATGTTCACTTTACTAGGCTTCCAGGACAAGGTATTTTGGTTTTCCTCCTGTCTCACCAGGAGTTCCTTCTGTGTCTTCTTTGTGGATTCTTCATCATCTCCTCAACTTCCGAGACTTAGCATGCCCACACTGCTCTCTGCACTTTACTTCCTTGGTGAGCTCTTCTAGGTTCCCAGATTTATGTCAATGACTTGCAGATTTATATCTCCAACCTGGACCTTTCCCCTGAACTCCAATCTCACTTAGTCAACTGCTCACTCGTTATCTTTAATGGAATGCTCAACTGATATCTTGAAATTAATGGTTTTGATTTTTCCTCAGAACTTGCTTCTCCCGCAGTCTTTCTTTTTTTTTTTTTAAAGATTTTATTTATTTATTTGAGAGAGAGAATGAGATAGAGAGCATGAGAGGGGGGAGGGTCAGAGAGAGAGGCAGACTCCCTGCTGAGCAGGGAGCCCGACGTGGGACTCGATCCCGGGACTCCAGGATCACGACCTGAGCTGAAGGCAGTCGCTTAACCAACTGAGCCACCCAGGCGCCCTCCCGCAGTCTTTCTGATCAGAGTAAATGGCAACTCCATCTTTTCCATTGTTCACACCAAAGACCACAGTAGTATCCTTGATTCTCCTTTTCTTTTCATAGTATGTATTACCTCATTTATCAAATCTGCTGGCATTGCATTAAAAATTGATCCCTGATCTGGCTATTTCTCACCACCCTGGCAAATCATTGGCATCTCTTGAATGAATCAGTTGTCTTCTAACTAGTCTTCCTGCCCTTGCATCTGTACAACATAGCAGCTAGAGTAGTCCTTTGAAATCCATGTCAGCTCATCAGCCTCTTTGGTTCAAAATCTTCCAATTGTCTCCCCTCTCACTCTTAGTTAAAAACCATAATGCCCACAATAGACCACAAGGCTAGCCCTACCAAGCTTCTCTCTTCTTTGATTTTGTCTCTTACTGTGTTTTAAACATTCAGCTACCTCCCGGGCTACGAGATTTTCTATGGATGATTCCCTCTTCCCCAAATATCCATGGGGCTCAAGCCCTCAACTTCAGGTCTTTGCTCAAATTTCTTTTTTCTGAGAGCTTCATTTAAAATGGAACCTTTATCCCATTTTATTGTTTTTTTCTCTACAGCTTATCACCATCTCACAGAATATTCACTTTACTTGTGGGATTTATTTATTGGCAGTTTCCTATACTAGAAGTTAAGCTTCGTGCAACAAGTTTTTGTTTTGTTTTGTTTTTTAAATCTAGTTGTTTGTAACTGTTTCCAGAATTAGATCCAGGTTTTGTGGGGCCGGGAGCTCATACAATTTGGGGATGTTTCTTAAAAACATAATATCAAGTATGAAAATTGGTAATTATTTAAGGAGAGAAGAAAAATTATAACCACATTAGACCCTTTAAAAAGCTTACAAAAGGAAAAAAAAAAAAGCTTACAAATGCAAACTGTAAAATAGATAAATATATATACATATATAGATATTTTAAAGATTTTATTATTTATTTGGCAGAGAGAGAGTGCAAGCAGGGGGAGTGGGAGAGGGAGACACAGGCCCCCCGCTGAGCAGGGAGCGTGATGTGGGACTCGATCCCAGGACCCTGGGATCATGACCTGAGCCGAAAGCAGATGCTTAACCGCCACCCAGGTGCCCGATAAATATATATTTTAAAAATTTAATTGCCCAAACATTTTTGTTGCGTGCTCTTTAATCAATATTAAATAACAATTTTGTAATATAATTTCAATACAGAAAAACCAAAAATGAAAACCTCTAGCATAGTCACCTGAAATTTATTTTACATATAAATTATGTATTTATTTATATAATGTATTTATAATATTCATATAAAATATATATTTATACATAAATTTTAAATATATTTTTGTATATATTAATTGAAGTATAGTTGACACATAGTGTTACATTAGCCTCAGGTGTACAATACAGTGATTTGACAAGTTTATGTGTTATGCTGTGCTCACCGTAGGAGTAGCTACCATCCGTCAACATGCAACATTGTTACAATACTGTTGACTATATATTAAGAAAGTTACTTTTCCCTTTCATTTGCCCTTTCTGCTTGCATATATCACTTGCATATTTGGCATCACTAGTGGAAATTTGCTATTAATGCCATGAATAAATTTGATGATATCCTTGTTAGGAAGAGATGGTAAATAAATACTGGTCATTGTAGTCAGAACAATTTGAATGAACCATGTGTTGTGTTTTCAGATGCTTTAAAATGGCACAATGTAGCAAATTTGCTTTCATTTTCTTTTCTTCTTTTTTGGCGTTTGAACTTGTATTCTTTCTGAATTTCTCTATGTATTTTTTTCAATTAACATATAATGTATTATTTGTTTCAGGGGTACAGGTCTGTGATTCATCAGTCTTACCACAATTTCACAGCGCCTTCCATAGCACATACCCTCCCCAATGTCTATCACCCAGCCACCACATGCCTCCCACCCCCTTCCCCTCCAGCAACCCTCAGTTTGTTTCCTGAGATTAAGAGTCTCTTATGGTTTGTCTCTCTCTCTGGTTTCGTCTTGTTTCATTTTTCCCTCCCTTCCCCTATGATCCTCTGTCTTGTTTCTCAAATTGTCAGTGCCCTGCCAAGTGGCACTGTTGCTATCAAGTTTTATAAAGTGTAGATGTACGTATAGGGACCTTTCCCGAAGGCGGTATTTCTTTGAAGCAGTTCTGAAGTATTAGTATGGTAGTTTTCATTTTAATGTTCAGCATTTAATTTTTGTTTTCTGCTTTCTAAACTCATGACCTCATTGGTCAGTAAACTTTTAATGTCTTTGTTATATATATACATATATATCATATTTATATTATATATAAATTACTGGTAAAATGTAAATTTTTAGAATTGTTATCAAATTTAGGGAAACCTATTCAAGTTTCATTCATATAGAAGTTTTCTGATTTAGAAGAATTTTTTTTGCATGCTAGCCTCTGGCTTTGTCCATTTCCAGCCTTATATTTTCTCCTCTACACACATGTTTCCAGTGTGGAGAGGCATTAGACATTTCTAGATTGCAAGACAAGCTCTGGTTGGGTGAACCAACATAGTGGGTTACTTGCGTATTCTTGGAAGAAATAGCCACATCCAGGTGGCTAACAATATTGTAACTATACTTGGATGTAACTGCAAACCACAAAAATATATTCCACCTAAACACAAACTAAATGTATCCCCGACTAAGTGTCCGATAGAAGACTCCCAAACCACCTGCAACTACACCGTCATACTGGAGGGCCAGTGTTATGGAATCAGAGTGATGAGAAACAGTGGTCTGAACAAATTGCTGCCAAAATAGCTTATTTATATAAATTTTGTGAAAGCAACCTATTCCTTCAAGGCCTTGGGAGGGACTTACGCAAATGAGTGATGCAGAATGTTAAACTTCATTAACCTAGTGGTGAATCCTCCTCTGCCTCAATGCTTAGAACCATGCTGGACACATAGTAGGAGCCCAATGAGGATTCATGAAATAAAATGTTCATCACATGGATTTTGCCATATTGGTAGGGTTTCCAGATAAAACATAAGACACCAGTTAAATTTGAGTGCAGTATTTGGGATAAAATTATACTAAAATTTTCCCCTTGTTTATCTGAAATTCAAATTTAACTGGTGTCCTGTTTCCTTATTTTCTAAATCTGGCAATCTATTAGGTTTTAAAGAGACATGCCTAATATTCAGGTAAGATAAAAATTTACCTGCACTGTAGTTTTGATTTTGCCTTTCGATGTTAAAGTAATTCTATTTTGTACAGTTTAATACTTACATCAACTGGAATTTATTTTGGTCATTAATAGAAGGTGTGGCTCCCATTTAATGTTTAAGGTTATGAATATCTCACCTAAATGGTTCCTTATTATGTTGTACGCCCCTTGCCGACAGGTAGGTATATCTCATCTGGTGTCAGTGGAGGACCCAGGAAATCCGGTGAATGCAGTCTGCACTGGGTGCTAGGGGGCTTGTCTGCAGGGAATCTGTAAGCAATAACACCAGTGACTGAAAGCTAACCAGTCTTTTATTATCATCATGTACACCACACACAGCATCAGCAATGACGTACTTGGCCTTGCTGGGGCACAGCTCTCGCATGGCCCATGCAGCTGTTTGGAATTCTTGTCTCCCAGCACAGCGCCCTTGTTACTGAGTGCAGGGCAATTTTTCGGTAAATGTTTTGGAACTACAGTGAAGTCTCACTGAGTGTCTGATCTATAGCAGCAACTTATTAGATTTCCTTTCTTTTTGTATCTAATTTCTTTTCTTCCAGCTTTTCCACTGAATTTTGCCAACCCAAGTCAATGTGTGGGGCTCATACTTGATTCTGCTTCTCTTATTTTGTTTCTTTCGGCTTCGTAACAGGGACATGCCATGCCTCAAACCTTCATGTTCATCTTTTTCCCCCATCTATACCAAACGTCTGCCCTGGAGAAAAAAAAAATTTTTTTGTTACTAACATATGGCCTATTTATTGGCAAGGACTGTTTTCCCTTCAACTCACCCATTATACATAGCTGCTGACTGTCAGATGTTTGGGATAGTGAATAAAATAAGACCAAATTTTCATGGTATGCCAGGCACTCTTCTAAATACTTTACAGACAAACAAATAATGAACACCATAACTAAACCCTGTGAGAAAGGTGATATTTACTCTCTTCATAGACGAGGCACTGAGAAATGAAGTGATCAGTGGTCAAGTCTCACAGTAGTTAAATGACGGAACCAGGATCTGAACCTCAAGTCATTTCAGAGTCTGTGCCAAGAACCAATCTGTGTCTGGTTCTTTATGTAAGTTATCTGATCATCCTCAAGACACTTTTCAGTATATTTTATTATTCCTATTTTGTAGATGGAGAAACTGTGGCTTGGAGAGACAAAATAGTGTCCAAATTCACATACTTGGTCAGTAATGGGGCTGGAATATGAAGCCAAATCCATCTGACATGAATCTATACTCTTCTTATGGCATCTTTTACAATGACCAGTTCTGTAGTGTGATTGGTGTGTCTACAGAGAGCCCTGGGAGGAACATGAATCACATGGGAGGTAGCCATTGCATGTGAGAAACCACTTAAAGAAGAAGAGGCAGCCCAAAGATTAAGTTCCTCAACTTCTTAATAGTAACCTGGGGACCCAAAGGGGTCTTGGGGCACTCTGGTACTGCTGTTGCCCAAGGTCCCTGAATCGGTCCATCTCCTTTGATCATCAACACCTGTCTAGTGTGGGACAGCCAACATGGTGGGGAGGTTCATGGCACCATGGATGGCTTGGGAAATGATATGTAGAGTATCAGACTCTCCTTCATTTTGAACCTTTTTGATTACAAATAAAAACTCATGGGGCACCTGCGTGGCTCAGTCGGTTAAACATCTGCCTTCAGCTCAGGTCATGATCCCAGGGTCCTGGGATGGAACCCCACATCGGGCTTCCGGCTTAGCGGGGAGCCTGCTTCTCCCTCTCCTCTGCCCCTCCCCCACACTTGTATTCTCTCTTGCCCGCTCTGCTCTCTCTCCCTCAAATAAACAAAAAATCTTATAAAAATAAAAACTCACAAACTAAGTTTATTTTCTTTTAGAATATCATTTGCCTTTATTATCCATTGGTTAATGTTATGATGTAGCCACATATGTTTTATTTCCTGAGTTTTCTATTCAGTGGAAAGACTATGTACAGAGAAGAAAGAAAAAACAAAGAATTTTAAAGCTTTGAATCTGAATTTCTGGATGACCTGACTTTGGTTACTGGTTCAGAGACGCAATTTCACGTATTTGTCTCCGCCTGCAATGTTTATGTCCCATAGTCTCCCGGCCAAAATTCTGAAAATGGAGGACATTTAATTTGCTGTAAATCATCTGTTTCAGGCTTATTTTGTTGAATACAAATATGTGGAATTAAAAAACGTATTCTGGGAAAAATGGTTAATAAACAGAAAAAGAAATCCACCAACAAGAGTAAAATTCATGGGGTAAAAACTACAGAGTAAACACCCGCCCCTCCTGCGGGCTGTCTAACTGAAGTTTTCATTTTTCAATCAATTGTTTCTGCATCTGTTAGGCATGACCTTGGAAATTTTTGTTCATGTTTAGGGGAATGCTCGTAAAATTGCTTTGGATGAAAACGCAGGAAGCCAATACTTGAAAACTTTTCTGGGCTTTTTTCATGTACCATTTAGATAAGAGAAGAGCTGAAGAGATCAAGGATAAAAGTAAAAGTGTGAGCGACACAAGCAAGAAATGTTTTTCCAAAAAAAAAAGCTTAAGACCGAGGCCACAAAAAAAAAAGGGTCTGTTGGTTTATGCTTTTCCCATTTTTGCTACAGTCATTGTCTCAGGAATGAATTCATATTGTGCATCATTTTCGGTTACCTTTATAGTCTTTCTTACAAGAATGAGGAATGAAAATTTTAATGCCTCATATATTCTATGAATTACTGTAGATGGCTAGACTGCACTACTTTGATCTTTCCTATATTCTGTGGTTTGATTGGATCGTGATGTGAATGGAAAGCAGCACAAAACAAATCAGTTTCTGAGAGAACGACTTTAACAAGAAAAGGAGAAAAGGTACCTCAGCCCACTTCAGAATATTACATATGTGGCCATATGAGTCCAGATGACTGCTCCTGGGTCCAACTCAAAATGATCACAGCCTTTCTGGTTGATACACATTCTGACCTGAGAATTCATTACTAAAAATGGCGATCAAACTTTGGAACAAATAACAATTTAATGTCATTTAGATTTAGTTTTTGCTTCCCATGAGTCCTAGCAGAGTGCCTTGCACAAGGCAGGTGGGTAGGGCATGTGGAATGAGCCAATGAATGAATGACCGAAGTCAGCGGTAATATGCCCAGATAGATGGGACCGCACAGATAAATTTTTCTACTCCATTGCATGTTTCTCTAATGCAAATGAGCTCATCTTTGGTTAGTAAATAGAAGAATCCATTTATTATAATGTGGAAATTGTGTTGGTTCATAAGCAATTTTTCCGAGCATTTTAATGATTTGTGTCACCAAGTAATACCAGCTGATCTCCAAGTACACCAGTGTGGTGGGGCTCAGCAGGCTGGGTGGGAGAAAGTGTGCACAGCCACCGTCCCCCATTGCCTCCCCCCAGCCAAGCATTTCCTCTTTGCCCAGTTAGCCACGTGTTCTGGCTGGAAGGGTATATTGTATGGGTTCTCTGATCCTGTGCCTCCAAACTAAAAACCTCAACTCCTCTGCATGCTCCCGTTCAATCAAGCCATCATTATTACAGTTATTTAAAGGCAAAGTTTTATATCTACTGCAATATTATTTTAAATTGGGAATTGGACGTGTCTTTTTTTTCTGAGTTAGATTTTTAATTAGGGTTATGTTGGTTTTATTAGTGCTCTGGTTACAAGATTGTAGGTTTGAGGGTCTGCCTATGGCTTTATTTCCCCCACCCTCAAATCCTTATTATTTTTAGTGTGTAATTTTGCAGAACATGAGGTTTTTTTTAATCCCTTCGGGAAGGCACATATTTCATTACAGTGGAAAAGCCTATATTGGTTAAAACAAAGACACGGGAGAGCTGAGGAAAAGAGTTAACCTATGTAGAGGCAATAAAAAATGGTTTGATAAGTCTCTGTCTTGGCAAGAAAAATCTTATAGTATCAGAGCTGTAGAAGATCAGATGTTCCCACCTAGTCCTTATACAGATGAGATACATTACTCAAAAGGTGTCAGTGAATTGCCAGACCTTACACTTGGTATTGACAAACTGAAATCAGTTCCCAGGTGTTAGGACACCTATCTCAGCATTTCTCACTTTCATGGAAACTGAGTCACATCTTGGTGCTGTTCACATCTGAATGAGCCTCGTGCCATGTTAACTCTTTAGTATCCTCATGGGTCAAGCCAAGACTGCTTTCCTTGTCATTAGTTTTTTTTTTTTTTTTTTTTTAAAAGATTTTATTTATTTATTTGACAGAGAGAGACACAGCGAGAGAGGGAACACAAGCAGGGGGAGTGGGAGAGGGAGAAGCAGGCTCCCCGCCGAGCAGGGAACCCGATGCGGGACTCGATCCCAGGACCCTGGGATCATGACCTGAGCTGAAGGCAGTCGCTTAACCAACTGAGCCACCCAGGCGCCCTGTCATTAGTTTTTTGTTAGGAGTAGATAACCGTGCCTCTCAATTTGTCGGGGCAGTTTCAATTTGTGCTCGTTTTCTTGGTTGCTAATTATTCGTGGTCCCTATTCTCCTTATGAGTGACCTGGTGTAGAAGTTAAATGATATGGTTACCCTAGTTTTGAGGCACCGTGGAATTCAGAAGTCATCTGTGCTTCTCCTCACCCCTTTGGCTGTTCAAATCCTACCCATTCTTCAAGATCCTGTTTAAATTCAGGCTGTTGTACAAAGGCTTTCCAGGATCATATAACAAGAAGTTATCTTTAGTCTCTGAATGTCTTAGTGTTTTATGTGCAAGTTTCTAATACAGCTTATAGTTTATCTCAGTGTTTCACGAAGAGGGCACTGCTGGCCTTTTGGGTGGGACTACTCTTTGGTGTGCAAAATCATTTCGAATGCTGGAGGATGCTTAGCAGTCCTGGAAGCCAGTAGGTCTCCTCAGTAGTGTGGCCGCTCAATGTGTTTCCACCCATTTCCAACCTACCAGACCCCCAGTGAGGGGCAGAACTCCTGTCTCCTAACCCTAACTGTAGGCCACAGTTTAGACTGCAGGCTCAAAAGGGAAGGATCCAGGCTTGATTTATTTTTGCATCCTTCTTCCACCCCTTATCTCTCTCTCTCAAACACACACACACACAGAGTGATGGGAATCTGATGACTCTTAGTACAATGAATGATCTAAAAGTGTTATTGTGGTCATGGATATATTTTCACATTATTGTCTCAAACTAAAAGAAACTGAGGGAAAATGGAAATGCTGAGGTGGAGCTGAGAAGATGTTTAAAACTAGCAACACTTACCTCCCTCTACACCCTTACATCTCCAGTAGAGTAGATGTAAGTAGCTAGGCACTGGTGGGGGCCCTGGAGGACGATGGGACAGTACCCACCACCCCTACCCCATCCACCAAAGGTGATAGATTAGGCATAGTTGGGGTCTTTACTACTAACAGAACGGCCAGCATTAGTATTATTACTGCTGTTTCTAGTCTTATTTCCCCTCTCCCTCCTACTTCTATTAACAACAGTTCCAAGAGCTAACATACCTTTAATGCTTCTGTGTGTGCCTGAGACTGTTGCATGTTTTTTGAAATGAATTACATAATTGAATCTTTACTGGACAACAATAAAATACATATTATAGGTGTTATTAATCTTCCCATTTACACATGGGGAAAGTAAGACCCAGAGAAAGTAAATAACCTGTCCTTGTTCAGACAGTAAATGGTGGAGCCAGGATTTGAACCCGGGCTGTCTGACTTCAGAGTCAGCACCTTTAGTCACTGCAAGAGATGCTCTCTCTGTATCACTGGGCCACTTTCATCCTGAGACTTGTAATCTGGTCCCAGTGTGCGCTGACTCTGACCAACCTCCCACATTCTTCTGGCATTTACCCTCTAGTGTCATCATGTGCCTCAATCATAGCCACGCATTTTCTGTTATTCCTTGGGGACTTTTGACTCTATTTATTGATTTTTGTTTGAGCTGAGAGAGGTAAATGTCGTTGTGCACACATACCTGTCCAGGGATACAATATATGTGGTCCACAGAGAGGCAGTGTGGTGGAGTGGGAAGAACAGCCCTCCACTCCGGGCTTCTGGGGTTCAAACCCTAGCCAGCTCTCCTGCCTCCTGGCTGTGTGAACTGTGTGAAATTCTGCAGCTGAGATGGCTAGATCTCTGGCAACATAGAGCTACTATCTGTATGTACCTCAGAGGACTGTGGTGAGGGGTTAATGAAATAATCCATTTAAGTGCTCAGAACTCAGCCTGGCACATTGAGGTTCTAGCTAAACGTTGCTAGTTTGATTAGGATGTTCACGAACTGATTGCTAAGGCAGAGAAGAAAATGTGATTGGCTTCAGTTTTTATCCTACATCAAGAAATCCAAATTTCCAGCAAAAGCGACGTCGATTAGGGCTCTTCAAGTGAGCTGGAAGCAGCGGGACCCCGTTTGGAGCAATGGATTAGGAACCCAATGACCATACCTCTGGTCTCAAATGCCCATTAGTATGTCTTAGTCAAGAAATGCTTTACTTCCCTCTCCCTGGTTGCTTTGTCTGCAAATGGAATGAAGAAAGAAAGCTTATCTTTATCAAAAGCCTGAAGACAATTCATGTAAATGTTAGGCATTTTATGATGAGAGAGAGAAAAGAGCGTTTTCCTCAGGGCTGCCTATACAATTTTCATCCCCTCCCCGATGACCACGCCACTTCAGTTGTCTCGAGAAACAAACATCAGTGACACTTTGAGGAATAGAATTTTTTTGAACAAAACAATCTCTCCATTACAGAGGGAAGTGTAAAGCTCTCAATTTTCCCTCTTGTGACATTCAACTATTAAAGGCAAAAATTCCATTTTATTGGCTTCTTGTAATCAAGAGGATGTGACCTTTACAGGATTAATATCTCGTTCTTTTGCTAACTAATTTACTCTAATAACGCAGGAAGATGCTTTATAGTGCAAAAAACACCTTGGGGTATTGGGATTGGATATAATAGCTAGAATAAAGCCATTATAGTTGGATATATAGTAGGAGTAAAATCTTAAATAAAAATTTGTAACCATGGGATATGGAAAATTTCTTTTTTTAATGTTGGAGTTTTGCTTTTATTAGTTCTTTGTTAAAAGAGCTGCTCTATTTTTGCAGTAAATCTTCGAGGGCCTCTACCTTTACTTAGCCTTTTGTCATCTTTACTTCTATTATTCTGGTAGTTCTTCATTTTATACAAAGCCAAATTAGGTGTCCTATCACAGTCTCGACATTAATTTGTATTTAGCTGTAGGAAAAGACTCCCAGGACCCATATCTGTTCTGCCTGCCTCATTAGATTGTAGATTCCTACAGCTTCTGAATCTGTCCTTCCCTTCAACTATTTCTATTTACTATTTTGACTATTTCTATCTCTACACCGTTGCTTCCCACCTTGAATGAGGGGCTATTCTTGCTCTTCTCGCTGATCTTCCACATAGGTTCTTAAAATTGCCTTCTACTCCCATCTCAGAGTGTGGCTCCTACCATTTATTCTCTCCACAGCATCTTCAATCTCTTCTTCTCCACCACTGACTTCTTCTTCTGTTTTCAACATATTCAGGCATCCACTATCTTTTCACGCTCCCTTTGGCTAACATTTGTTCCTTGTATCCTTTTATTGCCAAATCTTTTGATGTGTTGCTATATCCATTTCCTAGAATTCCTTGTTCTTCTTTACACCCTTGTAAGCTAAATATACATTCTCCTCTGTTAAAATTTCCTTCATGTCACCAATACTTTGCTAATTGTCAAATCCATTTCGATTCTCCTTGCGATAACCTGTGCTTACTGTTAGCCACAGCTTTCTTTGGGAAACTCCTATTTTGCCTCCCAGAATTCTAGACTGTGCTTGTTCTTTTTTTCTAGTTCTCTGATGAGTAATTTTTTGTCTTCTTCATGGGATCTTTATTATTTTACTGCCTTGTACGTATGTATTTCTTCATAATTAAATCATATCCATTGGGTTTTCTCTTTGTACAGTCTCCCAAGGAAAACTCATTTACTTCTAACATGTATTAAGCTGTTCTTCCTTCCAGATCAGTTTCCCCTGACTTCCTGCTTTTGTCTATGTTGCCACGATCTTTCTAGGCACTCCCACACAAGCCTTCAGTTAGGCTGCTTACTGCCATCACCCTACTTCCTGCTGGGTCCCAGCACCACCACATTACTTAGCACACAACAGGCACTCAGCGAATGCTTGAGTAAATGAGAATGTGCTGACATCTCATCTCTACGTTAGTATGATCAGCCTCTAAATGACCCCCCGTCTTCCCACCCAGTATCCTATCCAATTGCTTCTCTACCTACCTTAAAATATGTTCTTATTTTTGTGGTCTAGACTAGTGCAGGAGTGGCAAGCTGGTTTTATCTTTTGATCCAACCCTGTAGGATGGTGTTGCTACCTAACATAAAGTATTAAGCAGGATTTTGAGGTCTCATTAAGGCTCAGTGAGAAAGAGTGTGATGATTGTTTAGTGGTAGCTGTCATAGCTCGGGGAAGAAGGAATGTAGGCAGATATACACCATGCATGTTGTGTTCATCCCTGACCTACAAGATAAACACTATATTTATTAGCTTAAGAAATAAAAGCCTGAATTTTTGCCTCGTGGCTCATGACTTAGAGTTGCTTTTAATAATGTCTCTAGTTATTTATAGTTCCCAATATTTTGCTTCTACAGAATTCATTGTTCTTCAAACAAGTCTTCCAACTTTTCATGTTGTAGAATGATTGCATGGTGCCCCAACTTAGAATTTCCTTTAATCTCCTTACCTCCTTTCTTTCTTCTAATGTAAATCTGTCCTTTTCCATAAAGCCCTCCCAGACCATTTTAATCCAGAACAATGTCTTCTGAAGTTCTATGACAGAGGTCATCTGAACTGTTCATTTGGCACTTAAGCTCACACTACCTTGGGATATTTCCTGTATTTTTGTGTGAGCTATTAAGGGCCTTTTATAGTATCAGTTTCCATTTCCCTTATTGTGTCTTTAATTAATTATTTTTTAAAAAGATTTTATTATTATTTATTTGACACAGAGAGACACAGCGAGGGAGGGAACACAAGCAGGGGGAGTGAGAGAGGGAGAAGCAGGCTTCCCACCGAGCAGAGAGCCCGATGTGGGGCTAGATCCCAGGACCCTGGGACCATGACCTGAACTGAAGGCAGATGCTTAACGACTGAGGCATCCCTCCCGTGTTGTATCTTTAATGACATTTTAAGGGCTTCTATGTAGAATGCTTGGCATATATGAAGTCCGCTTATACACGTCTACCAAATGTAGTAATCTCCAAGGCTAGAAGGACTGTGTACCCAACAAATTGCCCTTTATGCAGTAGGTGCTCATGACATATAGTTGGTTTAAATTAAAAAATGTTATAGATATCTCTTGGTTCATTATGTGTTTTACTCTGTGTTCTATGTTGTATTTATATCACCCCATTTTAGTCCTTGTAAAAATCTTATGAGATGTGTTACAGTATCCAAGTTTTGCAGAAGCTCTGAGGTTTGAAAATATTATCCAAGGTGAGTTATGCAGATAGTAATTGCTGGAGACCTGGTTCAAATGAAAGTCACAAATACTGAGAGTATCACTGGAAAAATTAATGGAGAAGTAAGCATGCCTCACTCTTAAACAATACCCTATTACTCAGAGGAGCTGTCTCAGAGTCGCTATTTCTGGTCACTGGCTCTTGTGACAAAATGACACCAGAGTTTCTGCATTTACAACCAACATTCTCAAATGCTCATAAAGCTGCTAGCAAAATGAAGCCATGGTTTTGTCATATGGCTCTAGTTGAGAATTTCCACCTCTGGAATGTAAGCTGTGGAAAGCAGGGGATGGAATGGGATCTAACTATTCCAAGAAATAACTATCCAATTTTTCATTATTCTGAGTGCAGGGAGGACTAAATAGCTCCCAAATTCTTTATATAGGCTTGGATAAATATCTGGGGGGTCCCCCAACTTCCTTTGGACCCTTTGGAACATATCCAAGTCAGTTGGAATCCCTGAAAAGACCATAGGTTCCTGAGGATATTCAGAATGGCCTCTCTCTTTCTAGCTAACTTCAGGCTCTCTGGGCTGAGCTAGAAAAACTCTAGAAGAACTTGTAGAACAAAAATAGGAATGAACAAGACAAGAGGGCCAACAGTTCCACTCAAGTGGCTGTGGGACGCCCCCAGTGCTTGGAAAGGTGTAATTTCCCTGCAGCCATCATAGTTCCCCACTGGGGGGCACCAAAATGATGCCTCTGTTTTCTCTTCTTTCTTTCCCATGGCAAGAATTATTTTACAATGAGATGAAAAGAATTCCGTATGCAATTATTTTAGTAGGAGGACAAGTTGGTAATGGTTTATATTTATCATTCGCTCACACAGCCTGCTTTGAATGCTTGCAATCTCTCTATTAATGAACTAGAAATTGGCTACTTCCAAGAAGAGGTAATGTCCTCCTGATGGATAGTGCTTTGGGCTAGAAGTCAGCAGACCGGGTTGCCAGAACAGAATCCCAGTTGGAAGTGACGGCAGGGGTCATAATCTGACCTCTTACTAATTCACGAATAGCCTCTACAATGCCCTTGACAAGTGATCATCCACTTCCAGTTCAGGAGGACCGCCGGGTAATTGCGTGTTAGGCAAAGCACTTAGCAAGTACATTACAGAATCACAGGATGATTGAGCAGGAGAGGACCTTGGAGATGGGCTCTGAGATGAGGGCCGGCAAGGTTAAGTGACTTACCTCTGAAGGTTAGCAGTACGCGCAGAACTAAGTGTCCGGATGCCCAAGTCAGAAGGATCGCTCCACCATAATTCCTCAGTTAGTTAAATGGGTGTATTGACAACAGTTCTTGGATGTCAGAGCTCTGGGGAAAACGACTGCAAACTGAAGATACTGCCATCTGAATATTCTGGTTCGGAATTAAGGCAGAATCTAGTGGAGGGAGAAGGGAGATTACAATGGTGATGGGGCCAGCTAGAAGTTAATTCAAATCAAGCAGCACATCCTAGGTTCAAATGATATTATGCGTAAGAATAATACCATTTTCTGGAGGACCACTGTCAGGGAGGTTGATCGCAGCAACCAGCAGATTTGAACAAGAAATATTTATCTTCCTAATGATCTTGACTCGCCCTCAGGATTAGAGGAGTTCACTGGTTAATCTAAACCTATTCATTCAGATTTCACTTTTTAATCCATTTTGTCAGGCTTATCTCTAAGATATAAGTAACTTTTAAAATACGTACATCTCCTCCTCAAACTGTGTTACTTTCAGCCTTAGCTTCTTATTTGAACAGCTTGAGGACTAATTTGAATCACACTTCACTTGTGGGGGCTCAGAAAGTATGTGATACCTTAGGGAGTTACCTTACAGGATTTTTAAGATGTTTTAAAATGAAGTACATCTAAATTCTTTAAATTGCATATGGTTTAATCTAGAAAAGGACAATTGAAGCCTTCATTAAAATAGATTTATTCCAATTTCATATGTGAAAAATAAATTTTCCTGAGATAACTTGGTATATGTCTATCCAGATTGTAGCATTTCCCTACTTTCTAAATTAAATGTTGCTGTATGTGAAACTTGGCTCCACGGTGGCATATATTAGAAGGCTTAGTCATCATTATTGTAAATATCCCAGTATTGAGTCAGGTTTCACTGGAACTTAGAAGTAACTTTCTTTTTCTTTTTCTCTTTTACATTTTCACTTCTCCTATTTCCCTGCACTCCTCCCTTAGGTTTGCCTTGCTGTTTTCTCTTTCTTTCGTCGATTTCAGCCTTTGTCAAGAACATAAAACTGTCTTGCAAGGTTTCAAAACCTAGTATTCTCTGTCTTGAGTGAAAGGGGCAGTTTTGAGCTTTTCTGTAGGAGGAAGGAAGGAACCTTTCCTGCTACATAGGGAGCAATTTGTGTTTACTGTGTCATTTAATATTCTTAAAACCTTGTAAGGTAGGTTTTTTTTTTTTAAGATTTTATTTATTTATTTGACAGAGAGAGACAACGAGAGAGGGAACACAAGCAGGGGGAATGGAAGAGGGAGAAGCAGGCCTCCCTCTGAGCAGGGAGCCCAATGTGGGGCTCGATCCCAGCACCCTGGGATCATGACCTGAGCTGAAGGCAGCTGCTTAACGACTGAGCCACCCAGGTGCCCTTATAAGGTAAATTTTAAAGATCCATATAAGGGGAGTACCTCAAAGAGATCCCATATTTTATCTGAAGCCACAAAAAGAGTAAACGGCAGAGCTGGGGTTTCAATCCGCGCCTCTCCTACACCAAAACCTATGCCCTTCCCACCACATCGGGCCTTTCCCACGTACTTGAATGAGGTCAACAATGGAACACTTCTTTAACAAAAGAAAACAAACAGCAACAAAAAGCACACTTGTTTTATTATTTGCTGTGAGCAAAGCAAAAATTATATATATTTTGCTTACCTGGGGCCATTTTGCATTTCCTTTTTCATAAAGCAGCCCCATTTCTTGAGTTATCAAAAGATAATATTGTTGCTTCTTGGCTTCTCCTTTTGGTGTTATGAAAGCATGATCATTGCTAAGAACACACAAAAAAACCCTATCGTCTGAGCTATGGTCATTTAGTGTAAGTAAGTAAGGACAAAATCAAGATTCAATCTATGGGCATATTTAGCTTCACTCTGAGAATCATTGTTCCATAGCCCAGAACTGCATATCTAACCCAGCCAACTAACTCATCTTGTTCTTACTATAAGTAAAAACTGGGACCCTGGAGATGTTCCGGATGTCCTGGCACATGCCAATTGTCATGACTATAAGATTGTTTGGGAAAAATAATTCTAAATATATATCATATTGATAATGGACAACAGATTTCCTTTGAATATGTGTTCTGGTACACATTTAATTCTACCTTTTTTTTCATTCATTTGTTCAGCAAATGTTCTTGAGACCTAGAGTTAACTTCGAATCCTGAGAGGAGAATTCCAATTCCAAGTTACAAAGCCATTTTCTCACCTATAAAACATGAGACATAATAAAATAATGTCTGAAATTAGCACTATGCTTAGCACGTAGTGAATTCTAATGAATGAGGGCTGTTATGACTTTATCTCTTCATGTATTCTAGGACATATGCACGCTGAAAGCAAGGCACAGATATGAAGCACTTTTGTATCTTTTGGCACTCAACACAGCAGGCACTGAGGCATCGAATGGCTCGTGGTTTTCTACTCTGCTACATTGGTGGGAAGGACAAAGCACAAGAATTCTACAATCCAACTCTGCAAGTTGTAATGAAAATTTATCAACATTGATTAGTTTATTGAGAAGTATATCATTACTTAATTCTATCCAATATCGGCAGCCACTTTAAACAAACCACGTACTTTAATCTTCTTTCTTCTTATAGCAAAACGGAGAATATCTGAACATTTTCATAGAAGGACAAAGGATATTTTGGTGGATGACTTCTAGTCTGCTTGGCCCTTAAAGAAGATGAGTGAAAAAGAGGAGGTTCTTATTTGAACGTCTCTGATATCTGACCTAATTTTGAGATGGAAAGGGCTCCAACTTGCTGCTCCACTGGGATCTCAGCTAGAAAAGGATGTGGCTAGAGCACAAAATGTAATACAAAATAAAATGGGTAAGGTATTTCAAGTTGGAGTCACTATTAAATTATTTAAGGCTGTACTGAGTAGGGACAGGGACTTGCATTCTGGAAGATATTGTTAATAAAGAATGTTATCCTGCTCAGCTGGAAGTTTCTGGAAGTGTATCTGGGTGAACTGATTCTGAGTCCCCTCCTCTGCCAAAGGTCCTGTGGGTTATCGCCCACTGCATGGCTGGAGGGAACCAAGATGGCAGCCACCCACAAGCTCTCCAGTGCCCATATGTAGGCAAGCTGTCTTTCACTTACAGTCACGGGCTGAGCTTGTTTTAATGCAGACATCATAGACTACAGTATATGCCCTCTTGGCATTTTTCCATCAACCATTCCGGAACTATCAGGCTAGGCTGTTTCATTTCCTATTGTAGGAAACAGTAGACATTTTCTCTGCCTTGCATGTAACTATACTGGTGGGAGGGCATTTTCTACAGAAATTATACTGAATTCTTTTTCTTTCTTTTAAAGAGATTTCACTGAAGTCCAAAGAGGAATAATTGATAGGTTTTCTTTTTGCCTGTCTTAACCTATAAAAAGTGCAGCTAATAAAAAGAAGGTGGGAGAAAAATAATAATAATAAAAGCACTAACTTCTGAACTTTTGCAGAAGCCCATATATTAGAAGAAAGAAAATGATTCAGATGAGCTCTTTGATAGTTTTTCCCACTACAACAAAGTACAGCCTTGCTTTTCAACCCATCTGTATTTTCCCTTCATCTAATAAATGGGCTAGGCTAGAGCTGCAAAGGAACATTATAATATTGACAATATTGTTGAAAAACCACATGCTTTCGGATTAATTAACTTTTGCTGCACTTCTGAACGCATGAAGAAAAATTGGCTTAACAGGAACAGAATGGACTTGAACCCATTTTTGCTACAGGAGCTCAATGCAGCAATTGAAATGAATAGGATCCCTCAAAAGACCCTAGTGCATTTGTCTCCAGTGAAGAAGCTCCTCTTGGCGTATCCTTAGGCTATACTCTATCTCTGATGCTTCAAGAGATATCTGGCAGACCTTGGACTGATCTGAATGAAATTGCAAAGAAAACTTGTCAAATAAGCAAGTTATGCGAGCACTGGGGAAGTTGACTTATTGGCAATAGTGCAAAAACTGAAAGTGATGTAACTTGATGTCCTTATTGATTATGTAATAGTGTTCACATGTAACAGCGCAACAGTGCACCTTCCACCAGCTTCTTGGGGCACGAGCTAAGGATAGATTGCATTCTTACAGTGATTTTTCTGTCCCATGACTCTCAGGATATCTGATAAGTAGAACATGCTGGAATTGGCTTGTGCCCTATCTTTTCTGCTTTCCCTTTCTCCCATTATAGCTTCACAAGCTTGCTCCCCAACTCCTGTCTTCCTTCAATTCCCACATGGACTTAGAGCTCCCTTAACCAAGTTATGTAATACCAGACCTACAGAATATACATATTAATGTATATATCTGAAAGTACTGTAATAACTAGTAATAAAAAACAATAGGAATACATAAAAGTAAAAACATGTAATAACTTTGGGTTACTGTGCAAGGCATTTTGTATGCGTTATCTCTTGGGCTGAGCAGATTAACCACTAAGTTTCTAGTTCTAGAAATGGAACTGGGAGAAGATTCATTTCACTCTAAATGAGTGGGCCTTTACACCAAGATCACAAACACACAGTGTATGAGTAGAATAAAGTCCAAGTCTAATGTCAGCTCCTGTCCTTCTAAGACTAGCGGGAGGAAGGGGTGAGTAGGGGAACAGTCACGAGTACTAGGAGCATGTGGGGCTTCCCTTTCAGGTGCATGCCCTAGAAGATATTGTTGTTTGGGGAGCCAATAGGCCTTCCAAGAAGATAGTCCCTCTTTACTCTCTTGGAGGAGGGGAGATAGCATTCCTATCCCTGGATGTATATGTGCAAGTTCAGCGGCATGGATGAGGGGCATGCACAATGTCTTTTTTTTTTTTTTTAAAGATTTTATTTATTTATTTGAGAGAGAGAGAATGAGAGACAGAGAGCATGAGAGGGAGGAGAGTCAGAGGGAGAAGCAGACTCCCTGCCGAGCAGGGAGCCCGATGCGGGACTCGATCCCGGGACTCCAGGATCATGACCTGAGCCGAAGGCAGTCGCTTAACCAACTGAGCCACCCAGGCG
>NC_138372.1:106632466-106655540 GCF_054177405.1 Leptonychotes weddellii | reverse complement strand
TTTAAAAGGTACTGTGGGGCGCCTGGGTGGCTCAGTTGGTTAAGCGACTGCCTTCGGCTCAGGTCATGATCCTGGAGTCCCTGGATCGAGTCCCGCATCGGGCTCCCTGCTCGGCAGGGAGTCTGCTTCTCCCTCTGACTCTCCCGACCCTCCCCCCTCTCATGTGCTCTTTCAGTCCCTCTCTCTCAAATAAATAAATAAAATCTTTAAAAAAAAAATAAAAGGTATTGTGTTGCTTTTCACCTTCTTTGAGCCAGATTTACAGTGCATTTTCCCAACATTTCCTCTACATATCCATCAAACCATATAATGAATCCGAAGTCTATCCTACTTATAGAGTACAAATCTTTGTTGCAAATCCTCTTTATCTGTAAGTGCTTCTGAAATTTTAGGTGGAATTTTGAATAAAGCTCCCGCATTGCAAAAATGGGGAAATTTACTTTTAAAAGTCCTCATAGGAGATGTAGGCACACTGCTATATGCTGGTGGGGGGTGGGCAGGTAGGATGAAACAAGGATCTGGTGTAGCATGAAGAATGACTGGGGTTCTTGTTAACACACACACACACACACACACACTTCCTATATTTACTCTCGATTTGCGGAATCATAATCTCTTGGTGAGGCACTGGGAATGTGTGTGTACACAGCATTTTGTGTACTCTTCATCTGGCTTCCTCTAATAGTGACAATTTGTACAGCTGTAGAACAACATTAAAACCAGGAAACTTGCCATTGGTATGTTGCTGTTAACTAGACAGCAGGCCATATCCAGTTTTCACCATTTTTAAACCTACATTCGTGTGTGTGTGTGTGTGTGGGGGGGGCTGTGCACACATGTGGTTTTATGCACAGGTGTGGAATTTTGCATTTTCAATAAGCCTTCCAGGTGAGTTATAATCAGATAAGGTGTATACTCACTGGTTTCATGCAATTATTCACAAACAACACAGAAGAATCACCCGGTGGCTTTTTAGAACTACAACCCCCGCAGGCTCTCATTTAGGAGGTCTGGGATTGGGCTGAAGGTTTTGCGTTTGAACCAACACCCGGGTGATTCTGATGCTGCTTTTCTGCAAACCAAACGTTGAGAAGCCCGGATGGTCCTGTGCAGCAGGTGGGACTGGCCTTCTGTGGAGAGACATTCATGGAGGGAAGCCTGCTGTAACAACAACAGAGCGTGATTCCTTACGAAAGAGAACAACAAGGACAGCTTTTTTTATAATCACCTATACCAAATGGTGCACTTTGGTTCACGCGCCACTTTGGTGCTCAACTTCTCCAACTATAAAATAAAGCGAATGCATCATATCATCTCTTATGTCCCTCAAAGCAGTAAAATCTCCTAACTTCAGGCTTATAATTATTTGATTCCTTAGATTTGACAAAATTTTCATCTTTTTTTTTTCCAAGGTATGATGTAAGACAGAAATTTAATGAAAGATTGATGTGAAGGGATGAAGTTGATTTAATAAATCTGAAGACGTTATTGATTATTTGAATGTTGCTTGTATAGTTTAATCCCTGAGTGGAGGTTCTTCTGTGAACAGAACAAATAATAAATGAATTCACCATTTTATAATACACATACCCCACAAATACTTAATGAAAACAAATTGTTTTAAGTAAGCTTTTCCAAATTTAGTACCTGCGAACTCCCGGTTTTTGTTAATATTAAATTACATTTTGGTAAGTATCCTTAGCCCCTTCAGTTCAATGTAAATTCTTTAAGGAAATACTCTGTCTTCTCATTTACTTTGTTATACTTTTGACCTAATTGTTAGGAACCACATTATGTAAGCTCTCAAATGAAATCTCAATCAGCCAAACTAGTCAGGCAATTTGGGATGTTTGCTGAAAGCAGTTTTCTACATAGATAGAATTAGACCAACAGCTGGAACCACTTCTGTTACCCAGAAATACAATAGTTTATTTATTATTGCTCGTCTTTATTGTATCCATTCGCAGCTGAATTCATTTGGCACAATTTAAGATATTCTGAAATGAAGACCAGTCTCTGTCTTTATAACTTTTGACAAAAACAATAATGAAGAAACAAAGTACACACACAAAAGCACAAAGCACACAACTCCCCAGAATTTCTCTCAGTCCTCATGAAAGTAGAGACGGCAGCTGCCCACTGAAGCTTCACAGCAGAGTTTCATATTCTCTCTCCCCAGATTTGATGACTTTGGCCCTTTTAGTATTCCTTATCTCACTTTTGATTTCTTAAAAAACATTTTGTCTTGATTTCGGGGCTGTCAATAGGGAAAAGTTGCATGATGCATGCATGATGACAAAGACAGCTGTCAGTTTCCCGTGGCTAGGTTTAGTCACACACTCTTGCACTTGAATACTTGGTATTTAAAGTTATTTTTCTATTGATGGAATTCCTTCAACAAGATGCTGCATCCTTGATTCTCATACAGTTGAGTATTTAATTTGCTAATTACAGTATGGTGGTTTGAACACCAGACAGAGCGTAAGAGGCAAACTGCGTGGGACAGGAAGTAAGGTGTCAGACTAGGAGCCAGAACACTTGGATCCCAGTCCCGAGTCTGTCTCATCAGTCACATTGCCTGGAACAAAGGCTGGATTTCTTTCTTAGCCTCGGTTTTCTTATTTGACCCTCTGAGAATGACAGAAATATCTGTTGTGTCCATTTCATAGAGTTAAATAATAAGGTTATGTATGTTAAGGTCATTTGCAAATGCAGTTTTTAGAACCTAGTTTTGTCCTCTCTGTAATGAGAAATCGGATTCAGAATTCAAGATTGAAGATGAAGAATTCATATAATTTCTATAATACCGGCATATATTTTAAAAGGTGTAACTCTGTTTCAAAGATAATATTGTATTGAGTATATGCAAAATACAATGTTTAACGTTATGCAGCAACATATATGGAATTATTTCTGAGAAGAAAGGTAACAATAGCTACCTATAAGGTGTGGGGGAGGATCTTTATTTTTTATTAAGCTTTTTATTTTGGAATACTTTTAGGTTTACAGAAAAAATTGTGAAGTTGGAACAGCGAAGGACCCATATATCCCCTCCATTTCCACTATTCTTAACATCTTACCTTAGGATGGTGTCTTTGTCTCAATTAATGAAACAATACTGATATACTTTTGTTATCTAAAGTCCACAGTTTACTCAGATTTTCCCATTTTTTATTTACCCATTGTTCTTTTAATATATCAGGACCCCAGCCTGGCTACCATATTATATTTATTTGTCATATCTGCTTAGGCTCTTTCTGCCTGTGACAATTTCTAAGGCTTTCCTTGTTTTTGATGACCTTGACAATTTGGGGATGTTCTGGTCAGTTATTTTGTAGAATGTTCATCAACTGGGATTTGTCAGATGTTTTTCTCATTTTCAGGTTGGGGTTATGAGTTTTTGGAAAGATTAAGAGAGGTTAAGTGTCATACCCATCATGCCCTATCAAGGGAACATACCACCATCATGAATGACCACTATTGCTGTTTACCTTGATCACCTGGCTGACCTAGTGTTCTTGAGGTTTTCCTACTGTGTAGTTATTCCCCACCTCCTGCCTTTTTACATTGTATTTTCTGGAAGGAAGTCATTATAAATTACTCACACTTAACAAAGGGGAGTTATGCTCCCCCTCATTGAGGGTATCTACATAAATTATTAGGAATTCTTCTGCCTAGGAGATTTGTTCATTGTATCCATTTGTTTGTTTATTCTATTACTTATTTATATCAGCATGGACTCATGGATGTTTATTTTATGCTTTAATCCAATACTACTTTGTTTATTTTCTTGCACAAATTTTTCCATCTTTGGCCACTGAGAGCTCTTTCAGTTGAATCCTTTGACATACCCCATCAGGGTGTGTGTCTGTGCATGCCTGTGTGTATACGTGTGCGTGAGTATCTGTGTGTGAGTTTTGAGCACTTTCTTATTTTCTGACATTATAAGATGCTCCATTTTTGCCTTTAGTTTTAAAATCAGCCATTTCTCCAGGGAGCCCTGGTTTCTTTTACTGGAGAATTGTATTAGAAATCAAGAACTGGACGCTAAGTGTCCTCCTTGTTCCTGGGGACTTGTCCTTTCCAGGCCTTCTCAGATGAGAGAGCAAAGAAATGCACGTGGATATACTAACCAATGTGTATATACCCATGTCTGTCAATATGTAACCATTTTTCTATATTAAGCTAAACAGGAGTTCATACTGATGTTTCTAACTTGAATCCATTGCCACTTTCTGACCTCTCCTTGCTGGCTGTAAAATCCAACTGCTACACCATCTGCCATCCACCATCCATCCACTTAACTGTTCAGTGTCAAGCATACATGCATAGTTGTTTCAGAATCGATAGCCTATACTCTCCATGATAAAAAGCAAAAATTAAAAAACAACTTTATCGGTTAGGGTATGAGGCTGACATAGGGCTTCTTTTGCCTTTAGTTTTACAGATTTGACTAATTTGCAAAGGTACTTCTTTACCCCCAGCATTAATGAGGCTTTTCCATACTTTAGTAATACAGTTAGATTATTTTGTTCTAGTCTACATTCCTTTCTCGGATAGACCCCCAAAGTCCCAAATGACTTTTTACCAATTGGTATATATTAAGGTTCACTCTGTGCTGTGAAATTCTATGAGTTTTGAGAAATCCATAGTATCCATAGTGTCCACTGTTACATAAGTAATACTTACTTACATAAATATCATAAGAATAGTTCCTGCCTTATGACAATCCCCTGTGCTTCACTTATTAAATTAACCACCACCCTGAACTCCTGGTAACCATCAATCCGCTTGCCTTTTCTGTAGCTTTGCCCTTCCCAGAATATAATATAATTGGAATCATACCAAATGTGGCCTTTTTACAGTAGCTTCTTTCATTTAGCAATATGTATTTAAGACTCAGCCATGTTTTTCCCTTGCTTGATAGTTCATGCTCTTGTTCATCATTGAAGAATCTTCCACTGTATGGATGCATCATGGCTGGTTTGGTCATTCCCCCATCGGAAACCATCATGGTGGGTTCGATTTTTTGGGTGATCATGAAAGTCATTGATTTTCAGTTTGTCCAGTTTTTTCTTGGAAGAAGAGGGTGATGACTTACAAGCTATTTCCAGAAACTGGAAGTCACACTTTTATTTTTACTTTGTACAAGTCTGCACAATTATTTTTCTATGGTATGAATTAATGTTGCTGCTAAGGAAGCTTTAATATATTGCCTGGTTCTCTAGTTTATTGGATAGAGAGGTTGAAATAAATCTGAATCTTAAAGCTTTCAAAGCCTTTGTGAAAGGGACAAGAATGAATCTGAATGTAAATCACCATTTTTTATGATTTTCTAATTCCCTCACAGATACTTACATAAGAATGAAAGTCCCATGTATGTTTATATTCACACCTACACAAATACATATGCATATATGTATACATAGGAATATATACCTGAAGAAGCAGGAGAGCATATGGCTTTAGCTTATGGGCTTTGGAGGCAGAATGCCTAGGTTCAAATCCAGCTCTCTCACTTGCTACCTGAGACACAGTACAAGTGACAAATACTGAATTTGTGACCTTAAACACTAATTTTCCAGAAGAATAGTAACATAAGATACTACTGAATGCCTACCACATGCTAGAGGTGATATTAGAGTCTTTACATAATTCCACCTGCATTGCCAGCCTATAAAAAGTGTATTTTGAAATCTCCTTTTAAACCTGAAGAAACCGAGGCTCAGGAAGGATATGAAACTTGTCTCTGGTTGCACAGCCAGGAAACAAGAGAACTGGGATTTGATTTCAAAGCCGCTGAGTCTCAAACCAGTGTTTTTCCTCCTGTGTTCTATGCCTCCCAGAAATGTCAGAAGGATTGGCTCCAATCACAGTGCAGGGTCCGGGGAGAATTTCTAAGGTTCCAGTTGGTGCATTTAGCTGGTTCACGTTAAGTTGAACTGTCCATATTAGAACTCGACACACTTCGGCCCTTCTTCCTGAGTCTGGAATCTTTTACAAGGCGGGGATCCTTACAAAAAGATCACAACCAATTACCCCTCTTTGAGGAACTTGTGGAACTGGTTTCTGGATTTCTCTTGTCTCTGATCCTACATAACATACTTATCCATTATCCTGATGTATGGGTACCCACTCCTGTACTTTGGTGATAATCTAGTGAGGAAGATTTTGAAGTCAGAGCCCCGGCGATCAGGGTACCTGGGTGGCTCAGTCGGTTGAGCGTCTGCCTTTGGCTCAGGTCATGATCTCAGGGTCCTGGGACTGAACTCCGCATTGGGCTCTCTGCTCAGCGGGGAGTCTGCTTCTCCCTCTCACTCTCCTTCTATGCTCTCTCTCTCTCTCAAATAAATAAAATCTTAAAAAAAAAAAAAACAACCCAAAAGGAACCCCTGAGATCATTTCCTGGCTCTGTGACTTATGAGCTGTGGGACCTTGAACAATTACTTAATCTACATGTTCTCATCTGTAATTCAGGGTGATGGTGCTGCCTATCTCTTAGGGTGGTTGTGAGGACCAAATGAAATAGGCCTGGTAAGGGACTTACTAGCCCATGTCTCACACTACACAGTCCAGCACAGGTGGCCCCAGCCACTGAGCATTTGAAACGGGGGTAGTCCAAATAGACATGAGCTGTAAATGTAAATGTAAATGATGATGTAAATGCAAAATGGATTGAGAAGACTCAGCACACTCACAAAATAAAAATAAAATAATTTTTAATATTGATGACATATAGAAGAAATAATATTTTAGATTTATTAGGTATACCTTCTTTTTTTTTTTTTTAAAGATTTTATTTATTTATTTGACAGAGAGAGAGACAGCGAGAGCAGGAACACAAGCAGGGGGAGTGGGAGAGGGAGAAGCAGGCTTCCCGCCGAGCAGGGAGCCCGATGTGGGACTCGATCCCAGGACCCTGGGATCATGACCTGAGCCGAAGGCAGACGCTTAACGACTGAGCCACCCAGGCGCCCTTATTAGGTATACCTTCTTATAAACCCATCTTCTCTTTTTGTTTACTTTTTCTTAAGGTGGCTCCCAAAAAATTTAAAATCATGTATGTGGCTTGTGTTTGTGGCTGCCATGATGTTTCTATGGGATAGTGTTCATCTGACACACAATAGGCAGTCAATAAACATTATTTGCTATTATTAAGTTCTGCTATTATTAAGTCTGTGAGCTATGATCATTCTGCCTCGTTTGTTGGCATGAATTTAGTTATTTTGAGTGATGTCTTAGTAGCCTGAAAGCATTTATTTAATTCCAAAACTAGGATGATAGAATTCATCTGTTAGCACAAAGCTGTTGTTCTTATGTAAGGAAACAGTAAGCATGTCAAGCAAAAATACATTTCTTCTCTTTTTTGCTTTGGAAAGTCTTCTCCTGAGATAGGTCAGACTGTATTAATGATAAGACAGTTGATTTATGTTGATTGACATTATGGAAATAAGTGTTAGACCCACTAAAGCATGGCACCTGAATTCTATTTTAATTTCATTTGCATAGAATAGAAGAATGATTACTATACCTTGAACTGTTCTCCTCACTGTAGAGCTGAGTCAGCAATCTATTATTTCTCCACCTGAAGTCATAAAATAGACTAATGAAACATGATAGGTATAATTGGTAAATTATGAAGCAGTATATATTTTAGGTTTAAAATACTTTTCTGGAATGATCCCATCCATATCAATGTGCTAGGATAATAATAATTAGCTTTATAGGTTTTATGGAAAATGACTGTTATTTATGAAACACCAGAAGGAATGATTCATTATCCTTCATGGTGTTAATTTTGCAAATATCTGAAAAACCTCCTTTAATTATAAAATTTCACAAGCCTTCTTCCTGGGCTAGGACTCGATCTGTAATCTGCTTTTTTGATAATTCTCTTCTAAGCCTCCACATGCCCCATTTTGGGGCTCTTTTCATCCATACTTTTCAGATGAGAGCTACTTTCTTACCCAGCTTTTCTTGCCAACATCACTAAGAGATATACTATCAATTGCTCTCAGAATAAGTGGTTTCCACTTCTTTGTGTATGAAGCACTGATTAAATATGGTGTCACTGAAAATGTGATCTTTGTCCACATCACAAGCTATGGCAAAATGCACTAGCAAATGTACAAAAAGAAAAACATTAAAAATCTTTAACATATTGACATGATAGATAGTTACATTCTTGAGCTTACTGGAAAAATTCCTTAGTGGTAGCTTGACATTTTTTTTGTGGGGGGTGAAAAGAATCTAGTCTATGTCTACCAAATTCTCTTATTTACTCAAACTAAATGCATTATTATATACCCAATTTGAAATCAATATGTTTTCTTTTAATATTGAATAACTAAGACTAAAACTATAAACCAGTTAAAAATAATTATATCTCTAAAAGAATAGGAATATGGGATTGCTGAATTCCACTGATGTTATCAGTGGTTAAAAGTTCATAATAATAGAGATAAAGATCTAAGCCACTTACCTAGTTTTAAACTCTAGGGAATATCCAAAATTAATACATAGATATTTCCTAATTGAAAATTTAAAATGCATAGATAGAAAATAAGGGTCACTTATTTTACAGAAAATACAAAAGAGCAGTGTTATTTGGGAACACAGCTAAACAAAGAGTAGGAGAAGGCTAAGAACCAATAAAATTAAAATTACAAGGATAAGTGTGTTGTATGGTAAGATTCTGATCTTTTCACATGTAGTATTCATTCAGTGGCTGGTATTTATCATTGGTTTTCAAATGAGAATGATTTACCTTGTAAGTTTTGCTATTTAGACCAAGTTCAGTTTCTCTTTAGATGATAACAATTAAATATTAGTGTCTTAGACTAGAAGGATTTTATCTATCCCTCAGTATGTGAGATAATTTATTGAAATGATTTTATTATTATTTTTTTATCAAACTGTATTTATTTTTTAAATTATTGAGTTATTCTATTTCTTTTTTTAAAGATTTTATTTATTTATTTGACAGAGAGAGAGAGAGAGGGAACACAAGTGGGGGGCAGGCAGAGGGAGAGGGAGAGGGAGAAGCAGGCTCCCTGGGATCATGGCCTGAGCCAAAGACAGATGTTGAACTGACTAAGACACCCAGGTGCCCCTACTTTATTTTTTTTTAAATTTAAATTCAATTAGCTAACATATAGTAAATACTTAGTTTTCTTTTCTTTCTTTTTTTTTAAGATTTTTATTTATTTATTTGACAGAGAGAGACACAGCGAGAGAGGGAACACAAGCAGGGGGAGTGGGAGAGTGAGAAACAGGCTTCCCGCTGAGCAGGGAGCCCAATTTGGGGCTTGATCCCAGGACCCTAGGATTATGACCTGAGCCGAAGGCAGATGCTTAACTGACTGAACCACCCAGATGCCCCCATACTTAGTTTTCGATGTAGTGCTCAATAATTTATCAGTTGTGTATAACACCCAGTTATTTTATTTTATTTTTTTAAGATTTTATTTATTTATTTATTTGTGAAAGAGAGAGAGAGTGCATGAGTGGGGAGGAGAGGGAGGAGTAGGCTCCCCATGAGCAGGGAGCCTGATGTGGGGCTTGACCCCAGGACCCTGGGATAATGACCTGAGACAAAGGCAGACACTTAACCGACTGAGCCACCCAGGCACTCCTACCCAGTTATTTTAAATGACAAACTTATTTTTTATTTTTGAATTACCTTCTTTTCTTTTCTTTCCTTTAAGTAGGCTCCATGGTTAAAGTAGCCCAATGCGGAGCTTCAACACACAGCCCTGAGAACAAGACCTGAGCTGTGATCAAGAATCAGATGCTTAACTGACTGAGCCACCTGGGCATCCCAGAATTACCTTTTTTTAAATGACATATTTGTGTTTTAGAGCTTGCTGCACTGCATTAGATTGGAAATGGGCTGTCCCATATGATGGCAGGAGAATGCTGGTAGACATTAGTTATGTGGTATGGTTTCAGATTACCGAGCATGATGGTCTTTTCTTTAGATTGTATGGCATAGGGTCATTTGTTTAGGGCTTTGCATTTATTAAATTCTTCATTTGACACTGAGTCTCATGCCAACTGTCAAACTAGAAGGAGAGAACGCCCAGCCTTGAAGGTTATCCTATACCTGGTCCTACCTTCAAAATACTGACTTTGTCACCTTTCCCTTTCTAGGACTGTTCTATCCCTCCAATGTGGTACATGTGGTTACCTTCATGGCTATGACTTTCACTGCTTCTGATTTCAGTCTACTTCTTCTTCTTCTAAGGTTTTATTTATTTATTTATTTGAGAGAGAAAGAGAGAGCAAGCATGAGCAGAGGAAAGGGCAGAGGGAGAGGGAGAAGCAGAGTCCCCATTGAGCAGGGAGCCTGACGTGGGGCTCGATCCCAGGATCCCGGGATCATGACCTGAGCAGAAGGCAGACGCTTAACTGACTGAGCCGCCCAGGTGCCCCTGATTTCAGTCTTCTTAATCATAATAATACTTACTAATCATAGCTAGCATTTTTACAGCATCTACCACATGCTAAACCCTGTGCTAAACATTCCATGGATGTTATTTAACCCTCACATGAACTGTGATGAGTGTTTCAGGGAACATCTTAAAACCTACTCCCTATGTTACAGACAAGAGGCTCCAACAGATTAAGAAACTTGCCCAAGGTCCAATCACCAAGTGGTTAACCTGTGTACAGTCTTGGCTCTAGACCTCACTCTCATCGGCAAAACCTGTGCCAGGTATTGAATGCTGTTACCTCCTTAGGTAATTGTTGTTCCATGTTAAGTCCACACACTTCCCTCCAGGATGTTCTCCAGCTCCTCTTCTCTCCACTACAGATGGCACTGCTCTTACCCAGCTCTCCTGGGCCTTGGTGGGAGCTAGTGAGGTTGGGGAGAACATTGGCCTCTTGATGAATGTCTACTTCACTTTAGTCTGACACATATGGGAAGCTTGCTGGGAGGGTAGGAGAGTGATGATTTATGCATGGAGGTACCCAGTGTCCATTTTATGGTCTGTCTTGTGATGTTGGTCTTCGTGGGAACATTTTATTGAGTCACGTCAAAGTACCAATCTCATAGTAGGGCTACACCATTATTCAAGGTATTACTTCTGCTCTGAAATGATTTAATATCCACTGGTAATCAAGAGTTCTGTTACCTTTTGGGATCCCAAGCTTGATATCTGAGTGCTCCGGATGAAGAACGTGACAAACTTCATTCTGCATACCTTATCTTTTACTGATAACACATCTTTGAACCCAACTTTTCAGTCTGCCTAAGGCAAAAGTTCTCTCTTCTTCCTGCATTTAGGTCCTGGGATATTGCCCTAAAGAAATCCTTACTGGGCACAAAATACCCCAGCATCCTAGCTGAGAAGTGATAACTTATGGCAGAAGGAGCCTTTTATTGAGGCTGGTGGAGAGTAAAGGGAGGTAAGTGATGAGTTTGACCTTCAGGGAGGCCTTAAAATCTGTGAGGGAGATGAGGCCAGAAGTCAGCAGATCATCCGTGATTGTCTAATCAGGAAGAAACAGGCAGCTGTGAGAGCTGTAGTAATGACCACACACCACCAGTTGGCTATTTCCCACAGAGTAGACCCAAGCAAATTTGTGGTCCTGGGATTCTTTTTAAACTCACGCTCAGGATAATAATTCTGAAGATTCTATATTAAGCAGTTAATGTTCTACTGATGAAATATTTCAGCTGCATATGTGATTTCCAACATTTTGTTGTAATATGTTTTTGAATATTTGTTAGTTTGGTCAAATGAAGTTAGGAAAAGAGAGGGAAATGGAAGAGGGTGGCTGAATTTTTAAAAAATCTTGATAAAGGGGTTGTTGTTTTCTTTACTTGGTGTAATGAATTCTGAGCTTTTTATTTCCATGGCAATTTTTACCCCATGATGCCTATGTCTCTTAGGCTAATAAATATAATCACTACCAGCTTGTAAAACCAGCTACTTACTACTATCCAATAGCATAGGACAGGCATCAGCATATGGCTAAATATCTGATGATAGAATGAGAGCCTTTTCTAAAGGTAAGATCATTTTTTTGTGGCCTCACTAGGTAGTCTACAAGGGGCTTCTCTCCCTTGTAGGGTATTTTTCTCTAACACTGGCATATTGTTTTTGCTCCCTAACTCTAGAAATATTTTTTTAAGTCTCTTTTATTTTTATCTCAAGTAGAAATGGTAAAGTTCTATCATAGCATATTGTAGAATTTTACTGTAGGGATTTTCATCTTTCCCTAACTTTTTTGTTCTTGTTTTAAAGAAAATATGCTATACTATCCTTACCTTGGGATATCTTCTTTCCCAACTGAAATAATTTTTATGTTCTCCTCTTCTGGAGTAAGATTTTTTTTAAATAAAATGACTTTAACACAAAAATTCACAGATTTCTTTTTATAGCCTCATACCTAGATAATGAAATATTTTAATAACAATTCGTTATTAAGATATAATGTGATAGCTTTATAAAAATGGAGAGGCTGTCTGACAAATATTCCACAAAGTCATAAAAGTGCAATTATAATTTATGGCCAATAAACAAATATTTTTTTAAAGGCCTGTCTTCTGGAAACCACAGGGAGATACAAAAATATATGAAGCATGGTCCATGATCTTAAGGAGTATACTATAGGTATAGAGAACCAACACAAAATAAAAATGTTGTCATGGGCCAAGAGATACATGACAGTTTAATGTAACAATAAAGAAATGTATCTACATGATTAATTGCAAAGTGAACTGTATGAATAATATGGTCACTTCTTGGAAATGGAAACATGTGAAGTATATCTGTTTGTTGAGCATTTGACCTATTCTAAAGAAGTTACTACTAAGATTCAAAGTAAGAATGTAAGCCATTATTGCGTTCAGATGTGGCACAAATCTGCCTTCAGATGCTGTGTTTCATTTGGTTCTCTTTTTTAAGATTTAGTAACAGAAATTATTAAGACTGTGGCCACCATCTGTCAACATCAAAGCTTTACTTAATGACAAATAATGCTTTGAAACTATCTCTGTGTTGATTATAAAGCTTTCCTGTGTTGGAAAATTTCAGTTGAAAGGCAGAGCAAATACATCTAGGCCACTACCCATAGAGCTGCATTTATAGGTGACTGTATTTTGCCCAGGGTTGGGGGGAAATTACTTATTACCTCCAAATTTCTTACCATGACATCTCTCAAGAGTCAGTGCATATCTCCTATCCAGATCGGCAAATACTGGTTTTCCAGAGTTACCCAGCTCATTGCTTTGCATATATTTCTATGCAGGAATTTTTGTTTGGTATCTATGTTTTCTTGCAACATTTAATTTGAAAATTTCCAAACCTGTAGAAAAGTTGCAAGAGTAATAAGACAAACACCCATTAAGTTTACCAAGATTCATCAGTTATTAACTTTTTGAAACACCTGTTTTCTCTCTCTTTCTTTTTATATACACATGCACACAGACACACACAATGATTTTTTTGGCTAAACTCTTTGAAAAGTAGTTGTGGGCATTATGACACTTCTAAATATTTTAAACATCATATTGGCTGAACTATTTGAGGGAGAGGTGCAGACATCATGACATTATAGTCTTAAATATTTCAGTTGTATCATCTAAGAACAAGAATATTCTCCTATATAACCACAATACGACTGTCAAGCTCAAGAAATTTAGGGGGCGCCTGGGTGGCTCAGTCGTTAAGCGTCTGCCTTTGGCTCAGGTCATGATCCCAGGGTCCTGGGATCGAGCCCCACATCGGGCTCCTGGCTCAGTGGGGAGCCTGCTTCTCCCTCTGCCCCTCCCCTCACTCGTGGTCACTCTCCCTTGCAAAAAAAAAATAAAATCTTTAAAAAAATAAATAGTTTTGGGCGCCTGGGTGGCTCAGATGGTTAAGCGTCTGCCTTCGGCTCAGGTCATGATCCCAGGGTTCTGGGATCGAGCCCCACATTGGGCTCCCTGCTCAGCAGGAAGCCTGCTTCTCCCTCCTCCACTCCCCCTGCTTGTGTTCCCTCTCTCGCTGTGTCTCTCTCTGTCAAATAAATAAATAAATAAAATCTTAAAAAAAAAAAAAAAGAAATTTAGTATTGATACAATACTGTTATTTAATATATGGCCTATTAAGTCATCCTATTTGTGTTAATAATATACTTTATCATCTTATTTTTAACGTTTTGTTGAAGTGTAATTACATAGAGTAAAATGCACAGATTTAAAGTGTGCAGTTTAATGTTTTGTTAAATGCGTATACCCAAGTAACCAACACCCCAATCAAGATACAGAACATTTCTGTACCCCAAGAAAGTCCATTCATGACAATCCTCTATGCTCTACAATCCCTAAAAGAAATCACTATTTTTAACCCTATAGATTACATTTGTCTGTTTGTGAATTTCATATACATAGGATCATGCAGCGTGTATTAATTTGTGGTTAGTGTCTCTTTCTCTGGTCCTGGATACTAGCGTCTGTAAATAAAGTTTTATTAGAACATATGCTCTTTTGATTATATTGTCTGTGTATGGTTGCTCTCACATGGTAACAGCAACACTGGCTTGTTGTGACAAGGATTGTATGTCACATTCTCACTGCTTTCCCTTGCTGTTCGGTATACTACGAATTACTGCAACCCAAATATAAATTAACGGCATTTTGAATGCTATGCCTATTACTGTGCCATAACATTTAATTATTTATTTTTTTAATTACGAGTGCCTACCCACAGTGTCAAAACATGATAAGAAAAGTCAGGTTTGAATGCTGTACTTTTTTTTTTTTTTTTTTTTTTTAAAGACTTTATTTATTTATTTGAGACAGAGAGAATGAGAGACAGAGAGCATGAGAGGGAGGAGGGTCAGAGGGAGAAGCAGACTCCCCGCCAAGCAGGGAGCCCGATGCGGGACTCGATCCAGGGACTCCAGGATCATGACCCGAGCCGAAGGCAGTCGCTTAACCAACTGAGCCACCCAGGCGCCCTTGAATGCTGTACTTTTAAGGAAGAATGGAGGATGAACTATATGCTGGCTAATTGAACATAATAACAAAAAATATAATAAAAAATTAAAAAAAAGAATGGAGGATGAACTATTTTGCTATCAAAATAAATGGTACAGCATTGCATTTGGTTTGCGCGATACAGTAGCTGTGCTGGGATAATGCTGGATACATCAACATTACTAGACTAAGCACTCTTGACAATAGTCCCACTCAGAAAACCAACTCTCAGAAAAATTAGAAGCTTCAAAATAGAATATCTCATCAGAGCAATATTTCTTCAAAAAGTTTAAAAATACTGAAATAAGGCTGAAATCAAAGTAAATTTTTGAGCAGCTCATTCGTTAGCCAAACAAGGAAAGTCATTTACCAATGTTGAGTTAATTTGTGTTTGATTGCAAGAGATGAAGAAATGTGTCCAGACTATTGAGACTATTAGCCTTTAGTGAGAACAGTTGCTTCAAGAGTTAAGGATATTGAGAACATCAGGCAGAGTAAACATACTTTGCATATTCCTCCTAGCTAGACCCCTGGATATTATATATTTAAAAAATTAAGAAGAGTCTGAAAAGTGGAGAGAAGGAAGCAGACTGAGTAGGGAGCTTAGGGCTTATGGAATGACATAGTTTTTTTGTTTGTTTGTTTGTTTTTTTCTGATACATCTATCCCATACTGGGGACTAGAGAAGCCAGCAAATCAATAATGACAAAGGGAGCAAATAAAAATGCCCTAAGAAGGGCCTGCTCACTCTAACCAAAGGGCCAAGAAAGGGGCTGCCTAGCAAGGCAGAAAGCTTTTAATTTATAACTGTACTATTCTAGCCAAACACCACAGAAAAAGCTGTGACCAGCCCTCACCCTCACCAAAGCTAGAGTGGGGAGTATGGATATTTAAACAAGGTATCCCAAACCCATCTCCATGGCTGTGTCAGAGGCTGAGTGGGGAAATAGGATCTTCATCCTTTCTGGGTGGTAATGAGGCATCCATGGTGTTGAAGGAAATGACATAGGAAGCCTGGAATTCACCCACACTTGGAAGAGGGGTATCAGGAAAGCCTAGCGGAGAGGGGTTTTTCACCACCAGCACCCAGAGATAATAAGGCCATTCCTCCTGACATTGTCAGTGGAGGTCATTTGGGGAGCTTCTACCTCGCAATAATAAGGAACCGCACCATTCCAGTTGTCAACAGACAACAGAGGCCTACTGGAGAACCTGGGCATCTAATTCCACTTGGCAGTAACAAGGTGGTATTGCTTTTTCCCACTGGAGTTGTGTCAGAGGGAATTTATTAAAATACAAGATTCATAAAAGACTCCAAATATCCAGATTTTAATAGAAAAATCACTTGTTATCCTAAGAACCTGGAAAAATCTTAATTTGAATGAAGAAAGACATTATTAGATGCCAACCCTGAGATGTCACGGATGTTAGAATTATCTAACAAGGACCTTAAAGCAGCCTTCATTAAAATACTTTAACCAGCAACTATGAACACACTTGAAACAAATGAAAAAAATAGAAATTCTCAGCAAAGAAATAGAAAATGCAAAGAAGAATCAAATGGAAATTCTAAAACTGAAAAATACAATAGCCCTCAAATAAACTCAATGGATAGTTTCAACAGAAGAATAAATGTATTTGATGATAGAACAATAGAAATTACCGAACCTAAATAAGAGAGAGAAGATAGCCTGAAAGTAAAAGTGAGCAGAGACTCAGAGACCTGTGGACTATAAAAAAAATATCTGACCTTCATGTCATCAGTGTCCCAGAAGGAGAGGAGAAAGAGGACAAAGCTAAAAAAGGATTCAAAGAAATAATGGATGAAATTTCTCCAAATTGGTCAGAAGACTTCAACCAGAAGCTGAGTGAATTCCAAACAGGATAAATCCAAAAACATATCATAAACTTCTGAGAGTTAAAGGCAAAGAAAAACATTTTGAAGGCAGCCAGAGAGAAACACTGGAAATAAAATACCAGGAATGTTTGAAAGGTGACCTTTGATCTTAGTGGGTGTGCCATTTCAGGTGTGTGCCATAAAAGTTGCCTTTTCAAAAAAATAAATGAAAATATGGCAGTGGAAGGCATGGCACTCTGGACTCTTGCCCAGCTACCCCTGCTGGCTTCCCTACCTCATCACTGACCTCCCCTTCATGGTCCCCTAGTCCAATTTTAGCCCTCATCACTGTTTCCTTCTATGAAGATAATAGAAGGTGAAGGGAAAAAAAAGATAATAGAAGGTGATATCTCTGGTAATCTGAGTGATGGCATCCACAGTAGGGGACTCATCACCTCCATGCCATGAGCTCCAAATTCCTATCTTTATTTGCCTTTGTCTTCAAAGCTGTGGGCATCTCCTACAAGCCCAACCCACATACCCCATCAGCACCTTGAAGAGATCACAATTGGACTCTGTTCCTTCCCACAGTGGACCCACTCCTGGGTAAGGTCAGTGGCACCCACATTCCAGCCACTGGGGCTGGAGAATGTGGATACTCACAGGCCCATGTATTTATTTATTTATTTATTTAAATTCAATTAATTAACATACAGTGTATTATTAGTTTCAGAGGTAGAGTTCAGTGATTCATCAGTCTTCTATAATATCCAGTGCTCATCATATCACGTGCCCTCCATAATGCCCATCACCCAGTTATCCCATCACCTCACCCCCTCCCCTCCAGCAACTCTCTGTTTCCTATGATTAAGAGTCCCTTATGATTTGTCTCCCTCTTTGATTTTGTCTTGTTTTATTTTTCCTTCCTTCTCCTATGATCTTCTGTTTTGTTTTTTAAATTCCACATGAGTGAAATCATATGATAATTGTATTTCTCTTACTGATTTACTTTGTGTCTGACTTAGGCTCAGATCATGATCTCAGGGTCCTGGGATCGAGCCCTGTCTCCAGCCCCAACTCCAACCCCACTGCCAGCCTCATGGCAGGCTCTGCACTCAGCAAGGTGTCTGCTTGTCCTTCTGCCTATCCCTCCAACTCATGCTCTCTCTTTCCCTCTCTCAAATAAATAAAATATTTTTTAAAAATTAAAAAAAAAAGAAACACTGGAAATAATTTGAAAGACAGCAGATTTTTTTTTTAAGATTTTATTTATTTATTTGACAGAGAGAGACACAGTGAGAGAGGGAACACAAGCAGGGGGAGTGGGAGAAGCAGGCTCCCTGCAGAGCAGGGAGCCAGATATGGGACTTGATCCCAGGACCCTGGGATCATGACCTGAGCCGAAGGCAGACGCTTAATGACCGAGCCATCCAGGCACCCCAAGACAGCAGATTTTTTATCAGAAACCAAGGAGGCTAGAGAGAAGTAGTGTAACATTTTTCAAGTGCGGAAAGAACCGTCAACCCAGAACTCTATATCCAGCTAAAATATTCTCAGGAATGAAGAGGAAATTAAGACATTTTTAACCATCTGAGCTACCCAGGTGTCCCAAAATTAAGACATTTTTAGATCAAAAGGAAGACCAAGAGAATTTGTTGTCTGCAGACCTATTATAAGAGAATATATAAAAGAAGTCCTCTAAACAGAAAGGAAAAGGTAAAAGAAGGAATCTTGCAACATCAGGAGGGAAGAAAGAAAAGGATGAGCAAAAAAAGAAGGAAACATGATAAACTTTCCTTCTTCTCTCACATATTTATTATTATATATAATATTTGAAACAAAAATTATAACACTGTCGAATGTGGTCTTTTGTTATATAGAACAAAAATGGCAGACAATTGCATTATAGAGGGGGAAGGATAAATGGACATAAAGGGAGGTAGAGTTTCTATACTTTACTCAAACTGAGAAAATGTCAACACAAGTAGACCATGATATACATATGCAATATAATATCTAGAGTGCTACCAATATTGTTAAGGGAACAGATACTCTCAAAAACACTACAGATACATTGAAATATATTTCTAAAAAAATTCAAGTGACAAGGAACAGAAATGAAAACAGAACAAACAAAACAAAAATAAAATGGCATAATTAAGTCCCAACATACTGCCAATTACATAAAATGTATATAGTCTGAGTATACCAATTAAAAGACAGAAATTGGCACAGTGGATTTAAAAAACAAAAACAAAAAGAAATATGACCTCACTATAGGCTGTCTATAGGAAACTCACATCAAATGTGATACAGGTATGTTGAAAGCAAAAGAACCAAATGAGATATACTAAGCAAACACTAATCAAAAGAAAATAGGAGTGGTTATATTAATATTAAATTAAGTGAATTTCAGGGCAAAGAAAATTACCAGAGAGAGAGAATGTAAATTCATGAAGACACAGGAATCCTAAATCTGTATGTACCCAAAAAGCTGAGCTTCAAAACATGTGAAGCAAAAACTGATAGAAATAAAAGGAGAAGACAAATCTATAATTACAGTTGGAAACTTCAATACCCCATCTCAACAACTGATAAAACAATGACACAGCACATCATCAAGGATAGAAGAGTTCAAAAGACTACCGGCCAGCAGGAGCTAATCCATACTGATAAAGCATTCTACCCAACAACAGAGAACATATATTATTTTCATGCATCCATGGAAGCTATACCAAGATATTATCCTGGGCCATAAAACAAACCTCAACAAATTTAAAAGAATTGAAATCACACAGAGGTGTTCTCTAACCACAGTGTAATAAAACTAGAAATCAAGAACAGAAAGAGATCAGGAAAATCTCCAAACACTTTGAAAATAAAACAGCACACTTTCAAATTATCTATTGGTCAAGGAGGAATTCTTGAGACAAATAATAAATACATTGAATTTAGTGAAAATGAAAGCAAAACTTATCAAAAATTGTCGGGCACTTCTAAAGCAGTGCTGAGGTGGAAATTTATAGCACTAAATGTTTATTACATAGAAAAGAGGAAAATCTCAAATCAATAATCTAAGCTCTCAGTTTATGAGACTAGATGAATAGCAAAATAAACTCATAATTAAGGGGAGGAAAAAGGGCAGAAATCAATGAAATTAAAAACAGACACACAATAGAAAAAGTCAATGAAACAAGTTTTTATTTAAAAAGATCAATAAAATAGAAAAACCTCCAGCAAGACTGACAAAAAAAGAGACAAGACAGAAATTACTATTATCAGGTTGAAACAGAGGATCAAACTATGGAGTTTGCATACATCAAAAGGATAATAATAGAATACTCTGAGTAACTTTACATAATACATTTGACAATTTTCAAGACATGGACTAATTTCTTGAAAAGTGTAAATCACTACAACTCATTCAAAGACGAGCTCCAAACTACTAATAAAACTGAATTCACACACACACACACACACACACACAAATCAAACAGAATAAAAGCCCAGAAAATTCCATACAAATATGTCCAATGGATTTTTGACAAAAATGTAAAAGCAATTCAGTGGAGATTTAATTGTCTTTGCAAAAATGGCTTTAAGTAATTAGATATTTATAGCAAAAAATTAAATTTTGACATAAACCTCACACCTTATATAAAATTAAATCAAAAGGATCATAGATTTAAACGTTAACATAAAATTATAAAACTTTTAGTTAACAACAGGAAAAAATCTTTCAGAAATAGGGTTTGGTGAGGAGTTTTTTTTTTTTTTTCTTATTAAAGTAAGCTCTAAGCGCAATTGGGGCTTGAATGCAAGACCTGGAGACCAAGAGTCACATAGTCTACCAATTGGGCCAACCAAGTGGCCCCGGTGAAGAGTTTTGATGAAATACCAAAAGCATAATCCATAAGAGAATAAAATTAGACTTCATTAAAATTAAAAACTTTTACTCTATGAAAGACTCTATAAATATGATGAAAAGACAAATTACAGACTGGAATAAAACATTTGAACACCATATATCACAAGGGCTTAAAAAAAAAAAAACCAGTAAAAAGCAAACAATCCAATTAGAACACAAAGAACGTGAAGAGACATTTCACTGAAGAGGATATACAAGTGGCAAATAAGTACATGAAAAAATGTTTATTACTAATCATTAGGGAACTGCAAATGAAGACTGCAATGAGAAATCATTGCATACCTATTAAAACAGCTAAAATTAAAAATAGTGACAACACCAAATACTGATAAGGATGTGGAGAAACTCAAACTCTCATACTTTGCTGGTAGGGTATGGAAAATGATACACACCCACTCTGGAAAATATTCTGACATTTTTTAAAAAAGCTAAACATACAGTCACCATGTAAGTCAGCAAATGAATTTCTGAGCATTTATCACACAGAAATGAACATTTAAGTCTACACAAAAACCTATACATAATTGTTCAGAGAAGCTTTATTTGCAAGAGCCAAAACCTTGAAACAGCCAAGTATCTCTCAATAGTTGAACAAAGTGTGGTATAGCCATATGAATCTAAAACAATAAAAATGAACAAACTATTGATACACTTAATAAGTTAAGATATATTTCGGGGGCATTATGCAGTTGGGGGAAAAACCCAATCTCAACAGGACACATGCTGTATTTACATAACATTTTTTAAATTACAAGATTATACAGATGGAAAGGAGTTTAATGGTTCTCTGGAGTTAGTGATGGTGGAGGTGGTGTGATTTTCAAGGGATAGCACGTGGGAGATCTTTGTAGTGATGTAATAGCTCTGTATTTTGATTGCATGGTAGTGGTTCCTTGAATTTACTCATGTAATAGATTGATAAATATTGCACCAATATTACTTTCTTGGTATTATATGCAGTATAACTATGCAAGATACAACTTTTTGGGGGAAATAGGATGAAAAGTACATGGGATCTAACTATACTATCTTTGCAACTTCCTGTGAATCTACAATTATTTCCTAATGTTAAGTAAAAGAAATAAGGCAGATTATTTTGAAGGTTTTTCTTGACTCTTAATGAACTTAAAGATATTCCTAATAAATCTCAATTGCTGTTGTTTGCTTTAGGATGAATGCTGTTTGATATGACTGAAGAATGAATCTCTGTCAACAGTCTGCATGGAACTATAAGCAAAAATATTTTCAAAGGTATTGTCAAATAACTCAAATATTTAAGAAAACTCCAATTCAGTACAGACTAACGTGGATTTTGTGAAGATGAGGTGGTAAAAACATGTGGGGTAATAAAACATTTAGTTGGAAAATTTACAAGGCTTTGAGAATGAATGGTACTTACTGCATTATTCACCAACAGGTAATTTCTGGAAAATATTTTAACATTTCCAATAGATTTTCATGACAGAGACCACTAACACTAATTAAATGAGATGTTATCTATGCAAAAACAATTCTATTTTCCTAATTGGAGAACCTATGTTCAATCTGTGTGCAACTTGTATTACAAAAATTCTAGTAATTATTATATTTTAAATTTCATGAATAAATTTTTTGTGGAAATTAATTTTCTGTCATTATACAAGTACTTATGGAAATCCTCAGTTTCAACTTTCAGTCCACAAGGGCAAGATATTTACTCTCTGACTCTTTTTAGAAAATGTTTTCTGGCCCCTGTTCTAGCTGGTTATCCTTGTTCCTGGTCTTAGAGGGAAAGTTTCAGTTTCTCACCATTGAGTGTGATGTTAGCTGTGGGCTTGTCACATACAGGCTTTATTATGTTGAGGTGCATTCCTTCTATCCCCACTTTGTTGAGAATTTTTATCATTAAAGATACTGAATTTTGTCAAATGCTCCTTCTGCATCTATGAAGGTGATCATATGATTATTTTCCTTCATTTTGTTAATGTGGTGTACCACATTGATTTATTTGATGATGTTGGACCATCCTTGCACCCCTGGAATAATTCCCACTTGATCATGGTGTATGATCCCTTTAACGTATTATTAAATTCAGTTTACTATTATTTTGTTGAGGATTTTTGCATCTGTGTTCAACAAGGCTACTTTATTTTCTTGTGGTCTTGTCTGGTTTGGTATCAAGTTAATACTGGCTTTATAAAATGAGTTTGAAAGTGTTCCTTCCTCTTCTATTTTTTTTTGGAGGGGGGAAGAGTTTGAGAAGGATTCGCATTAATTCTTCTTTGGTAGAATTGACCAGTGAAGCTATCTGCTCCTAGAATTTTCTTTGTTGGGAGGTTTTTGTAAAATTGATTTTTTT
>NC_138372.1:106593776-106631966 GCF_054177405.1 Leptonychotes weddellii | reverse complement strand
AGTCAGTTAAGCGGCTGCCTTCGGCTCAGGTCGTGATCCCAGAGTCCTGGGATCGAGGCCCACGTCGGGCTCCTTCCTCAGCAGGGAGCCTGCCTCTTCCTCTCCCTCTGCCTGCCACTCCCCCTGCTTGTGCTCTCCCTCTCTCTATCTCTATCAAATAAATAAATAAAATCTTTAAAAAAAAAAACTATAAAAATTTATAAAAATATATTTACATTCAAAGTGTTATAACTTGCATCTGTTGAATTTCTATTTTGTGACAGTTTCTGCATAAGTGCTTACCTGATTTAATTTAAAGATTTCAGAAGAATTTTTAACACTTTATGTACAAGGACCATAAGAAGATTAACTTATCCAGAGTGCTGCAGACTATTTCTGCTGTCTGGGAGAAAAAGAAAAACTTGTATCTACAACTTTTAAAGATACATGAATAATGGGGAGAGTCCCATTCTTCAAGACCTCCAATGCAATTTCAGTTTGTGTTTCTACTATTACAGGTGGGTGTGGTTGTCTTTGGCCTCTTTGACAAAAGATGGGAGTAGGAATCCAGGTGAGTGTATTACTATGATATTTATGAAGAAATTGATTTTTTTATTTTCTATAAGAATGAGAAAAGTCAATACTTTAGTATGCATTGCTCTTGATTTCCCCAAATAAAATAATTCATTTGACTGCAAGGTTTTGGTGAACTGCAAGTCTTTGGAAAGTTTACGTTGAGTAAAACGTCATTTATTTTGAATAGCCAAAGTTATGAGATTAATGCCCATTCATGGTGTGCAGAAATGGTGTGTCACTTTCGTCTGTTTCTCACCACTGTAATTAAAGAAAGAGTGTTGTTGATAGCTCCCAGATCCTTTGTGATTGGTGATATGAGTTTCTCTTCTGAAGAATGCCCCCCTTTTTTTTAATCAAGAGAAATTTGATCAATTCTTAATCTATAGCTAGCCACAGATATTCAGTTCTAACTTGGAGCAAGTTACAGTGAAACCACAGATCACAAACTCATTATGAAGTTTTTTTTTCCTCTTGCTTCTTTTTTTTTCATACAACCCCAATTCTACCTTATTTCTTCTCTTTACTAATCTGAAATGCCTCTGCTTTACCTGTCACCAGTAACAGTTACTGAGTTCGGAAGCATCAGTGATTTTCACCAACCTTAAAATGAATCAGATCTGCCACCTTGAACTCTTTTCTATGAAGCTACATTCTCAAGAGACTTGTTTCTTTTCAAGAGAAGTAATTTCTTACTTTGTGGGAATGTGAATTAATGTTCTCTTCTTTAAAAAAATAATTTGTTTTCCATGTAATCTAATGTGTTCATTATTTAGTAATAAAGAAGAGTTCTAGAAAAAGTTAATAATTCTCCCTGAAACTCTATCATCACCTATGTCCAATAATTTTTCAGAATAATAAATGGAAAACCTCTGAGCTCAAGTGATGTTTGGCTCAAGTAAAGTCAGCTTTCATCAAATGAACAAAAACTCAGCAGATTTTTTTTAAACAACTTATACTAAGTTTGGATTATAACTGAAATTTGATTTCAGAGAGGAAATTTCAGTACATTAAATTACTTCCCAATGACTAAAACAGGATTATAAACTCTCTTTACTAAAATTGTACTGCTTTCTATAATATAATTTTGACATACTTATCCATTAAAAATCTAAGCTATAACAAAAATTGGATACATTTATATTTTTATTCATCATTTATTTTGAAAACTTATCTTGACTACTATTTCACATAATTTGGAAAACTCCCCAAACACATTTTTCAAAAATGGATCTTTTACTCACTAAAAACAGAAAACAAATCAATTTCTGGTTTAAAAAAAAATTAAAGTAACAGTATGCTTCTATTTTCTACCTAAATGTAAAGACTCCTTGGGAAGCATTTTCACTTGTGTTTGTAAGTTAACTTTTCTCTCCAAATAAAGCATTATTCATTTTTACCTAAGATCACCTTAGTTCCATTATGTCACCTGGGTCCCCACATATGACTAAAACCACAAAAGGAGTATTTCTGAAATTAGAAACAGATGTTGTCCTTGACTTCAAGAACTTATTAGTGAAGACTGCACAATTATGTCTGACTTAATACCAAAATAGGTGCTTCAGTTGATTTTTACTTATTATGCCTAGTTTTCTGAAACTCTTCTGTAAGAATCAGATGAGATTCCACACAACATCAACTTATAACCATGGATAAGGAACAAATTCCATGATCTCCATGATCGTAGGTACAGATTTTATAAGACAGGAAATAAAGCTTTCTTTCTCCCACTTCTCATTCTTCATGGTCTATTCACCACACCTGCACCATTATCTTTTCTCAAGACAAGTCTTACTCTTTATGTTGGGGCAAAACCATACAGAGCAGTTAAGTAGCTTGTATAATATATAGCTCCCTTTTGAATGAAATTAATTTTGACATATCCTGCCTTAACTTAAAATATTTGTTTCCAGGGGCGTCTGGGTGGCACAGTCAGTTGAGCGTGGGACTCTTGGTTTCAGCGCAGGTCATGATCTCAGGGTCTTAAGATCCTGCTCCGTGCTCAGCGTGGAGTCTGCTTGAAGATTCTCTCCCTCTGCCCCCCCCACTCTCTCCCTCTCTCTCTCTCAAATAAATAAAGAAATCTTTAAAAAATAGATTTGTTTTCAGATGCAACTTTAATATATATAAACAAAAATTTATAAAATTCACTAGTGCTTATATATCTTATATATTTTAATTTTAAAAATTAACACTAAATGTAGATAAATTCCCATTTGGGGGCTAACTAGTTGTCAGAATTAGGCTTTTTACATGTCTGAAAAAGAATGTGATGGGCAGAGAAAAATATGCATCTTTCCAAAATGGTATTTTGTTTGCTTTATACAACTAAGAAGTGTGGGGTGGGAGAGGGGGAGACAGGGAAGAAAACATTGAAACTAAGGCAAATGCAGCTTAATAATTCTGTTATGGAGGTATGGGGCCTGACAAATGTGCATCAGATTCCCTTACTGACCAACCATGCACTATTTCTACATCTTCTTTAAGATAGTTGCCTGGAATTAGTCCCTTAATTTTACCTAACCTTTTCTGAATGAGACCCCAACGTGCTACATTAGCACTGGGCTAGAAGGGGAAGGGATTCATCCAGAAATTCATAAAGGAAAAAAATATGTCTATCTACATTTTTGATTTACATCTATGTGACCACATACATAACACATGACATGTTGTTATCCACATATCCACTAAACAAAGATACAGACATGGTGTCCAAGGAAGGCTTTGACATGAGAATGGACTGACAGTCTACCATGCAGATGTCTTGGTGGGAAAATGTAGAGGGAATGGTTCCACTATGTATTTCTAACTTGGTCCACCAATACTGTATTTATCATTTCCTTTCTCAACAGCAAGTGCTTCTCTGGTCATATGAAGAAACATATTTTTCTACCTTTGTTGATACAAAAACATTTGGGTATATATAATGTGATTATGTGATTGCATATGTAGAATATTTATTTATATGTAGCTATATAGAGATACAACCTGTGTCTCCAAATTTAAGCTCTTGATTAAGATCACTTTAATTTGTAATCTAAGAGCATTGCTGTTCTGAAGCTGATTTGTAAGAATATTTCGCTTTCTATACTTATCTTTTACTCATCTTCTTGCACTTTCTTTTGCTTTTTCCCCCATCATTGCCTGACAGTCAATCTTAATGGTGCCTCTTATAAGCCTCCTTTTTAAACAGTCATTCTATTAGAAAATTCTTCACTCTTTTGTAGGTTACATTTAAATTAAATACAGCTGAGTCTTCTACAACTCAGGGCATATCTATACCTGACTAAATTTAATATAACTGCATCTACCACAAACTGTCAACACTCCAGTCAATGTTAGACATGAGATGCATGTGTTTCTAGTCTTTGCACACCCTAACTTCCATTGCTAGCCTTTCAAAGCCTCTAGAGACCAAGGATTGAGAAAGAAGATAATCAAAAAGAATCTTTATAAGAGTACACTTTTTAACAGAAAAACATAAAAAAGTGAATTGATTTATTTTTCCAGAAAGTAGACAAGTTAGGAAATGGAATAGTTGAGTCCACTAATAACTATAATAAAGGACCTAAATTTATCAGTAGAGAAGTGGATTATCAGATTGTCCTCCAAAATAGCTAATAGTAGAACATAAATAAGAACAATCTCCCAAACCATTCTCAAAACTGCACTTTCATCAGGAGTAAGTAAGAATTTTAAGATTCTGTAGGTTGAAAAAAAAAAAGAGTAACTAACCACAGGTGACATTAGATTTCAGCCATCAGTCTAATCTAATCTAGAAATTAAAGATGTGCTGTATGTTCTTAAAGGGAAAGACAGCCGTGTTATCATAGAGAATCCAAGTGATTTATAGTGTTATATAATATTCATACTGTATGAGAGAATTTTAATTGAATCCTTAACAGCTTTTGGAACAGAGAGCTCAAACTGTACTAGTCAATATAAAATGTAGGATTTAGCAGAAGAGTCTAATTTTCATTAGCGAATAATTGAGCCATCAAGTATCTTAATATGGCGGTGCTTCAGAGTTCTGGTTTTAGGAAGGCAGACTGACTGATCACATCTGATAACAGCAGTCTCACCCCCTACACACCAAATCCTATAAATAATATATATGTAGCATTGCTCAAAAGTGAAATGAATACTATTGGTGGTTCGGAGTAAGAGACTGAAAAACAGAATGATTGGGTGGGTAGGCTTCACAGTATGACCTGCACATTGAGCACATTCTAGGCTATTGGACTGTAATGACCCAGAAGGTTGTGGCAAATTTGAGCATGTCCATGATAGCAGAACCCATGAGAAAAGGACATCCAGAGATACAAGCAGGGTGTGCCACTGGAATAACAAAGCTAGAGAAACCAGAAAAGGAGAGCTGTCTATACCATCCCCTAGCCCCAGGCCAAGCAGCAGGGTACGGGATATCTTAACATCAGCAGGAATATTTATTGTAAGAGTTCGGGGAAGAGAAACAAAGCAATGACATAGTTGCATAACCTGTCTATCACTCTCCCCTAAAACAAAGTGGACTACAACCTTCAAGTAGTTCCCAGTCCTCTCCTTGGATAACTGTCCAAGTAGAGCCTATCAGAGGCAAAGAACCCCTAGTGCAAATTTAAATATAAAATCACCCAACATTTAAAAAGTACCTTCAATGACAATAAATGTAAATAATATGTAATGGGAATGGTTTAAACTAATCTGGATTATAGAGACTCTTATTCTGGACTTGTATCCTGTTAATTGATAATTACAAGAGATATATTAAGACCCAAATGAAATAGGAATATTGAAAATAATGGAATGGAGAATTTGAGTTGTATATGATGGAATAAACATATTATTTATCTCTGATCTCCCCATAAAATCCCTCAAAAAATAAAAAGAAAAGTAAAATAGGCATACAGACCAAGAGAACAAAAGAGAACAGTGGGTAAAGGCATCAATACATTTTTCAAAGGTAGAAAGCAGAAAAAGATTTTAGAAGAATTTAAAATATGAACATCAGGTGTCTCAAGAGGATAGTGTGAATAAGAGAGAAGTAAGCCAACTGATGTAGCATAACCCCCCAAAAGGCTTAGAATTGGAGGTGAGAGAAACTGTGTGAGGGGGACTAAAAAAGAGGAGACTCCCAGAAAATTGAATATGGAGAAATAAAAGAAGTCTATCATCCATGTAAATTTTTCAGAACTGATTAAAATTATCAACTCACACTTTTAAGAAGCTGGGTGAAGCCCAAATAGATTAAATTCAGATATCGCTGTCAGAAAAATTTTTTCCTCCCTTTACCTCCTGAAATAAAGCTACTGATTCTGTGGGGACCTTGATTCACAGAGTTCCCCCAAAATGCCTAGGCAGGGTGCACTGGTGATTTGGAGAAACTAAAATGAGAAGATATGCAGTGGACTTCAATGCCCTGTGGGAACTGGGGTTCAGGGGAACAGCCCAATAAAACTCTGATACTCTGGTTACTGTTACTGCTGTAAGTGAATGTCCTATATCTCTGAGTCATGAATCTTGTGTCTTCTACCAACATCCATGAAACTATGGCAGCCTAACTTGTTAGCTTGCAAGAAGGTCAAAATCTCAGGGCCTTTGCAGTTTTTGACAATTATTATCAAACAACATAGATCTGAAGATAAGAAACATCAATAAAGATAATGAAATAAAGAGACATTTGAAGAGTCATCCTAACAGGAAGACATCAAAATCCTAAATCTGTAGGCACATCAAAAAAACCAAAAACAAACACAAACCAAAAAAACCAGCAACAACACACATTTAACAAACTTGACCTAAATAACCTGGATAGAACACTGTATCTAATAGTAACATAATTCACATTTTCCCCAAGCATACAAGAAACATTTACCAAAGGATACCATAAACTGGGGCAAAAAGGAAGCCTCAACAGATGAGAAGATTAAAAAGTTTTAGATTATATCTTTTGATCAGACTGATATTAAGCAGAAATCAATAACAAAAGATGAGTAGAAAAACTTCATATGTCTGGAAATTAAAGATATAGTTCCAGAAAAACCATAGGTCAAAAAAGAAGTCAAAATGGAAATTAGGTAATATTTTAAAATAAATAATTATGAAAGTACCACATATCAAAATTTATGGAATTTTGCATTATGTAATGCAATACTTTCAAGACATTCTGGTTATTTTTTATTTATTTATTTGTTTGTTTGTTTATTTTTATATATTTATATATATTTCATATGTATATTAAAAGGGAAGCTAAAAAGCAGTACATCCAATTTCAATGTTAAGATGCTAGAAAAATAATCAAAACTAAGGAAATAAAAATAAAGAAATAATAAATATAATAACAAATTTATGGTATAGACAAAGTAAGAGAATAAACAGTAAAAATAAAAACAAAGCCAAAAATTGTGGGGGTTTTTATAAAAAGAATAACTGAGAAAACCCTTAGTAAGACTGATCTATAAAAAAAGAGAAAAAACATAAATTATCAATATCACAAACTTAAAGTAGACACTATATATAGATTCACCAAACATTTAAAAAAAATGAGAATACATAAGAATACCAATAAAGCTGATCATTTGTAAGGAATAGATGAAATCTTCACTAAAAATGACTAAGATGATAGATCAAATAGAAAATCTAAATAATCTTACACATATAAAACAAATTTAATCTGTAATTAACATCCTCATCAATAAAAAGAAAAAATTGAAGACTACTTAGCCTTTACCAGTTGATTTATTCCAGGAATTTAAGGAAGAAACAACATGCCTTAAACTCTCAAGGAATAGCAAAATAGGGACACTTCATAACATAGAGAACAAAAAAACTTGGTTCCAAAACTTAACCAGAACATTAAAATAAAGGAAAATTACAAACAAATTTCTTGACTAAAAGATGCAAATATTTTTAATCTGGTATAAGAAAAAAGAACCCAGTGATATAGACAAAGTCCAATATGTTTCATCTAATTAACATCTATTTCAAAAGTGCAAGTATGGTTCAATATTAGAAAACAATGTCATTTCCTACATTAAAACAAGAAAGAAATTGCATATGATCATCTCAAAATATGTACAAAAGGTATATCATAAAATTTAATATCCATTTATGATAAAATGTCTTAGCAAGACAGGAATGAAAAAGAATGTTCTTAATATTAATAAGTAATCTCTTTAAAAATCTATAGCAAGGATCATATTCAATGGTGAAATATTGAAACTCATCCCTCAAGTGAGACAAGGATGCTTACTCACAACTTCCGTGCAGTGTCGTACGGGAAGCACTAGCCAGTGAAATAAAAAACAAAAAAAGGTATAAGGTTTGTAAAGGAAGAAGTAAAAGGCCATTATCCACAGAAGTCATGTTTGTTTACCTAGAAAATCCGAAAGAATCTATAGACAAACTAGTAGGATTGTTAAGCATAGTAAGTCACTGGATATAAGATCAATGTTAAAATATTAATTGTATTTCTATATACCAGCCACCAAAAAAAAAAAAGAAAAATTAACCATTTATAGTAGCACCCAGAAACATAAAAACCTTTGAAAAATCTAACAAAGGATATATATACTTTTATTTTTATTTTTATTTTTTTTTTTTAAAGATTTTTTTTTTAATTTATTTATTTGACAGAGAGAGGCACAGCGAGAAAGGGAACACAAGCAGGGGGAGTGGGAGAGGGAGAAGCAGGCTTCCCGCTGAGCAGGGAGCCCGATGCGGGGCTCGATCCCAGGACCCTGGGATCATGACCTGAGCCGAAGGCAGACGCTTAACGACTGAGCCACCCAGGCGCCCCAACTTTTATACTGAAAATTATAAAACATTGTTCAGAGACAATTTAAAGGACCTAAATAAATTGAGGGATATACCAAATTTGTGGACTGAGAGCCTAATTATTGTAAAGATGTTAATTCTCCCCAAATTAAACAATAGATTCAAGGAAATTCCTGTCAATATTTCAGCAATACTTTTGATTGACCAGCTAGTCTTAAAATTCATATGGAAATGAAAAAACCTTTACAACGCAAAATCTGAGAATGGCCAAGGCATCTTTGAGGAAGTAGAACAAAGCTGGTGGACTGACATTACCCGATACCAAGACGCATTTTGAAGTCACACTAATTAAGACAATGTGGTATCAACCCAAGATAGACAAAGGAATCCCTGGCAAAGAATAGAGTCTAGAAACAGACCCCCATATATTTAGCCACTGGTTTTTTTTATGACAAACATGATACACAGTGTAATAAGAGAAAGTATGGTCTTATTCATAAATGGTGCCAGATGGATTGGATATCCATTCAGGAAAAAATGAATCCTGACCTCCTACCTCACCCTGGATTAAAAAAAAAAAAAATTAATTCCAAATGGATGGAAGATCTAAATGTGAAGGTAAAACAAAGTTTTCATAGGAGTATATAGAAGAGAATATGATCTTGGAATAGGCAATATGTTTTTCAACAGAACTCAAAAAACGGTAATGATAAAAGAAAAGATGTTTAATTGGACTCTCAAAATTAAGAACTTCAGTTCATCACAGACATTAAGAGTGGAAAAGCAACACAGAACCTAGATAAAACATATCCAATGAAAGGCTCATATAAAGAAAATACAAAGAAATTCCAAATTTCGAAGAAGAAGATAGACAAAGCAATTTTTCAAATGGCAAAAGACTTGAGCAGACATTTCACAAAAGAGACTATCAACATGGCAATAAACTATGAAACAAAAAAGCTCAACTTTATTAGACATCAAGGGAATGCAAATTAAAACCACAATGAGATACCACCACACAGTGACCAGACAGAAAATGTCAATCATCATCCAGGATGTGAAGTGAACAGAATCTTCCTACATTGCTGTACAGGACAGTGCAAATTGGCACAAGCATTCTGGAAAACTGGCAATGTTTACCAAAGCCAGACATATGCAATTTCTATGACCCAGCAATTTCACTTCTAGCTACATACCCAAGAAAAATGCACACAAATGTCCACCAAAATTCATTGAGTAAAATACTCAGCACAACAGAATACACAATACCCTAAAAAATATGCTACCCAAATACCTATCGTTGGTAGAATTGGTAGATATGTCATATATTCATAAAGTGGGCTATGTATACAGCTAGGATATGGATTGAAATCTCTATAACTACGTGCAACAATATGGATAAAACTCACCTATACAATCCCGGGGTAAAGAAGGCAGTCACATAAGAGTATAGTCAGAATGCTCTCATTTATATAAATTATAAGAAGACAAAACTTATCTATGCTGTAAGAAGCCAGGATACTGACTATTCATCAAAGATGGGATACTGACCAGAAGGAAGCATAGTATGGCTTCTGAAGGGATGATCACATTCAGCATCTTAATCTGATACTGTTGGTTACATGGGTAGGTTTAGTTTGTAAAAATTCATCAAGCTGTGTACTAATGGTATGTGTATTTTTCTTTATGTCTACATCAGTATTTTTTTTAATTAATAGTTTTTTGGTATAGCAGTCATCTAAAAGCAAAAATACCTAACTGTTAAGTTCCTAGAAAAAGTGTTTATCAGGAAATATACTAGACCATTTTGGAAAAGATGCCTGTAAATCTTTACTTAGTAAACATAAAGGAAAACTAAAATAAATGGAGAGCTATAATGTGTAAGTGTTTGGGTATACTGAATACTGTAAAAATGTTCATTTTTCTTTATTTGTCTATAATTTCAGTCTATCCCAATCCAATGCACAAAAATTGTTTCTTATGGCCATTGACAAATTGATTCTTAATTTTTATGGAGTCAGAATAGCCAAAACAATTTTAACAAAAAAAGAACAAAAGATTTTACTCTATCAAGCAGCAAAATAAAAAATTTAAAGCCCTAGAATTTTGACTCCAGGATCATTCATACACAAAAATTTAGTGTGCATGCCACCTCAGTAAGGAAAATTTACACTTTCCAGTAAGTAGTGTTGAGAAAATCAAAAATAAAACAAAATGAAGATAGATGCTTACTCATACCATACAAACATAAATTCTAAATGAATTAATGTCTCAAATGTAAGAATGTAAAAATAAAACTAAGCAGGTATTAAAGGAAAAATATGAGCATATGCTTATGATCATGTAGCAAAAATTTACAAAACCATGAAGGCTTCTGGACCTTGAGGGCATTATGCTAAGTGAAATATTTCAGACAGAGACAAATACCATATGATCTCACTTATATGTAGACTCTTGAAAGAAAGAAAGAAAGAGAGAAAGAGGAAGGAAGGAAGGAGCGAGGGAGGGAAGGAAGGAAGGAGGGAGAGAAGGAAGGAAGGAAAGAGGGAGGGAAAGAGGGAGGGAGGGAAGGAAGGAGAGAGGGAAGGAAAGAGAGAGGGAAGGAAGGAGGGAGGGAAGGAAGAAAGGAAGAAAGAAACCTAACTCATAGATACAGACAACACATTACAGATCAGTGGTTTCCAGAGGTTGCGGGGTGTAGTGAGCAAAATGGGTGAAAGTGGCCAAAAGCTACAAACTTCCAATAAGATAAGCAAATCTTGAAATATAATGTACCAGCATGATGACTATAGTTAACAACACTACATTGGATATTTGAAAATTGCTAAGAGTTGATCTTAAAAGTTCTCATCATAAGAGAAAAAAATTATAACTATATATGGTGATGGATATTAACTAAGCTTATTATAAGCATCATTTTGCAATGTATACATATATCAAATCATTATCTTGGATACCTAAAACTAATACATTGTTATATGTCAATCATATCTCAGTTTTTAAAAATAAAAAATAAAAAAGCCCAGGAAGGAAAAAAAACTGGTAAACTTAAAAATGCAATAATGCACTGGGTAATAGTATTCATCACTTAGATAATAATAAGAAGAATTGATACTCAGAATACATGAGAAAATTCTACAGATAAAAAAAACATTTATTGACATAGCAAAGCATATATATGCACAGGTAATCCATAGAAAATAAAAAGCAAAAGACCAATAAAACCATAAAAAGATGATAAACCATCAATAATCAACAAGGAATTTCAAATTAAAACAAAAAAGCTAATACCATTTTTTAACCTTTAGATTAGCAAAAACTACAAGTTGATTATATCAAGCATTGGTGAGACGGTGAGCAAACAATCTCATGTACTGCCATAAAAGTAAACTGTGAATTGCTGTAAGTGTAAATTGGTAGACATTTTGAAGGGAATGTGGCATTATCTCATGATGCCACTTCTCCGTACAGTATTTACCCAAAAAAAATACTTCCACATGTATGAATAGACTTGTACAAGAATGTTCATTATGGTATTACTGATGCTAAAAGCAGGGATAGAAAGGAGAGAAAAAAATCTTCAATTGAGCAATTGCTAAGGACACTGTAGTTAAATATAGCTACATCTACCGATGTATGCATATGTTATATAAAATTTTGCAGCAGTGGTTAAGGTAAATCTATAGGTACTAGCTTTCTTGTGATAGCATTCTGGGTACTTACACTGTGGAGGGAGATTCACAGGCAGTAACAAGATTAGATCTTCAAGATCAAATGTAAAAAAGCAAGTTGAAGAAAATGCTACTTCATTTAATGTAAAATGCGGATTAACAAAGTAAGAATAGAAATACACAATAAAATCTTTCTCTTCCTGTACAAATATTTTATATAAATTCACAGAAGAAAGGTCTAGATGAATACACACACACACACACACAAACATTGGTGAGAGTGATTATCAGAGTTAGGATGGGATGGGCATTTGAAAGTGATCATCAAAGGACCGTGTAAGGGACATCTGTTATTTTTACTCTCCAGTACCTACTCTCCCATCTTAAAGTCCACTGATTCTGCTTTTGGAGAAACCTTCTGTGTCAACCAGTAGGCTTGGGTGAACCTGAACACTCCTCCTCCAAGACTGAAATAGGTAAACGAAACCCAAACAATCAATGTCTTCCTGTTCCCTAGAAACAGTGAGTGGCTCAGGACTATAAATCGAAACAAATTAGAGTCAGTTCTGGAAACGTTAAAAGCTATTATAAAATACAAAACTGAAAGGAGGAAAGTAGAAGCAATTGCAGTCATCTTGCAACCTGAGAGCGAGAGCTTGAGAACATGCCAGCTTTGTGGTGATGGCACCAAGATCTACATAAAGAGAGAATCGGGGTCCTGCCACCGTTCAAGTCCTGGGAAGTCAAGGGCTCCCCATATTAATCAATAACTCCCTGCAAGTGGGGAAGACATTTGGGTTAACTTCTCGGTCATTTGCCACCAAAGTTTCCTTCAATAAAGATTCCTTCGGATGTGCCTGGGTGGCTCAACTGGTTAAGCGTGAGACTTGATTTTGGCTCAGGTCATGATCTCAGGGTCATGGGATCGAGCCCTGTGTTGGGCTCCACGATGAGCTTGAAGTCTGGGTGAGATTCTCTCTCCCTCTCCCTCTCCCTCTGCCCTTCCGCCCACTTGTTCTAAATAAATAAATAAATAAAAGCTTTTTTAAAAAATAGAGGTTCCTTGGGCTTATCTTTTTTGTTATAACTTTTACTAGGAAAATTTGTCCTTATACTATATAATATTTCTAATATCCACTTATTCTTATGAGTTTAATATTTTTATTTGAGGTTTTATTAAAGTATTAGAGATAGAGGCATCAAATATTTTTCAAAATATAACACATTACCAAAGAAGTAATCACTTCAAGTCCTTTCTAGAATTGCATGGATATAATAAATATATCCATATCATTAGAAAGTAAAAATTATCAGTGGATCCAACAAGATCCCTAAACAACAGAAATGGTGCAGTTATTTTCCAAACTCCTTCTCCCCTCATTGTTGCTAACAAAAAAATGGGGGTCCGTCTTTTAAAATGTTGCTCTCCAAAATGCCAACATGGGCAGCGTGAAATTTATAGGTGAAGAGACAAAGCAACTTCTTGTAACTGTTGTACTTGCCTGAAAAGAAAACATCTTTGAATAGGACCTTTAAGATAAAGGCTCTTTTGTAATCTTCCCTTTTCTCCTTGTGCTTTACATTCTGGTCTCTTTTCTTAAGCTCGTGGAGGAGGTGGAGCGCAAGAGGACCCATTCACTTCCTCTCTGTGTGTCTCTGCTCTCCTTACAGCCGGCTACGCTCTTTCCCAGGACGAGGACGTTGCAGTATTCAGCTGGGCGTTTTCTACTTCAGTTTTTCCCTTTGCGACTCATTTTACCCATTGCTAAGAAGACCACTAAGAATGTGGTTGTCTCGTAAAGAAAAAAAAAAAGAAGTTTGGTTCTTCCTCGATGGCCATTGGGCCTAAATGTTCACAGAGACAGATGGTGGCTCGCTGTGAAAGCATGACATTCATCATTCCAACCTCGCCACGGCGCTGCCGGTTGCGGCTGGAGACACTTGTTTATGGAAAACGCGCCTCGTCCACAGTCATTTCACATGTATGCTAATAGGCAAAGGGATGATTGCCGAGGGTGATAACTTTCGGTTTCTCGATACCAATCTGACTTCACAAGTTACATAAAAATGTGTCGTTTATAGTCTCCTTGTGTATTATTTCCATGGCTACTCAGTCCCTCGATTATTTTGTAAAATGACGCTGTTGTTTACAATGCTGAATTTCTACAACCAAAACAAACAGGTGGTCTGTCTGCCACGAACGGGCCAGCCAGATTGTTAATTGTAAATTAATCTCGAGGAAATACCTGGTGTGGGGTTTAGCATCAATTTACTTAGCAAAGGAGTAATTTTGTAATCCGAAGCCTTCTTGGAAAACTATGTCATTAGTAAATTGAATTGTATGTTAAAAAGACAAAATAAGTTAAAATGACATGTGCACACTTTTTTTTCTTGCACTTCAAAGGCATAATGCAGAGGGAACTGCAGCATCCCCCTGTTGGTCAGTGCAAGGCGCCTCTGTGTCTTCGTTTTATTTTATTTTTCTTAACCTTAATTTCCTATTCACACTCTTATTTCCATTCTCCTACCTACTCTAATTGCCTTAATTCATGTCCTTAAAATGTATGCCTCCTTCAAAACAAAAAGTTCTCTTTCATGTCCTTTTTTTTAACTTTAAATTGATCTATTGCTTTGATCTTGTTTTGATGCTTACTCTTCATTCCACATCGATCTAGTCATATTATTGTCTGCTTACTACTTACTGTAGCAGTGTTCTCTTGAATGCTATTATTCCATTTTGCTTATAACGTTCCCTTTGTACTGAATTCAGTGAAGGCTTCTTTGCTCCTGCAAATCATGCTGCAGTGAATGTTCTTGCACACATCCATTTGTAACACTCATGCGGGAGCTATTTAATTCGACAAATATGTATTAAGCATCCAGTAAGTGTCATGCACTATTCTAGACATGTAGGATATGTCACTGAACAGAAAAAAAATTAAAAGCACTGGCCTCAAGGAGTTTGTGTGCTAGGGGATTTTCTCTAGGGAATATATCCAGGAATGGGACTGCTGGATTTTATGGCATACAGAGTCTTAATTTCACTGTCAGAATCCCCTCTGAAATACTTGTACTGAGTTAAAACATGAATAATATATGAATTCCCTTTTTCCCCTGCCCAAACCTGGTTGACACAGAGAATTACACAACTCTCTCCTATTCGACAACCTGATAGAAACAGCATGGTGTGTCATTTTTCTGATTTCCAGAAAGTTTGGTATTTCTACACAAATCTCTAAACCACATGTGTGAACTGCCTATTCATACTTGCTTCCAATTTTTCTTTCTTCTTTTTATTTTCAAGTATTAAGAATTTTTCATCAGAAAATAAGAAAGATGAGGGAAAGAGCTAGAAAAAGGACAGCAAACCCAAAATAAGAAGGCAAGAAGGAAATAATATGTAAATGATAGCAGGCTCAATGAAATAGAGAAAAAATGGCCACAGTAAAACTTAATAGATGTGACATTTTTTAAAAATTGGTTCCTTGGGAAAAACTATATAAAATAGAAATGATAAGAGGTAATAAAAAACAAAAAGATGGTACAAATAAACAAAATTCAGAATAAGAAGAGACAAGCAACTAGAGATACAATTGTGATGTTAAAATTAGAAACTGTATATCCTCAATAAATTTGGAAAAGTTAGATGAGACATTAAAACCTTGAAAATAAAATAACATCAAATCCTTACAAAAACAGATAAAAACTAATAAATTTTTATTAAGTAGAAATTAAAATGGTGATTTAAAGCAAAAAAAAAAAAGCAAAAAAAACAGGCCCACACGGTTTGAGAGTAACTTCTAACCAGTTGTTAATGATGAGATATACAAGTTGTTACAGAATGCATTTTATTTATTTTTTTAAGTTTTTATTTAAATTCCAGTTAGTTAACATACAGTGTAATATTAGTTTCAAGCGTACAATATTGTGATGCAACACTTCCACTCATCACCCAGTGCTCATCGCAACAAGTGCCCTCCTTAATCCCCATCACCTATTTAACCCATCCCCCCACCCACCTCCCTTCTGGTAACCATCAGTTTGTTCTCTGTAGTTAAGAGTCCGTATCTTGGTTTGCCTCCCTCTTTTTTTTCCCTTTGTTCATTTGTTTTGTTTCTTAAATTCCACATATGAGTGAAATCATATGGTATTTGTCTTTCTCTGACTGACTTATTTCACTTAGCATGATACTCTCTAGCTTCATCCATGGAGTTGCAAGATTTCATTCATTTTACCACTAAATAATATTCCATTGTATATATAAACCACATCTTCTTTATCCATTCATCAGTTGATGGACCCTTGGGCTCTTTCCATAATTTAGCTATTGTAGATAATGCTGCTATAAACATTGGGGTGCACATATCCCTTTGAATTAGTGTTTTTGTATTTTGGGGGTAAATACCCAGTAATGCAATTGTTGGATCATAGGATAGCTCTACTTTTAAGTTTTTGATGCACCTCCATACTATTTTCCAGAGTGGCTGCACCAGTTTGCATTCCCACCAACAGTGCAAGAGGGTTCCCCTTTCTCCACATCTTCAACCTTGTTCTTGTATTGTTGATTTTAGCCATTCTGACAGGTGTGAGGTGACATCTCACTGTAGTTTTCATTTGTATTTCCCTGATGGTGAGTGATGTTTCATGTGTCTGTTGACCATCTGAATGTCTTCTTTGGAAAAATGTCTATTCTTGTCTTCTGTCCATTTTTAATTGAATTATTTGATTTTTGGGTGTTGAGTTTGATAAGTTCTTTAATATATTTTGGATACTAACCCTTTATCGTATCTGTCATTTGCAAATATTTTCTCCCATTCCTTAGGCTGACTTTTAGTTTTGTTGATTGTTTCCTTCACTGTGAAGAAGTTTTTTATTTTGACGAAGTCCCAATATGTTATTTTTGCTTTTGTTTCCCTTGCCTCTGGATATATATCTAGAAAGAAGTTGTTAACAGCCAATGTCAAAGAGGTTACTGCTTGTGTTCTCCTCTAGGATTTTTATGGTTTCAAGTCTCACATTTAGGTCTTTAATCCATTTTGAATTTATTTTTGTCTATAGCGTAAGAAAGTGGTCCAGTTTCATTCTTTTACATGTTGCTATCCTGTTTTCCCAACACCATTTGTTGAAGAGACTGTCTTTTTCCCGTTGGATATTCTTTTCTGCTTTGTCAAAGATTAACTGACCATATGGTGTGCATTATTCATTTCTGGGTTTTCTATTCTGTTCCATTGTTCTTTGTGTCTATTTTTGTGCTATTACCATACTATGAAACCAGGAGCTTGTTCTTTGAAAATAAATTAATAAAATTGATAAACTTCTAGCCAGACTTATCAAAAAGAAAAGATAAAAGACTCAAATAAATGAGATCACAATGAAAGAGGAGAAATAACCAACACCACAGAAATACAAACAATTATAAGAGAATATTACAAAAAACCATATGCCAACAAATTGGTCAACCTGGAAGAAATAAATAAATTCCTACAAACCTATAAACTACCCAAACTAAAACATGAAGAAATAGAAAACTTGAACAGGCCAAAAACTACCAAAGAAATTGTATCAGTAATCAAAAAACTCCCAACAAATAAAAGTCCAAGGCAGATGGCTTCATAGTCAAATTCTACCAAACATTTAAAGAAGAGTTAATACCAGGGCACCTGGGTGGCTCATTCTGTTCAGCATCTGACTCTTGATTTTGGCTCAGGTCATAATCCCAGGGTAGCGGGATTGAGCCCCACATCGGGCTCACGCTGGGCATGGAACCTGCTTAAGATTCTCTCTCTCCCTCTCCCTCTGTCCCTCCCTGCCCCCATTCATGCACACACATGCATGTACTCTCTCTCTAAAAAATTAATTAATTAGTTAATTAATTAATTAGAGTTAATACCTATTCTTCTCAAACTATTCCAAAAAATAGAAAAGGAAGGGAAATTTTCAAGTTCATTCTATGAGGTTAGCATTACCCTGATACCAAAAACAGATAAAGACTCCACAAAAGAAGAGAACTACAGGCCAATATCCATGATGAACATGGATGCAAAAATTCTCACTAAAATACTAGTAAACCGAATCCAACAATATATCCAAAAAAATCATTCACCATGGTCAAGTGGGATTTATTCCTGGGTTGCAAGTGTGGTTCAATATTGGCAAATCAATCAATGTGATAGAGCACATTAAAAAAAGAAAAAGGAAGAACCATATGATTTTTCAATAGATGCAGGAAAAGCATTTGACAAAGTACAACCTCCATTCATAATAAAAACCCTCAACAAAGCAGATTTAGAAAGAATATACCTCAACATAACAAAGGCCATATATGAAAAACCCACAGCTAATATCATCCTCAATGGGGAAAAACTGACTTTCTTTATAGTCAGAAACAAGATAGGGGTGTCCACTCTCACCACTGTTATTTAACAGAATACATTTTTTATTTTTTATTTTTATTTTTTTAAAGACTTTATTTATTTATTTGACAGAGAGACAGAGAGAGAGCACAGGTAGGCAGAGCAGCAGGCAGAGGGAGAGGGAGAAGTAGGCTCTCGCTGAGCACGGAGCCCAACGCCAGGCTCAATCCCAGGACCCTGGGATCATGATCTGAGCCAAAGGCAGACACTTAACCAACTGAGCCACCCAAGCGCCCCCAGAATATATTTTTTTAAAAAAGGAAAGTTGGACATCTTGTTTCATAAGGCTAAGAAAATTATTTCAAAACCAACAAGGACAGTATATTAAGAGACTAGACAAGTTAAAAAAAAAAACAAACTATCAAATTCCATTTTTGTCCATGAAGAATTAACTGCTGGGAGAAATGCTCTCCTGACAAAATTACAAAAGCAGCCAAAAGATATGAAGACAGAACAGGACAGTAATCCCCAAGAAAAGGGAAAAATGAGGTAAGCCCCATGACTGACCAAGTACCTCCTAGAGATAGTTTCCAGGCTGCTGTGTAGAAAACGGAGACCCAGAGTCCAGTGGGCTTCCTGTGTTGAGGAGACAGAAACTGGCATTCAGCAAATCAAGGAGTCTAGAACTGTGGGACAGAGCACTTGAGAGGAGGGGTCTGCACAGAGAAATAGTTCTGCAGGTCTGCACAGGAACCCCTTTGGGACTTCTGCTATGTACTCCTCAGTGTATATGAGAGCCCATGTTAGAACTACCAGAAAGCAGAACAATTTCCTGGGCTTTACAGAAGATCATGAGTAGTCTGTGCAGCTACCAGCCATAGTGGAGAGACTTCATAAGGAAGGGGTATTAGACAGAATTTTCATGCATTAAGTGTCTTGCCTTAATAGCGAGACTAATTGAACAGTAGGAGCGGGGGAAATAGGGCTGCTCTGGACTAGCACTAGCAAAACATAAAAGAGATCCTTGAAAACTCATACAGATCCCAGGGAATTCAACTGCATGACAGAACAAAGCCAAATTGTTCTTTAAAATGTCAGACATGAGTGAGATAATCTCAACTATAATAAAAAATTACCAGAAGCACAGAGCAGGATAATATGATCCATAACTGAGATTAAAACCAACCAATAAAAGACTCAGAAACAAGAGAGGTGATGGAATTAGTAGAAAAGGACATTGAATTTTCTGTCAGTATAAATTTGCTCCACATGATCACGAAGGTAATGGGAAATATGAAAACAATGAGGAGATGGGGAAAAAAGATATAAAAAAGATAAAAATGGAACTTCTGAAGCTGAAAACTAAAAAATCTAAAATTAGACACTGCAGCAGGTCAGACACCACAGAAGGAAAGATATGTGAACTAAAAGACAAAGCAACAAAAATCTCAAAACAAAGCACAAAGTGAAGAAAACAAAACAAAAATCTTCAGTGACCTGTGAAATGCTATCAAGCAGTCAAACATGGTACTGAGTGAAAACTGGAAGGAGGAACAGAAATAACAAGAAAATAAATTCAAGAAATAATAGCTGAAATTTTTCCAAATTTGATCAAAACTATAAATCCACAGGTCCAAGAAACTCAGCAAGCCCAAAGAATGACAGCAGAATTCTCATGGAAGCTGAAAACGCAATGCAACTTTAAAGAGCAGAAAACAAAACTGTTGTCAGTGTAGAAGTGTATGTCCAGAGGAATTAAATTTCAAAAATGAAAGTGAACTTCCTCCTGCTTCTAATCTGGAAATGAGCTAGGAGTGGGCTTCTGTGCCTCAGGCCCAGGGCAGGAGGTAGGGGAAGATGGTAGCAGTCATTGCCGTGTTTTGCCTTGTGCCCAACGGAGGTGGACATGGTGCACTCTGAGGCATGCCATGGCAGGATAGGGTTCCGATTTCCAGGGACCCTTTGCTCTAGAAGCCCTGCTGGGTCCACTGTGGAATGGGAAGCTGGCACCTGCCTTTAGGCCAAGAGGCAGGGATGGATGTGACCCCCACAGACCAGTCGCTGTGTTGGGGGAAGAGTAAGAAAGGTAATTAAGGGGGAAATTTAAGGCAGAAGGGAGTGCAGATGGCAGATTCCACCACCTGCAACTTCAGTGCTGGATGAGTCTGCTGTCGTTCATTTGATAGATCTCTTAAATTGAATTCATAGTGTAAAAAAGAAAAATAATTCCAGATTCAGATGATTTTAATGGTGAATTCTACTAATTTTAGGTAAGAAATAATAATTCTGTAAGAACTCTTCCCAAATATAGATGAAGAGAGAATGCTCCCACTCTTTTTACAAGGTCGGCATTAACTAGATGGCAAAACCAAACAGAATAGAAGGGGGGTCAGGGAGAATGGACAGACATTCTTCTTCATAGATTTAGTCTCAAAAAATAGTAAAATTTTAGCAAATCTAATCCAAAAAATCAATAAAAAGTAATAGTACATCATGGTTAAGTTGGCTTTATCCCAGAAATGAAAATTTGGTTTCACACTAGAAAATCAATCAATGTAATCCACAAAATTAATAGACTGAAAGACAAATTTTTTCATTATCTCAGTAGATATAGAAAATATGTTGGCACATTTAATAAACCCTTATAGTAAAACCTCAAAACAGACTAAAAATGAAAGGCAACTTCCTCAACCTCATAAAAAACATCTATAAAAAAATTGATAACTAACATCATAATTAGTGGTAAAAGGCTGAGAGTTTTCTCCTAGATTCACAAATAAAGCAAGATGTCTGCTCTCACCATTCCTGTTTTATATCATACATGATGAGTGTCCCACCCTCTTCACGAAGGTAATGAAAAGAAATAAAAGGCAAATATTGAAAAGGAATAAGTAAAACTGTATTTGTAATCCACATGATCATGTAAGTAGAATATTTTTAGGAATTTACAAAAAAAATCTAGTCTCTTAACTGAGTTTATGAAGTTTCCAAGACATAAGATCAACCTATAATAATCAATTATATGTTCATGTACTAGCACAAATAACTGAAAATTGAAATAAAATACTAGTACAATTTATAATAGCAGCAAAAATAAAAACATGAAATATGAAGAAAAAGAAAGTTAAGAAAAACTGTAACATCTGAATATTGAAATCTGTAAAAGAGAACATTTAAACAAATACCTTGTTTATTAATCAGAAGAGTCAATATTGTCAGCATGTCAAAATTTCTCACATTAACTTATGGATTCAATGTGATACCAATCAAAATCCCAACAGACCCTTTTTGTGGAAAAAGCTGATTTTTAAATTTGTATGGAAATGTAAAAGACCCACAATAATCTTATAAAACAACGAAGCTGAAGGACTTATACTACCTAACTTTAAGACATACTATCAAGCTATAGACATCAAAACAGTGCAGGATTAATTATGGAAAGAATAAGTCATGGGAATAAAAGGTATAGCGTACGGAACATAGTCAATTATATTGTAATAGCTTGTATGGTGACAGGTGGTAGCTACACTAATAGTGAGCACAACATAACATATAGAGAAGTTGAATCACTATGTTGTACACCTGAAACTAAAGCAACATTGTGGGATGCCTGGAGGGCTCAGTCAGTTAAACGTCTGCCTTCGGCTCAGGTCATGATCCCAGAGTCCTGGGATCGAGTCCCACATTGGGCTCCCTGCTCTGCGGGAAGCCTGCTTCTCCCTCTCCCACTGTCTGCCACTACCCCTGCTTGTGCTCTCTCTCTCTCTCTGTGTCAAATAAGTAAATAAAATCTTTTAAAATTTAAAAAAAAAAAAAATAAAGCAACATTGTGTGTCAACTATACTCAAATAAAAAAAATTTAAACAGTGCAGGATTGACATAAGATATCTATATGAATCAATAGAACAGAATAGAGTCCAGAAATAGATGTTACTCTTGAACAAACTTATCAGGATGATTCAAAGGGGGAAAGGATAACCTTTTCAATAAAAGAAGCTGCAACAATTAAATATTTTTATAGGAAAATAATGAACTTTAATTTTTACCTCATATCAAATATAAAAATTCTTCCAACATGCATCATATACTTAAATGTAAAACCAAAAACTATAAATCTTTTATAAGTAAAAATAGGAAAGAAATTATTAGATTTTGTGTTAGACTAAGATTTCTTAGATGACAGTAAAAACCACAAACCATTGATAAATATTAATAAATTAGAGTATATCAAAATTTAAAAATTTGCTCCTTCAAGACACTCTACAGAAAATTGAAAGGCAAACCATTAATTGGGAATATATATATTTAAATTTTTTATGCAGAATGTAAAATTAACTCTTCACTTAAAAGAAGATATGCAAATGACCAAAAGCCACATAAAAATGCTCATTATCATTAGTCATCAGGGAAATGCAAATTAAAAGTACAATGAGATACAAAAAAGAAAAATAGCACATGTAAAAATAGCACATCATGATATGATCTGGATTAGCCCAGGTAAGCAAGGATGGTTTATCATTAGAAAATGTTCAAAAATAACAGGAAAACCTTAGTAGATAAAGAAAAAGAAGTTGCTAATTCATGTATACAATAAAAACAACATATGAATGACTAGGAAACAGGGTGGGGGGGCACAATTCTTTAACTTAATAAAGACCAATTGCAAAAAAATTTTATCAAACATGCGTAACTGGAAAACAAAAATAATAACCTTGAGATTCTATCTCCTTGAAGACATGGAGCCACATGAGTTTGATGACTACCTTTCATACAAGGAGCTAGATGAGCTTTTTCATAATTGATGAGAGAGGGAGCTAGTTGAGGATGTTTGCTTTCTTTGCTTTTGTTCAGCATAGTAATGTTTAGGTCCTTGCCCATGCAACTGGGGAAGAAAATTGATGAGGCATGAAAGAAAAGACAAAAAAATCCTGTGTTGAAAGATATGTGAGCATCTTCGTAGAAACCCCAACAGAACGAGCAGACAAACTAATACAACTTGTAAAACCTATAATCTGATAAAAATCCTTTTTTGTGGGGGTGGGAGGGTGAGGGCAGCATTCAGGGAAGAAATTACAGAGGAGCTGGAATGCTGTTAAACAAAAGGGAGCATGGACTCATCTCCTGTTAGGCGTTGGTTGCCTCTGAAGGATTCTGAGGAGAGTCTAAGGGAAGCTCAGATCAGTTCTGGATTGGCTGCTGTATTTAAGAAGGAATTCAAAAATGCAGGGATTAACTAGGGATTTGGTGCTTTCTTAAGGTAAAGGTGGCTAAACAATTGGGTATCCCCTGTAATTAATGAAACAAGTAAAGCAGATCTGGGGCATCATGGGAGAGAACAGTAATCACTCAAAGTGGATTCTTTGTGGCATTTTACAACTGCAACATGACCTTGGGAGATGCAATGTTGTTAACTTTGCAGCTGCCTTTATCTGTGTCTGTCCTCCCATACTGATTAATGGCTGGGCTGCTTCTTGCTTTTTCATTTAAAGCCGATTTTCACTCTTCGGTCCTGGATACTTTTTGACTCTTCCACAACTAAGGGAGGCCTTAGCAAAGTGACCAGATAGACCACTTTACAAATTCAGTTGTTTTCTTCTTTCCATCAAAAACAAGGAGACATGTAATTTAAGAAGTAAAATATAAGTTAAATATCAAGAAAAATGGAGACTACACAAAAAATGTTAAAACCCCATTCAAATTACATAGAAAATCATGTAAATAAATTATATTAAAAATATCTTATTCTTGATTGGGATAACTCAATATCACAAAGATATCAAATCTCATTGCACCCCCTCCCAAATTAACCCTCGAATTCAAGTCCATTCACACAGATTTGGGGGGAAGCTTAATACTAACTTTAAAATTCAAATGACAAAATATCTATAAGTATCTAAGGTAATCTTTTTAAAAGTAAACATAAAAGTGAATCGAAGAGAAGCGCCCTACTACAGTATAAAACCTACGACAAAATCATGGCAATAAAATAGTATGGTATAGGAAAATGAATAAGCTAGAGGTCATGAAACAGCATAAAGAATCCAGATACAGACTTATCTATTCAGGGAAACTTGGTAGATGAAAGAGATGGCCTTACAAGTCACTAGAAAAGTATGGGTTATTTCATAATAGTTGCAGGGGGAAATGACTCACTATGTAGAGAAAAGTAAATTGGATCCCTATGTCTTGGCATATGGAGATAAAAGTCCCACATCAATCAAATACTTAGACATTAACAATAAGATTATAAAGTTAACAGAAGACGTGTAGAATTCCCTTGTCTTCTCAAAATAAGAAAGAATTTACCTTTCAATGGGGCAAAAGGTGGACATTTGAGTCCATCAAAATTAAAGATTGTTCTTCATCAACCATAAAGTAAACAGATGGTGGAAGTTATTTATTTCACTGAGAATCTTTTTTAAATATTATAAATTAATTTACTAACATAAATATACTTACACTGTATATCAAATATTTATTATAATATAAGTAATATAAGATAATAAAGAATGCAATAAAATAATATTTAGAAATGTAGTTCAAAAGTCTAGGATATATTTGCACATTCTAAAATATCTGAAGATTTTTCTTCATGAATGGAGAGGTGCTTATTATTCATAGATCACACAAATTATTTTGTATTTGGTAATCTGTTGAAAAAGTGTAGGTCTCATAAAATAAAAGATAGGCATCTATCCAAAATCATGAGACCAAAACAAAGTCATAGAAGATTGAAGAGTGTAATTTGAGAGGCCAAAATATGAAAACTCTTCTGCCATTTTGAGATTAAATTGATAAACTGAAAGGAGTAATAAATACTCTAGATGGTATTGATCAAGAATTCCTAGCATTTTAGTTATTTGACTAATATTCCTAGCATTAGTTATTTGACTAATATCACTGCTATAATTGACAAACTCCTATAGTTGTATTTTCTATTTTCTTCTATTCTTAGAAGCTATTGACCCCATCACTATTGAAGAATACTAAAATGCAATTAAGTATACAAATCATAAGCTGAGTATTGATGGAACAGTATGAAAGCTTGACCTTAGCTTTGTAAGAAAAGAGTGTGGTTTTTCATTAATTTCTGTTTCATAGTAGACAATTATTACAATTACTTCATAGAATAAAAAGCAAAGAAAATGTTTAAACATTTTGCAACTTTCAGCCTCATTGGAAAGGATGCTTTTATCTTTTGTCGTGTTGTTCTTAGCTTAAAGCATCCTGTCTCTTTCAACAGAAATACTTGACAGCTGATATTTTCTTCTTTTACTTCTACTTCAACTGCTAATTGCATATTTACAATCTTTCAATCAAGAGGAAAAGAGAAACAGATTAGAAAAATTTTCTATCTGTCAACAGAACTATGTACTATAATGAAACATCTACTCATTAAATATAGAGAACTTCATGGCATCAGTAATAAGAGTTATAAAGGGCACAAAGGTATTTTTAATTCTGAAGGAATGCAGGACTGTAAAAACAATAAGTCATTTTGACAGTTGCTATGAAGACTATTACCAATGTTATGTTTACTTGACTAGCTCAATTTATAAAACAAGACTTACAAAAAAATCTACAGTTTAATCAATTGAGATGTGCTATTATAAACAACTGCTAATGGACTGAAGCTTTGCTTCTCCTAATGATTGAATTGTGACTGCATTTTTAAAAATTAAGGTAATTACTAGTGTGGGCAGTTTTGTGAATTTTTAAAAGAAGCTTAAATCAATGAAATAAAACTGTAGAACAGATTTAACGAGGACATAAATGTGTCTTTTTTGAAGTTAAATTAAGCTAAAGATGCAAGTCTCTTTAAATACAGTGTGTGATTACCTTTTCAGGGAGAATTCACAAAGGCATTTGTTTATCAGGCAAATTAAGAAACAATACTGGATTTAAATCTCCAACCATAGTCATTGATTAAATTTCTCTGTATATCTCATGAAAATTCAGTTCAGAATCCTAAAGAAATACTATTTTATCTTTAATTAGATTTTATTTAGTTTATTTAGTTAAAATAAAAATAAGTGAAGAATTTCATCATCTAAATAATCTAAGAGATTAGATGGTAAATAGGCCTATAGTTTAGGGAGACATACTGCTTTTAAATTTTCACTTTGTTTTTGACTAACTCATATGGAAAGTAGGTTTCAGTGGTACCATTAAGTTTTTAAAAATATAAATTATCCCTTCTTGCATTCATTATATATATATATACATATATATATATGATTAAGTCATTCTTTTGTATGGACTTTAATAAGCATTAAAGGACAAAGAATGCACTGAAATTCATTTTATATGCTTGTGTTCATTTGTAGATGTGTGTCGGCATGTGTGGGTCTGTATGTATGAGTAGTTTGTGTATGTGAGTATGTGTCTGAATGGGTGTGTGTATTTGTGAATTCATGTGAAAATGTGAGAGTGTATGTTTTGTACATATGTGTCTGTACAATGAGTAAGTGTGCATGTATAAATCACACCCAAATTTAGAATTATGGCAACTGCAGCAAAACAGAGTAACAATTAAGAAAGAAAAAAATTTGATGATTTTACAGATGTGATCTTACCAGATATTTGGTTTTTTTCCTACTTTAAGGTAAAATCAATAGCCAATAAAAAAAGAAAACAGAAGCACCAAGAAACTTTGGGAGATAATGTTTTAACAAGTGTATGCGTATGTCCAAACTCTCAAATCATACACATTAAATTTGTGCAGTTTTTGTACTTCAATTATACCTTAATACAGCTGTTGAAATAATAACCAATCAAAAAAGTTAAGGGGGAGGGTTGGTAGGATTCTAGAAAGATAGTAAAAGTACATAAAAGAGCATAGTTTTTTTGGATCTTTGTGAGTTTATACACACATGCACACACCACACACACACACACACCACACAAACATACACATATACAAAAGTTAATGAATAGCAAATTAAAAATCCTTGGATAATATTTTAAACTAAATTAAACTAAACTAAACTAAACTAATTTAAATCTCCAAATTTCCAGGAATCTCCAAAAATCCAAACTATAAAAGACTAGAGACAAGCCACCAGCCGTCACAGACCTGCTTGGTATACCTTCAGTGCTGAAGAAAGCAGAAAGTGGCAATGATCTGAGAATAAAAGAACTCTGAAGAGACAAAACGTATTCACTGGAACATGCAGCAGGCGCATTAGAGAACAGCCGAAATTGGAAGGAGTCTTGCCTATTGGATATGTTTAAGGAGTCTGCAATGAGAGCTGAAGGGGCTCGAACAGCCAAGTCTACACGAACTCTGGAAACAGACCAGCAATACCCTCTTCTGGGTCAAAGACACAAACAGAGGAGAAATGGCTGGGAGTGGAGCCAAAATTGAACAGGATGGAGGAAAACGGAGATAAAATTAAAAGTCCAGATGTAAGTGGGGAAAGGAGACACTGCTAGGAAATCTCAGGAATCAAGCAGCAATATTTTTTCTAACATTATACTAAAAGATAAACCAGGGAACTTTGCAAAGTCAAAAAAGCTAACTGGAAAACAGATAAATATCCTATATGGAAGAATGCCAAATATTTTGAGTACATACACCACCCCCAAGGAGATGGAACATAACTCCCAGCTCCCTAACTGTGGGCTGAATATAGTAACTTCCTACTAATGAGTGAAAGAACAGAAAACAGTATCTTTACAATAGAGAAACTGGATAAACACTATCTCAACCAGGTGATTAAGGTGAGAAGCATCAATAAGTCTTGACAATACATTTACCCTTCATATGATGTGGTGAGAATGGTGCTTTACATCTACAAACTTCCTCTCAAAATCCATAACCCAGTCTAAACATGAGAAACACACAAGACAAATTTCAATTGATACGCATTGTACAAATACCAGGCTAGTACTCCTCAAAACTGTCAAGGTCATCAAACACAAAGAAAGTCTGAGAAACTGTCAATAGCCAAAGGGAGCCTAATGTGATCTGATAACTAAATGTAATGTGGTATCCTGGGTGGGATCCTAGAATAGTAAAATACATTAGGTAAAAAAATAAAAGAGATCTGGGATAAAGTATGGATTTTAGTTAATAGTAATGTATCAATATTGTTTCACTAATTACGATAAATATACCATACTAACGTAAAATGCTGATATAGGAAAAACTAGCGGAGAGTATATGAGAATTCTCTGTATTACCTTCATAAATTTTCTGTCAAACTAGATAGATTCTAAAACAAAACATTTATCTTTTTAAAAAGTTATCTGAACTAAAACTTCTTTGAAAATTTCACAAAAACTAAATTTAAATATCAGTGAGCCTGAGCTGTAAAACATATGCTAACAAATTTGAAAGAATAGAAATCATATGATGTCTGCTCTCAGACTGCAAAAGAATTAAACTAGAAATCAGTAACAGACTCATAGCTGGAAAATCCCCAAATACTTGGAGATCATACAACACACTTCCAAATAACACATGAGTCAAAACAAATTTAAAAATATTTTTAACAAAATGAAAATGAAAACAACTTATCAAAATTTGTGGGATGCAGTGAAAGTAGTGCTTAGAAGGAAATTTTTAACATTGCATTCATATATTAAAAAAGAAAAATTTCTAAAATCAGTAATCTAAGTTTACTTTTTAGGAAACTAGAAAAGAAGAACAAATTAAATACAAGATAAGCAGAAGAGAAAAATAAGAATTGGAACAAAAATTAATTAAAATTAAAAATAGAAAATCTAAAATCAAAATCTGGTTTTCTGAAAAGATCAATAAAATCAATAAGCCACCAGTCAGTTTACCTAAGAGAAAAAGAGAAAGGAAACAAATTTACTAACAGCAGAAATGAAAGAGGGGACAGCATTACAGATATGGAAATTAAAAGAATAATAAAAGAATATTATGAACTATTCTGTAGGCACAAATTTGATGATCTAGATGAAATCGAACAATTTCTTAAAAGACACAACCTGCCAAACTCACACAAGAAGAAATACATGATCTGAATAGACCCATATCTACTAAAGAAATTGGATCAATAATCACTTACCTTCCAAAACAAAAAGCACCAGAATCAAATGAGTTCACTGGTGAATTCTACCAAACATATAAGGAAAAATTATACTAATACTCTATTCTCTTTCAGATGATTGAAGCAGAGGGAATACTTCCTAACTCATTTTATGAGGCTAGCATTACCTTAATAACAAAACCAAAGACATTCAAGTAAAGAAAACTATAGAACAGTATCTTTCATGAACATAAATGCAAAAATTTTCAATAAAACATGAGCAAATTGTGTCCAACAATGTATAAAAACAAGTATGCACCATGACCAAGTGGGATTTATTCCAGGTATACAAGGCTGATTCAACATTTGAAAATTAATTGACATAATCCATCACATCAATAGGCAAAAGAAGAAAAATTATATGATCATATCAATAAATACAGAAAAAAGATTTGACAAAATTCAATACCCATGATAATAACTCAGTAAATTAACAATAGAGGAGAGCTTCCTTAACTTGACAAAGGATATCTAAAAAAACCTATAACTAACATCACACTTAATGGTGAGAAACTCAAAACCTTCCTACTAAGATCAGGAACAAGGCAAGGATGTTCCTTTTATCACTGCTTTTCAACATCATACTGGAAATCCTCACTAATGCAATAAGACAAAAAAAGGAAATAAAAGGTATGTAGATTGGGAAGGAAGAACTAAAACTGTCTTTGTTTGCAGATGATTCAATCATCTATGTAGAAAATCCAAGCCTCAACAACAACAACAACAACAAAACCTTCTTGGATATAATAGGCAATTATAGGAAGGGTGCAAGATATAAGCTTAAAATACAAGTGGTTGGCTGCTTTCTTACAAACCAGCAATGAACAAGTGAACTTTGAAATTAAAAGCATAATTCTATTTGTATTAATGCCCCCCAAGATGAAATACTTAACTAACAAAATATGTACACGATCTATACGAAGAAAACAATGAAACTGATGAAAGAAATCAAAGAACTATATAAATGGAGAGATACTCCCTGTCCATGGATAAGGAGACTCATTATCAAGATGTCAGTTCTTCCCAACTTAATCAATAGATTCATTCCATCCCAATTAAAATCCCAGCAAGTTATTTTGTAGATATTGGTGAAATAACTCTAAAGTTTATTTGGGAGAGCAAAAGACTGAGAATAGTCAACACAATAATAAAGGAATGATACTATCCAACTTCAATATTTACCATAAAGCTTTAGCAGTCAAGATGGTATGGTGAAATCAAGGTGATACTGGTGAAATAATAAACAAATAGATCAATAGAACAGAATAGAGGTCCTAGAAATAGATCTATATAAATATAGTCAATTAGGGGCACGTGGGTGGCTCAGTCCATTGCACGTCTGACTCTAGATTTGGGCTCAGGTCATGATCTCAGGGTCATGGGATTGAGCCCTGTGTCAGGCTCTGCACTCAGCAGGAAGTCTGCTGGAGATTCTTTCCCTCCCTCTGCCCCTCCCCTCTTCAAATAAATATATAAATCTTAAAAAATATATATAGTCAATTGATCTTTGACAAAGGAGCAAAGGCAATATAATAGAACAAAGATAGTCTTTTCAACAAATGGTGCTGGAACAACTGGATTTTCACATGCAAGAAAAAAAAATCTATAAACAGAGCTTACATCCATCACAAAAACTAACTCAAAGTGGATCACAAATCTAAATGTAAAATGCAAAACTGTAAAACTGCTAGAAGATAACAGGAGAAAATCTAGATGACCTTGTATTGATGATGATTTTTTAGATATAATACCAAGGGCACCATCCATGAAAGTAATAAATAATAAGCAGGACTTCATTAAAATGAAAACTTTCTGCTCTACAAAAGATACTGTCAAGAAAATGAAAAGACAAGGCACAGATTAGAAGAAAATATTTTCAAAATATATCTGATAAAGAACTGTTATCCATAATATACAAAGAACTCTTAAAACTCAACAGTAAGAAAACAAGCAACCCAATCGTATAAAGGACCAAAGACTTTAACAAACTCATTATCAAAGAAGATATACAGATGGAAAATAAGCATGTGAAAAGATGCTCCACATCATGTTGTAAGGGAAATGCAAACTAAAACAATGAGATACCAGAACATTATTAGAATGGCCCAAATCCAGAGCACTGACAACATCAAATGTGGTTAGAAGGTGAAGCAACAGGGACTCCTAGTCATTGCTGGTGGGAATGAATGCAAGTGGTATAACATTTTGCAAAACAATATGCTTATTTCTTACAAGACTAAACATATTCTTATCGTATGTTCCAGCAACTACGCTCCTTGGTATTTACCCAAAGGAGTTGAAAACTATTGACACAAAACCCTGCACGTGAATGTTTATACAACTTTATGCACAATTGCCAAAACTTTGAAAGCAAGATACCATTCAGTGGGTAACTAAATAAATAAACTTGGGTACATCCAGACAGTGGAATATTATTTAGTACTAGAAAGAAGTGAGCTATCAAGCCATGTAAAGGCATGGAAGAAACTTAAATGCATATTGCTAAGTGAAAGAAGCTAGTCTATAAAGGTTACATGAAAAGGCAAAACTGTGTAGACAGTATAAGGATCCGTGGTTACCAGGTGTTAGGGGAAGGAGAGATGAACAGGCAGAGTGCAGAGGATTTTTAAGGCAGTGAAACTACTCTAGATACTATAATGGTGGATACATGTCCCTATATATTTGTCCAAACTTACAGAATGTCCAACTTCAATGTAAACTATGGACTTTGAGTGAAAATGACGTGTCAATGTAGATCTATCACTTGTAACAAATGTACCACTCTGGTAAGAGATATTAGAATGGGGTAGGTTACACATGTGTGGGTGTAGAGATTGTATGAGAATGTCTGTATCTTCTGCTCAATCTTGCTATAAACCTAAAATTGCTGTAAAAAATAAAGTCTATTAAGAAATATCAATGAGTAACAGAAATGTTTGAGGTCAAATTCTACACAAAATTAACATTAAAGAAAAGAAAATAAAGAGCAGAAATAAACATACCCACTGGCATCCCAAAAAATAGGTTAAAAATTCAAAATAAACATAGTAACTTACTATTTTAAAAGAATTAAATGAATGTAAGAAAATTATACATGACATGAAACAAAACATGAACCAGAATTAGAAATTAGGTGAGAAAAACTTTAAAAGAATTTAAAATGGAAGAAAAAATATCACTTCAAAAATTAATACTAAACTAGAAGGAACACAAAGGAAATAAACACAGTAGATAATATCATAAGTAAAACGGAGACAAAAAGAAAAAAAATTTTTTAGATAAAAAATAAAACAATATAAAACTGTGGGAGAGGGAAAACCCGTTTCTCTTCTAGCCCCCTGGATTCCCTGGTTGGGGAACCACTAATTAGACTGACAAAAGACAGATTAACAAGAGAAAAACAGAAGTTTATTAGCATGTGCATTGTGCATCCACATGAGTAACTCAAAAGGGTGGTTAGAACTTGGGACTTATATAGCATGTGAATAAAGAATAATAAATTTTGTAGAGATGTGACAAAACAAAGGAAAGGGGTTTTAGGCTTCCAAAGGTAGCAAACTGTGGGAAAGTAAATATATAAGGGAAAACTAGTGAAGGAAGGTTTGTTTGTGCGGGTCCTTTTTGGTGCCAATTTTCCATTTTCTTTGTGGCCATAAAACTTCCCCAGGAGAAGAGATTTATGGCAGCCTTAATTTCTTAGAAGTTTCTGTTTTTAGTCAGATAAGGGAAGCTCTGGGAAAGCTTTTTTTCTACGTGTGTTGATTTTCATTTGCCTCCAACTCAAAATAATCATTATGCCAAAGTGGTGTATTTTGGAGTGGTATATTCTGGCCCCCTCAACACATAAAAGGATTGTAGAGAAAGTGACAAACATTGAAAATAGGCCAGAAAAGAAACCTAACCTATTGATAATAGAAAACACTGAAGAAAAAAAAAAAGAAGAAATATTACAAGTTAAAAGTTAAGCAAACTTTCTTTAAAAAAACTAGAACTACATAATGACAGAGCACAGCACATACATGACAAAATTGAGTCAGCATGAGGAGCACCAACCCATTTTCCAGAAAATTACTGGACTTTAAAAACAAAGAAACAAAATCTTTGGGCAACTAAGCAGAAAGAGCAAAGTTTTTCTCACCTAATTTCTAATTCTGGTTCATGTTTTGTTTCATGTTATGTATAATTTTCTTACATTCATTTAATTCTTTTAAGAAAATTGTTATCATCAGCTTGTTCAACAGTAATACTTTTCTATCTGAAGAAAATATTTAAAATACTCAATGAAAGAAAATATGAGCTAAGGATTTTAAGAATACCTTCAAAGTTTCAATTTTCAACCCAGAAAAACTGAACTGTTACCAACATGCAGGAATTCAGATAATATTGCCCCTATGATCTCTTCTTAAGGAATCAACTATAGAAAAAGCTTTAGAAACCAAAATGAGTAAAGACACATTCACATAAGGATCAATGGTGAGTATTAACTATACAGTTGCTGGTAGATTTAAGGATAAATGAGATTTTAAAAGGCTGTACTGTATAATGTCTCTATGATATCAAAAATTATGCATAGTATCAACATAAAATGGGCGGGAGATGGGGAGATCTGTTTTTGGACCATTTTAATATAGAATATTACTGTTGTTATTCTATGTGTTGTGATTTAATGTGGTATAAAATATGAACAATTATCATACCCTGTGTCCTTAAGAACCAGAATTTTTGGTATACAGGAAAGGTAGAAAATAATGCAATAGAGGATGTTAAGTAAAAACTGTGAATTGTGAATAGTAGGCTGAATAAATGCATGTCCTAACCCTGACCATTGAAAAGGTTTAAAAACAGTGACCGACTTATTCAACTTAATAGCAGTGAGCATATCTACATCAAATTTTGTAACTATCAAAATATCAGAGACTGTTAGAGTTACATTAAAAAAAAAAAAAAAACTTAGAACCCAACATCAGGAAATTCAATTTGCTCAAAAATAGGAAAAAGTTGAGTCTTGATAAGAACAACTCTGGATTAAAAGCTATAAATATGTTTAAATCCATGAACTCATAGCGATTCTAAAAAATATTAATTGATTATCTCCAAAGGATAACAAAGAACAAATTATCTTGAAAATTGGTAGATAGAGGGAAATCACCAAGTATTTTTACGGCATTTCCAAATGAACTGTCATTAGAAGTATCATCTTATAAAATTATTCTAGTTGGTAAATGAAAATAAAGGGATAAAATTGGAATATCACAAATGTGCAACCCCAAGTGAATTATTAGATCCAGGTATTTAGCAGCAATGACAGGTAATATTACAAAAATAAATAGAGACAATCAGACATCAAACGCTTCCTGATGCAAAAGCACAAAATTACTGATAATCTTGCCAAAGTGAGTGTGATCAAGCCTGAGTGTGATCAAGCCTTGGGGTCCAGCTGCCAATTTTCAGCAAATAGAAGAGAGGAGCATGATGAGCTAGACCATGAGTTTGTCCTTAGGACTCACTAGACTCAAAAAAATCCACAGGTCACATGTCCTGACTTCTTCAACAGAAAAAAGCTTTTTGGGGAAAATCTGATGATTAATAAAGCTTACTATAGCATGTCAAATAAAAGGAGGTGGTCAAGATTAAGCTATAATGTCTAGAGACACACACTCGGGTGCCAAATCTACCCAGAATTGGTTATTATAAAGTCAGGATAATAGTTAATATGCTGGAAAGAGAGGCAGGAACTTGTGATGTAATATGTTCCATGGAGAGATTCTTGGGTATGTGAAAAGTACTATTTTTTTTAAGCTGAATGGTTCATTAGCTATACGTTTGTTTTATGTGATTCTCCGTACCTCTATTTTATTTTACAATAAAAGGATTTAAAAAAAATTTCAGATCTGGCTAATGTGGAGTAAGCACACTCCACCCTATCTCTCCTACTGATTATAAAACCCAAAACAGAACATATAAAACAACTGTCTGAAGACTCTGAAAAGCAAATAATACCAGGCAGACTAAGAAGAGACATTAAAATTCAAAGAAAAACCTATAAGGCAATGAGTTTTTGTTTTGTTTTTTTAAATTCTTCCCATTTTTCTTGCCTCAGACTCTAGGGCAACGTAGAACACAATCTAGGAACTGGGTAGTGAGCACAGATAGAAAAACTCTAAGAAAATGTCTCTTTTTCTGGCCAGAGAATCAAGAAGGTCATGAGGAAGAGTCTAGTGGTAGACACACTTGTTTTACACTTGTTTTACCCAACCAACCCTGCTTTGGGCAAGCCCCAGTCGTGAGTCTAGACTCCTCTTGTGGTCGCGGTGGAAGCAAAGCTCTGCAGGCACCCAACTCTTAGAAAAAAATAAATTTTTCATTTTAACAGAATAACTGGAAAAGAGGCCTCCTGTTCTCCAAATAGTGCAAGGGGAAATGCAATTTTTTTCTCTTTTTTCTTGCTGATTTGCCCCAAACAAATCCCTCCTGAAAAGTGTGTGATAGTGCAGGGAGGTTAAAACCCATCCATCTAACCAGGGGAGCAGGAAAAGGAGGCCCTTAGGGCCAGAGAGTGGGGGGAGGGGGAAATCAGGCATAAAGGAAAGTGAAGAAAGGTATCCTTTAAGGCTAAGTATGAAGTCTTGGCTCCTCCCCAAGCTGTGCATGTGCAGAACGAACCCAAATCAATATAGCAAAGACTTTGAGAACAAAATGAGAGTGGTGACCACAGCCCAGGTTCCATACTGGCCCCTGGATGGCACATCAAACAGCATTTCAAAGACTTTGAAAATTAAACTGACATTAGAACCATAGCCCCCAAAAGGTGACTTGTGGTCTGAAAGTAACTTTATTGATTGCACATAAAACAAAGAGAGTTAACATTCTCCAAGGGGTTTTAACAGGACCTAGACTCCCATAATATAATATTCAAAATGCTCAGGATGTAATCCAAAATTACAAAGAACCACTGAATGGTTAACAACTCTGAAGGGAAAAGATAATCAGCAGGACCCAAATCTGAAATGAGTCAGATGTTGGATTTATCACACAGAGTTTAATGTAGCTATTTTATCCATGCTCCATGAAGCAAGGGTGAACACTGATCAGGTCTAAAGAAACGTTTAGGTCAGATTCTGTGAATAAGGTCCAAGGCAGCCTCAGAATTATTTTGTGGTGAAGTAGTGACATCAGCAAAAATGGCAGAGTTGGCAGCTCCAAAAGCCTGTCCTTCCACACAAAAATAGAAAAGTCAAGCAAAAACGGTCAGAAGCAAGTTTGTCAGAACTCCAGAAAACAGTCAAAGATTTATAGCCACCAAGTGAGGGTTGAATCAAGAAAAAAAGCAACTTAAAAAGGGTAGGAAAGTTCTGTGGCATTTTTATTTGTCCTTGCACCACCCCCTCCCCAATTCAGTGACGGTGTTGAAGATCACAGCCTGCATTACCAATGTGGGGCCCCAGTGTCTGGGTCCAGAGGGAGCAGAGCGGACTTTATTTGCAAAGGTTTGTGTTTTTCTGTTAAAGACAAGCCCTTGAATCAGTCCTTCAGTGGTCCCCAAACAGGTTAGTTTCATTTAACTGGGAACTCACACAGAGCAAAAAAGCAACAGGAATTTCCTAAAATATAGTTAAACAAAAAACCCATGACTGCCGAGGGCAAAAGATTATTGTTGAGGCATACGATAGGTCAAAATCCTGTGAGGAAAAACTGTGGGGAAAGTTTCTTCGGAAAACCAAGAGAATTAAAAAAATACTTGTGTATACTGGAGAACTTAGAAGGCCATGCAAACACCCAGGGCAGGAAGCATGCTCAGAAAAGACCTAAGAGGAACCTTAGCTTTTCCCTCTGGCTGATCTCTGGCTCAGTGAAAGCAGGAAGTGAAGGCTAAGACAGAGTTGCAAACAGGAGAGCTAAATGTTGAAGGCTTACTCCCAGCCCAGAGCCAATCTGCAAAGACTAGAAGAGGATATTCTTTCTGTCTCTGTCTCACTCTCTACACATGACAAAGAATATAGACTTCTAAAAAAGATTTTTGAAAAAAAATTCTTGAAAAATCACCAAACAGCTACAATTATAGCAAGCAACAAAAATAAATTCTAAGGATAGTGAAGAATCTGATTCCAGATTTATCACATTATAATATTCAAAATGCCCAGATGCCAAGTAAAAATTATGGAGCATACAAAAAACAAACAAACAAGAAAGTATGGTCCTTCTGTGGAAGAAATGAACAGAAATAGTCCCCGAGGAAGCATATACATTGGATTTACTAAACAAAAACTTTAAATCAACTGTTTTACATATGCTCAGGGGGGTAAAGTAAACCAAGGCCAAATAGCTAAGGAGACTACAAGAACTATGTATGAACAAATAGAGAATATCAATAAAGAAATAGAAATTATTTTTAAAAACAAATTCTGAAGTTGGAAGTACAGTAACTGAAATGCCAAATGTACTAGAGGAGGCAGAATAAAAGTTAGCAAACTTAAACATAGATCAACTGAACTTATCCAGCTTGAGGAGCACAAGGAAAAAGGAATAAAGAAAAAGAAAACTTAACAGAAATTAAGGGATCTGTGGAAAGGACCAAGTGTACCAATATACACATCATAGGAATCCCAGATGGAAAGAAGAGAGAGAGAGGGAAGAAAGAATATTCAAAGAAATAGTGACCCAAAATGTCCTAAATTTGGTAGAAGTTATGAATCTTCTCTAAAAACTCAATGAACGAAAGAGCCAAGATGCCCTTCAACAGATGAATGGATAAAGAAGATGTGGTCCATATATACAATGGAA
>NC_138372.1:106572743-106593676 GCF_054177405.1 Leptonychotes weddellii | reverse complement strand
AAAAAAAAAAAAACTCAATGAACTAAAAAGATAAAGGCAAAGTTCATTCGTTATGGACTGAGTTGATCAAAAGGGATGTTACAATTTAATGGGTCCAGAGCCCTCTCTTCTCCCATACTTAGTCTCAAGTCTGTTCCCACCATGGAATTAAAAGGATGGTGATCATCTATCTAAGAATTAAAAGGCTTGAGACTTTTGAGAAAAAGTCTCATATTTCATCTATTTAAACTTTCTTTTTTTAAGTAATTTTAGATAATTAAATCTGGTTATTTTAGGACCTTGGGTAGTGTGACTGGAGACAATCATTTCCTCAAATACAGAGAAATTCTTTGCACATTCACATCCTTGATCTCCATTTATCTTCAGTGAAGGGAAGAAGGTCCTAAACAACGGGCTTTCTGTATTACTGTGTCATAAATTTCTGTGACCAGCAGTATATGGAAAAGATGAAAATAAATGTAAGTAAGTGCTCAGATTAAAAGTGATCATTTGCCGATTTCACTAAAAACAATCTGGGGGAACTGTTCATCTTTGTATTCACCCTTTAAGAAAGATACACTATACATTGTTCAGGGGAATATAACTGTATAACTAGGGTCATGAGAGATTATGGAAGCCATCTAATATATGGAATATTTCAAGAATATGTTTAGTTTGGGAAATTGAAGTGATTCTTGGTAACTATTCAAATATTTCCACAGTTAAATTAAATCAAAAACACACTTATGCTTTTGTTTTTACAATAGATAGAAATTTACCAAGAGTTCAGATTTACAGAGAGGTACATTTCAATTCATTTCCAACAATTACAACTCCAGAGTTCAAAGAAGAAAGAAAAAAAACTTTTTGTCTTTATGAAGCAACAAGTAGCAACTCATTCACTCATTCATTCAATCATTCATCAAACATTCATTCATTCAGTGTGTATTATGTGCCAGGCACTCTACTAGCTGTAATGGATTCAGTAGCGATGAAGTCTCTGCTAGCTATTCTCACCTATAAGTGCAGAAGTTATGCAAGTGTCCTAAACCAGAATTATTGGTACACAGAAAGCCTACAAATTTTTTTTACTGAAATTGTGTGTGTGTGTAACTATATATTCTGGGGAGGAGGAAAAGAAGTCATACCTTTCATCAGATTTTTATAAGCATCCATAGTTCAGATGGGCTATTCAAGTTTCCTTCTACTGTTAACATTCTGAGTTTAATATTATGAAATATCATACCTGATATTCCACTGTCGTCTCCATCACCACTTTCTAAAATTTGTCTAAGATACTGGCTAAAATTCAAATTTTACTTTAATCCTAAAGATAGAATGCACTCATTTGAATTGTGAAATTGATTGACATGATAAATTAACGAGTCACAGCTTGAAAAGGACTGGAAGAGATGTTTTCTTGTGTTTCCATGTACATGAAATGTTAAAATTAGATAAGCCTTCAAGGTAATGCCGAGCAGGGGGTTATTACCCATCTGTATATTTGAATTCAAAAACATATATGTTTAAATGTATATGGGCATATGTGTGTATTACTCTATAAGAATATATTTTGCAATATAAAAATTTCAGCCTAAAAATATAAAGGAAAGGAAAATTTGCAATTCAAAGAAGACCACACTATGTCTAGAAAATCAAAATTTGTAGGGTTATCTCCCTGGAAAGCAAGGGTAAAAAAGGAAAGATAATTGCATTGCAATTCAAGTTCCAAAGCACAAAACTCTATCTAGAAAATCACAGTCATCATGTGCATGAATAAAAATTTGCTATTGCTTGGAGACTGTGATTAAAAAAATAAAGTAATATCAGGGAGAATATTGAAGCTGACAGTCCAAATACAGGAAAAAGTTAACTGATTCTTCTAACCTCTTATGAGATAACATCAAGGTTGAAAATGTGTTCCTTCGGTTACTTTTCCTAGAGAAAATAGGAAAAGGAAAGATTCTAGGGGAATATATCTTTAAGGAGTCATGGAAATAAGCACTGGCCGATTGTCTCTTGGGTCTAAAACCAATCAAGTCTGGCTTAATAAGAAACAGGCTTTAGAAAAATGTAATATTCTTTTTTTTTTTTTTTGGCCATGAGACATCTGTGTTTTTGCTATGAACAAATGCTTTTGTTATTTTAATCTAATAAAAGAAGTAGTAGAAAAGTGAGGGTGCCCAGAAAGCAAAGGGCATGATCCTGATATATATGTTCTTATCAGACCATCATCACTTAATTTGCAAAGATTTAAGCAACTAGACAGAGCAGGGAACAGAACCCTGAGGGGTATTTACAGGAAAACAAAGGGGTTAAAATTGTCTTCCAGTGTTCCTTTCCTGGGCTCACATTGACTCCATATCAAACTATGGCATGAACAACATTGGATCCTAGCATCCAGCAACACACATGTCAAGGACTTTATAGCTCAACAAAGAAATCATAAAGAAAGAGATGCTAACACACTGGAATGCCACTGGCACACTTTGTGTAGACTCAAATGAACAGCACAGAGTATGGGGGGTGGTTAAATCAGTATCTATTAGGCTAACTCACTGTATGACACTGCCCCATGTGCCTCACTTCCCCGAGTCTCTGCTCTTTCTTCTGCAACATGATGATGTGTGCACTTTGATCCTGTTTTATGAAGTGTTTTCCCAGATAATCTTTACAGTGTAAGAGAACAAACCAGGTGTGTGTGTGTTGGGGAGGGTGGTTGGTGAGTATTGGAGTACAATACATGTAAAGATGCAAATCTCTGTGTCTCATTCCAGGACTAATAAATCAGAATCTTTGGGTGAGGATTGGGATGAAGCCTAAGAAACTGCATTTTAACAAATCCCTTAGGTAATTCTTATATGTACCACGGTATGAGAACTAATATAGTTATAACATCTCCCATCCCCTTCATCTATACATTTTAGAATTGCAATTCTCATTTTTAATCTTTGCAGGGTGGCCAGTCCTTTTCAAAGTGAAGGCAGAGGACATTTAGATAGCAGTGCTGGTTCGAATGAATTCCCACCCATCTCCTAAGTTTTATTTTTCACAGTTCCACAGGCTCAGTTTATTGTATTATGTTCTCTTTAATAATATATGTTATTATCCAATGTCCATCAGAGACAGGATATATTTGATTGGGGGCTGTTGATCTTTTTAGCAATGGGTGAGTATCCAACAGGGACCAGTTTGGTCTTGAGAATGGTGAAGAATTGTTTTATAAAGAAGTCCTACTGACACAGGGGAAATTTAATCTTGGTGAGACATTTATCAGTCTATTAACTCTTCAGTCAGGTTGAATTCTGGTGAAATGCAGGGACGAAATTTGTTATACTCTCTGTATGCCATCTTTTCAAGGATTGAAGTTTCATCAATCCAGAAGTTTATTTTTCTTTTTTTTTTTTAAAGATTTTATTTATTTATTTGAGAGAGAGAGAATGAGAGAGAGCGAGTACATGGGGGGGAGGGTCAGAGGGAGAAGCAGACTCCCTGCCGAGCAGGGAGCCCGACACGGGACTCGATCCAGGGACCCCAGGATCATGGCCTGAGCCGAAGGCAGTCTCTTAACCAACTGAGCCACCCAGGCGCCCCCAGAAGTTTATTTTTCTATTGCTTAATCACTAGTGCATCAACAAACATTTGCTGCTGTGTTTTATTGGTAAACCTGGTTTTTATTTTGTAGTTTACAAAATTTCACTATTAAATTTCGCCCACATGGCCAACGCTGTTTTGAATATCTTTATATTGCCCAGTATCAGTAGTGAAAGCCTGATAAATATTTTTCCCTCTCTTCTATAGAGGAGAAATTTTTTTTTCCTGTTTCCCCTTCTAGGTTTTTTGGCTGGTCTAACAATTAAATTGACATAAGATCAACAGGAGAAAAACATTTAATTTTGCATGTACAGGAGCTCATAAAAATAGGAGACTCAAAGAAGTGAACAAAGCAGGCAGCTTTTATACTTTTTAGACAAAGAAACAATAAATTTGTGAAGAATCGACAAGACAAAGAAGTTCAGCAAATTATTGAAAAAGTTAACAAGGTTTGTTTATACAGCCTTCTTGGCTCTGAATTTCCTCTTTGGCAATAAGAATGCTTTCTACCCACCAGGTGCAGGAGGGTACCCTTCACATGGGGCCTTTATTTCCTGCTTTCTGGGGGATGGAGGAGGGTTAGAGTGTTCTCTTGCACGAGCTGTTTCTTAAGTAACTTTAATTCAAAATAATCAGTATGCCAAAGTGGCATATTTTGGGATGGCCTCCTCTGAACCCCATTACTTCTTATCCTTCAGAATCACATGCTATTTAGCCTCTTTGTAATTCTCAATTGGATTATTGCAGTCATTTCATAACAATTCTGCCAATCTCATTTCTTTGTGTTTCAGAACAGATGCATCGTGCTAAAGTTCTTTGTTCAACTACCTTGAATGATATTGCCAATCAAATTATATCTAACCTCCTTATCCGGAATACAAAACTCTCCATAATCATGTCTCAACATATTTCCCTTGTTCTTTTTGAAAAATTGACCTCTAACTAGAAAGCAAGGAGTGGGTTCTCTGGCTAAGCAAGGCAACATGCTTTCGGGAAGAGTCGGTGTAAGTTTGGCATAATGGGTGGTTGACGCTTGGGGAAGTTAGTGTGGCCTGGAGGAAGGGGCCCCATCTAGAGATTTGCTTCTCTTTCCTGTTGTATTACCCGGCTTTGTACCTGTGGAAAAGTACCTTAACCACATGGCACCTGCATTTCGTTGCCTTTAAAGTGTGGGTAAATATGCCAGATTCCAATCTTCTCAGATGGATTCTTAACAAGACAAAAAATAATACTGTCATTTTAAAAGTTCTCTGCAGCAAAAAATACCAAATTTAGCACTTTTAAGAGCCCCCCAAATAGGACACTTTAAAATTACTGAAGCCAAATGATTTGACAGGCTAAAGGAGACCCAAGAACTTTCTATATTTTCCTTGTCTGTGTGTGTGTGATTCTTAGTATCCATTTTTTAATTTGTTATTTTGTTAAAATTGTAGATTGACAAATACCTGTAAGAAATAATACAGAGAGATCCAATATACCCATCCCTCAGTCTCCCCCAATGTTAATGTACTGCATAACATACTACAATATCAAAAGAAGGGAACTGACCATGACCTTATTTAGATTTTACCAGTTCACGTGCATTCCTCTGTGTGTGTGTGTGTGCGTGTGTGTGTGTGTGTGTTCAGCTGTATGCAATCTTACCACGTGTAGATTTGTGTGATCACCACTAGGGTCAAGATACTCATCACCATGAGTATTCTTCCTGTTTCCTTTTTATAACCATAGCCCCTTCCCTTGCAACCTCCCCACTCACACCTCTAACCCCTGGCAACCACTGAATAATTCTCGATTCTCATAATCTTGTCATTTCAAGAATGCTATACCAATGGAAACATATAACATGTCGTGTTTTGGGGGTTGACATTTTTCATCCAGCATAATTTTCTAGAGATTCATCCAAATTGTGGCATGTGTCAATAATTCATTCCTTTTTTATTGCTAAGTAGTATTCCATGGTTATGTATGTACCTTGGTTTATTTAACCATTCCCCCATGGTAGGACATCTGGGTTATTTCCAGTTTGTGGCTTTTATGAATAATGCATTGGGAACTTTCATTGACAGTTTTTGTGTAAACATAATTTCACATTTCTCTGTTCTAAATGTCCAAGAATGAAATAGATGGGTCATATGATATTTACATGTTTAGTTTTTTATGAAACTGCCAAACTGCTATTCCAGAGTGCTATACCATTTTACATCCCTATCAGCAATGCATGAGTGAGGCAGTTTATTTGCATCCTTGTCAGCATTTAGTGTTCTCCCTATTCTCTATGTTGTCCATTCTGATGGGTGTGTAGTAATATCTGATGTGGTCTTAGTTTGCATTTCCTTGATGGCTAATGCAGTGGAACATCTTTTCATGGGCTCAGTTGTCATCTTTATATCCTGTTTGATAAAATGTCTGTTTTTGTCTTTTGCCATTTTGTCATAGGGTTGTTTGGGGATTTTTTTAATTGTTAAGTTTTGAGAATTCTTTACATATCCTACATAATAGCTCTTTGTTGAATGTGCCTATTTGCAGATATTTGCTTCCAGTCTGCTGCTTGTCTTTTCAACCTCCTAATAGGGGTCTTTCACAGAGCAAACTTTTCCATTTTGATGAGCTCCAGTTTATAAATTTTTTTTCTTTTATAGATCATGCTTTTGGTATGCTGTCTAAGAAGTCTTTATCCAGGAGCACCTGGGTGGTTCAGTGGGTTAAGTGTCTGCCTTCAGCTCAGGTCATAATCCCAGGTTCCTGGGATTGAACCCCACATCGGGCTCCCTGCTTTGCAGGGAGTCTGCTTCTTCCTCTCCCTATACCCCTCCCCCTCAACTCGTGCTCTCTCTCTCTCAAATAAATAAATAAAATATTTTTTTAAAAAAAAGAAGTCTTTGTCCAACCCTAAATCTCAGAGATATTTTGCTATTGGCTTTTTTCCTACAAGATTTATAATTACATATTGAAATCCAATTTATAACTGCATGCCTAAGTGGTCCATTTTGAGTTAATTTTTATATAAGAATGTGAGGTTGAGTTTGAGGTTAATTTTTAACTGTATATGTTCAATGGTTCCAGCATCATTTTTTCAAGACAGCAGCGGCATTATCTCTACATACAGACAATATTGACTGGATGTTAAAACATCTTTACCGTTAGATTTGATTTTTTTTTTTCTTAAATATCCTTCAGATAACATCTTTTTTATTCTGAAAATACTTGCTTGGGGAAAAAATACTCTTAATGAAGATGATGAGTTCATGGGGTTAAATAAAGGATTCCTCTCTGAAAGAGTTGGCTGTAACATGAAAAACGCAGGCTTTGGGGCCAGATTGATTTGGATTTAGATCTTTTTTTAATAAGTTTTTATTCAAATTCCAGTTAGTTAACATACAGTGTAGTATTAGTTTCAGGTGTACAATACAGTGATTCAACACTTCTGTGCGATGCCCAATGCTCATCACAGCAAGTGCTCTCCTTAATCCGCATGGTTAATCAAAAAATTTTAAATAAAACATTTTAATGAGGAAGAGTAGACAAGAGTAAGAAAAATCTCATGAGGGGAAATGAAGTAGTAGATCGTGAGAGGGACAGAAATAATCCTTTATGAGTCCTTAATCTGAGCTGGAGAACAATGCCCAGGTAAATCTGTTGTCAAACCTAAAATAGGACAATGTCTCCAGCACAGATTAAGGACTCATAAAGGATTATTTCTGACCCTCTTACAGTCTACTACTTCACTTTGCCCTCACGAGATTTTTCTGCCTCTTGTCTACTACTGCTCACTAAAACGTTTTATTTTAAAAGTTTATGATAACCATTTATTTAAAGGTAATGACAAGTGAACAACTGTAAGTAATTGTTACTGGGATTGTTATAGATATCATAGCACAAAAAATGCAAATATTTAGTATTAAACTACATTTAATTTTAATATATATAATTTATTTTAACCACTGCAAAAATAAAATGCAAACCTTTAATATGAAATAGGCAGTAGCTAAAGATTAAACATCAGGTCTGTTTATAACCAAGAGGAATTATTTGTTTTGTCAATGTAAGCTTTTCTCCATTTTAACTAAAATCTTCTGACTTCATTATATTCATTAGAGCCTGTCAATATATGATAGTGTTTAAATTTCACTTCCTGGCATTCCAGAGTAGAGATTCAGACTAAATCAATATTCACCTATTATCATCTGTAGTCAATGTATGTCTTAGTTGAGCTGATAAATAATTACCTTTTGTAAGAGATATTAAAGATATATTTGTGATTTTGTTAATTGCTCTTTTTCATAGAAAAAGCCAGAGTAGATAGGACTTATCTCTACATACAGAGCAATATAATTTACATCATCTAATTTGTATATTTCTACACCACAAATAAATGTGTGTATATAAGCAAAGCATATGTCTCAGAAATAGGGACTGCATAAAGTGAAGATCTTTCATGTTCAAATAACCTTGATTGTTCTTATATGTGTGATTTGAAGATGTTACTTCTCTTCAGGATGATTTGCATGATAAATATTTATCCTTAAACACCAGAACCACCGCAGGAGGGGTGTTTATACCATGAGAGGCACGTAGCCACATCTTACTGATAAAACCATAGCAGTAACCCCCATTCCATTGTCACTACGGATATTGACCTGAAGAATTACTTAAATTGCTATTTTTTCTTCCTTTATTTTGTTTATATTTTTGTATTTATATGGCACATAGGTAGGCATATTTGCATCTCTTTATTTTTGCTGAACAACTTGATTTGAATCTAAGACTTAAATATGCATTTTGAGACTAAACCACACTCCCCAGTCATTAGGAACCCAACCTCCCACTTCTAGGCTGCGTGATAGTAAGCCAATTATTCTGCCTAAACTTCCCCACCTCATCATTAGAATGGATATGATAGTAATAGTTTTGTCCTTGTTAGTCTTAACAATAGTGTCTACTTTAGAAGAATTTTGTGAAGATTCTATGGCATTTATAGAGTTATTTACCCATTTGTGTAAGTACCTGGCATATATTTAATACTCAACAAACAGTTGTTAATATTATCTGTTTGTATACATTAAAAATGTATTTTACAGCATCAGGGAAATCCAAATCAAAACCACAATGAGATACCACCTCACACCAGTCAGAATGGCTGAAATTAACCACTCAGGAAAAGACAGATGTTGGCAAGGATACGGAGAAAGGGGAACCTTCTTACACTATTGGTGGGAATGCAAGTTGGTGCAGCCACTCTGGAAAACAGTATAGAGTTTTCTCAAAAAGTTGAAAATAGAGCTACCATACGACCCAGCAATTGCACTACTAGGCATTTACACTGAAGATACAAATGTAGTGATATGAAGGGCACTTGCACCCCTATATTTATAGCAGCAATGTTCACAATAGCCAAACTATGGAAAGAGCCCAAATGTCCATCAACAGATGAATGGATAAAGAAGATGTGGTATATATATGCAATGGAAAATTACTCAGCCATCAAAAAAATGAAATCTTGCCATTTGCAATGACATGGATAGAACTAAAGGGTGTTATGCTAAGCGAAATAAGTCAGTCAGAGAAAGACAATTAATATATATGATACATGGAATTTAAGAAACAAAACAGAAGATCATAAGGGAAGAGAGGAAAAAATGGAACAAGACAAAACCAGAAAGTGAGACAAACCATAAGAGACTCTTCATCATAGGAAACAAACTGAGGGTTGCTGGAGGGGAGGAGAGTGGGGGATGGGGTAAGTGGGTGATGGACATTAAGGAGGGCATGTGATGCAATGAGCACTGGGTATTTATATAAGACTGATGAGTCACTGACCTCTGCCTCTGAAACCAATAATACATTATATGTTAATTAATTGAATTTAAATTTAAAAAATAAATTTAAAAAAAATAAGATCACTTATAGTAGGTTATAAATGCACTAACACATTACACCGGCCAAGACTTAGTCATACAGTTGCACCTAGCTGCATGGGTTCTATAATCAATTTAAAAATGAGGGCAGGGGCGCCTGGGTGGCTCAGTCGTTAAGTGTCTGCCTTCAGCTCAGGTCATGATCCCAGGGTCCTGGGATCGAGCCCCGTATCGGGCTCCCTGCTCTGCGGGAAGCCTGCTTCTCCCTCTCCCACTCCCCTTGCCTGTGTTCCCTCTCTCGCTGTGTCTCTCTCTGTCAAATAAATAAATAAAATCTTTTTAAAAATAAATAAATAAATAAAAATTAAAAAGAGGGCAGCAGGGAGAATGGATAATGGAAAATAGCTGATAGTCTCTGCTATCTCCCTCCACTCTTCATATCCTACATTGTTTTTTCTCAGAGTATTTACTAATCCCTGATATTCTTTTTCTTTATTTGTTTATATTTCCCCCAACCTGCAAGTTCCAAGAAGACAGGGACTATGTCTTTTGCTCACCTCTGTACCCCAATTTCTGGAAAAGTACCTGAGGCATAGAAGGAATTTAATAAATATGGGCCAAATGAGTGAATGAATTGTTAATTCCAAGGAGGGGGCAAAGTCTACAAAATAAATTTAAACATAAAGGAAGATTCAGTCCATGATGCTTTGTTTTGTCTCACTCGCTTAAAAACAATGCCCATCACCCAGAAAAACTTAATCACCCCTCTGGAATTATAATTTTGAAAAGCCTCCCTCCTCTGAACAGATAATTCATGTCTTTGAAGAAGCCACAACCAAGGGCACCTGGGTAGCTCAGTCGGTTAAGCGTCAGTCTTCAGCTTGGGTCATGATCCCATGGTCCTAGGATCAAGCCCCACATCCCACTCTCTGCTCTGCGGTGAGCCTGCTTCTCCCTCTGCCCCTCCCCCCAGCTTGTTGTTTTTTTTTTTTCTCTCTCTCTCTCTCAAATAAATAAATAAAATCTTGGAGAAAAAAAAAAAGAAGGCACAACCAATACAACCACTGGTGATATCTCTAATAATTCCCTATTCTTGATAGTATAAGCAGTATTATTTCGATGTGTGCAATAATGTAACTATTGTGTAATTATGAGTCTGATTATGCATTATGTAATTATGTGTTATATATAATGTAATTAGTAATAAAATGTAAAAAAAAAAGTATCTTAAAAAACAGTGTGACATCACTTAACCAAGAAAATTCAGCCTCAAGCTGTGACGTCTTGATCCTTATTGCACCTAAAGAGTGATTGCAAAGAAAGAGGTTGGTGCCTCCTGCAGTAGAGTATCTTAGGGGTTACCAAACTCCGGAGTTGCATAATGCAAATGTATGTTTGATTCATTCTGTAGCGATGCATTGTATTTTCCGGGAAAGAAGTCATAGGTAACTAATATATAAGCTAGGATACTGATGCATTCATTTGTATCAGAACAGACACACTGCCAGACGGTAGACTATTGATGGTGACCAACACTGCTGCTCCTTCTAATTATCAGGGCTTAAAATTATAAAACTCAAAGTTCCTTCGTGAACATGGATATTAATTATTGGCTCTAGAAAAGTTTAATCAACTCTTCCTCCTTCATGAAACGGTAAATTTCTCCAAGAGCTGCACAATTCACCTCTTCCAAATAGAACCTCTCCTTGGACACTGCTTGATAAACACCAGCAATATTTGCTCTTTGGCTCCCTATCTTCTAGATCCCTGGGGAACATCCTGTATGAAATACTCAAATACAATTCTTATCACCCTCACCCTCCAGTTTGTTAATAGCACTGTTTTTCAGACAAATTTTAATACAATTGTCTTGCCTTGAACATATCATTTTTAAGATTAAAAGTAGAGTTTCAGTTGCCCTCATCTGAGAACTTTTTAATATCTTTTCATATTCTTGTATTTGTGGTAAAATATACATAACACAAAATTTTCTCTTCCCTGGGCGCCTGGGTGGCTCAGTTGGTTAAGCGACTGCCTTCGGCTCAGCTCATGATCCTGGAGTCCCTAGATCGAGTCCCGCATCGGGCTCTCTGCTTAGCAGAGAGTCTGCTTCTCCCTCTGACCCTCCCCCCTCTCATGTGCTCTCTCTCATTCTCTCTCTCTCAAATAAATAAATAAAATCTTAAAAAAAAAATTTTCTCTTCCCTGATGACTCAGGATGTAGAGCATATTTTCATGTGCTTGTATACCTTCCTTAGAGAAATGCTGTTCAGATATTTTTCTCATTAAAAAAATAAATAACAGCCCTTATTTTATTTTTTTAAGATTTTATTTATTTATCTGAGGGAAAGAGAGAGAAAGAGCATGAGCAGGGGGGAAGAGGGAGAAGCAAACTCCCTGCTGAGCAGAGAGTCCAAAGTGGGACTTCATCCCAGGACCCTGGAATCATGACCTGAGACCAAGGCAGAAGCTTAACTGACTGAGCCACCCAGGCGCCCAACAGCCCTTATTTTAGAGAAATTTTAGGTTCACAGTAAAATTGAGTAGGATTTACAGAGGTTTCCCTCATACCACTTGCCTTTACATATGCACAACCTCCCGTTACTATCAACAGCCAGCACGACAGTGGTACATTGTTAACAATCAATGAACCTGCACTGACGCATTATTATCACTCAAAGTCCATAGACTCCCTGTTTTTTTATTATTGAGCTCTAAGAGGTATTTATATACGCTGGGTATAAGACCCTTAACAAATACACGATTTGCAAATAATTTTTCCCATCCTGTGGGTTGTCTTTTCACTTTTTTAATGATGTTCTCTGAAGCACAAAAGTTTTTAATTTTGATGAAGTCCAAATTATTTTTTTTATTTTGTTGCATACGATTTTGGTGTAATATGTAAGAATCCTTTGCCGTATCCAAGTCATGAAGAGTTATTCCCATATATTATTCCAAAAGTTTTACAGTTTTCACTCTGCAATTAGGTCTTTAATCCATTTCAAGTTAATTTTTTTTTCAAGTTAATTTTTGTATAGGTGTTAAACTTCATTCTTTTGCATGTGGCTATTCAGTTGTCCCATTATGATTGGTTGAAAAGACTATTCTTTCTCTGTTGAAGGGTCTTGGAACCCTTGTCAAAAACCAGCTAACTATAAACACCTGGTTTTATTTCTCAACTCTCAATCTATTTCATTGATCTATAAGTCTATTTTGTTTTCAGGTTTTTCATTATGAGTGTTGACAAATACAATTGATTTTTGTACATTGATCTTCTATCCTGCAACCTTAATAAGCTATTTTATTAGTTCCCATGGTTTTTAGAGAATTCTTTAGGACTTTTTTATATGCAAGATTTTGTCATCTGTAAATACACATAGCTTTGCTTCTTTTTTTCCAATCTGGATGACATTTATTTCTTTTTTTCCTTCTAGTTGCGCTGGCTGGAATCTCCTATACAATATTGAACTGAGAGTACATAGTCTCGTCTTATTCTTGATTTTAGAGGGCAAGTATCCAGTCTTTCATTGTTTAGTACGATATTAGCTGTAGTTTTTCGTAGATGTTCTTTATCATATTTAGGCAGTTTCTTTCTATTCCTAATTTGTTCAGTGTTTTTATCATGACAGGGTGTTGGATTTTGTTGAGTGCTTTTTCTTTATCTACTGATATATGATTATAATGTGATATACTATATGATTTTTTTTATTCTATTGAGATATCACATTGATGGATTTTCAGATACTAAACCAACCTTGCATAACTGGGTTAAATCCAGCTTGGTTATAGTGTATAATTCTTTTTACATATATAGGTTGCTGGATTCAGTTTAATAGTATTTTGTTAAGGATTTTGGCATCCATTTCCACATGATATATTAATTATTTTCTTTCCTTGCAATGACTTTGGTTTTGGTATCAGAGTAATAGTGGGATCATAAAAGGAGTTGGGAAGTACTCTTTCCTCTCCTATTTTTCGGAAGTCTTCATGAGGAATTGGCATTAACTCTTATCTAAATGTTTGGTAGAATTCAGTGGTGAAGCCATCTGGGCCTGAGTTTTTCTTTATGGGTAGTTTTTTTATTATTATGCCAGTGTCTTCAGTCTTTCATAGGTTTATTCAGGTGATCTATTTCTTTTTGAGTCAGTTTTGAAAACTTGTGCCTTTTTAGGATCTGTCGGTTTCCTCTAAATGTTCTAATCTTATTGGCACACATGGTATTGGCATACAGGAATTTTTCATGGAATTCCTTTATAATCTTTTTTTTTTCTTTTAATTTCTGGAAAGTTGACAGTAACACCTCCTCTTCCATTTCTGATTCTAGTCTTTGAGTCCTTTCTCTCTCTGATCAGTCTAACTGATGACATATCCATTTGGTTTATCTTTTCAAAGAATCAGCTCTTTATTTCATTGATTTCCTGTATTGTTTTTCTATTCTCTTTTTTTAATTAATTCCCCCTATAATCTTTGTTATTTTATTCTTTTAGCTTACTGTAGGTTTAGTTTGCTCTTCTTTTTCCAGTGTCTTAACAGAGAAAGTGAGGTTATTAATTTGATATCTTTCTTTTTTCTTAATACAGGAATTTACAGGGGCACCTGGGTGTCTCAGTTGTTAAGCATCTGCTTTCGGCTCAGGTCATGATCCCAGGGTCCTGGGATCGAGCCCTTCATCTGGCTCCCTGCCCCATGGGAAGCCTGCTTCTCCCTCTCCCCCTCCCCCTGCTTGTGTTCCCTCTCTTGCTGTGTCTCTTTCTGTCAAAAAAATAAATAAAATTAAAAAAAAAATACAGGAATTTACAGCTATAAACTCCTAAGTACTGCTTTAGCTGCATTCCATAAGTTTTGGTATGGTTTGTCTTCATTGTGTTTCTATTTCCTTATAGATCTTGTTAATCTTTTGTGTAATTGCTCTACACATTATTGAAGTGAAATATTAAAGTCTCCAACTATTATTGTTAAATTATTTCATCCTTTATTTCTGTCAGTTTTTGCTTCATATATTTTGATGCTGTCATTAGGAGCATATATGTTTATAATATAATATATATATAAAATACTAATATATATTAAAATATTGATATATTTTATGTAAAATATATTAATTATATATAATATATATAAATATATAAAATCCCTTTCCCCCTTTTTATATTAGTTATACATGTTACATTTATTAATGTTATAAATTTAAATACTTTGTTATAATTAATTTACCATCTGTAGCCATTTCCTTGGCCCAAAAAAGCTTTCCTCCTAACCACTTCCTTTGTGCTATTCTTGGCAACTATATTACAAATATATTATAGTTCTATATGTCATTGGCCCAACAATACATTTTACATATATCATTTCATACAATTTGTTTTAATCAGTGAAGAAATGTGAAAAATATGCATTTATAATATTTTTATATACATAATTACCTTATTAGTGCTCTTTATTTCTTTCTGTGAATTCAGATATCTGTGGTCACCTGTTTTCAGTCTGAAGAACTTCCTTTTGTATTTCTTGTAAGGCAAATCTGCTAGTAATATGTTCTCTCAGTTTGTGTATATCTGGGAATGTCTTTATTCCACCTTCACTTTTGAAGGATAGCTTTGCTGGATATGGAAATCTTGGTTGACAGTTTTTATCTTTGAGCATTTTTCAGCTATTATCTTATTGGTGTTCCATTGTAAATGGCAAGTCATTTTTCTTTTATTACTTTCAATATTTTCTCCTTATCTTTGACTTCTAGCATTTTTATCATCATGTGTCTGTTCATGGAGTTCTCTGTGGTTATCCAACTTGCAATTTGTTGAACTTCTTGTGTACATTAGTGTTTTTTAATAAATTTGGGAAGTTTTCAGTTATTATTTCTCCTAGTATTTTTCTGCTCTTTTCATTTTCATGATCTCTTTCTGATACTCCCATTATGCAGTTTTTGATGTACCTGATGGTGTGCCACTTTTCTATGATGCTCTTTCTATTTTTCTTCATTCTTTTTTTCTCTTTTTTCATACTGTATTGAACAATCTATCTTCAAGTTTGATAATTCTTCCATCTGACCATTGAGATTTACTGTAAGCCCTTCTGGTGAATTCTTAGTTCAATTATTATATTTTTGAATTCTAAAATTTCCACTTGGTCCTTTTTATAATTCCTATCTCTATTGATATTCTCTATTTAATATAACATTGTCATATTTTCCATTAGTCCTTTATTTAAAGTCTCTTTTAGTTCTTTGAGCATACTTTTCATGACTATTTTGAAGTGCTTTTCTATTAAATTCCACATCCAGTCACTCCCCCAGGCAATGTCTGCTGCCTGATTTGTTTTTTCCATGTATGGATAATATTTTCATATTTATTTACATGTCTCATATTTTTGTTGTTGTTAAAAACTGGACATTTTTTATCATATATTTTAGCAATTCTGGGTACTGGTTCTCCCTCACCTTGGGGCTCTTAATGTTATTTGATAGTTTATCTGCTCAGTGACTGACTGGGTTATCTAAGTAAAGTTTATTTCCTCATCGATAATGTTAAATCCATGATGTTCGTTCTCAAGAAGGCACAACTCTGGGTATGCCCACAGTCAGTATGGTTTGACAGTGGTTTTAGCAGGGCTCCTTCTTGTCTTTCCGTGGTCACCCCTAGCTATTAGGCCTCATTAATGGGAGGTTGATTGTTCTAGTGTTTCAATAATGCCTTAGGGGATAAATTCTTATAAAAACAATCTAACCAGACGATGGACTCTGAAAAACAAACTGAGGGTTCTAGAGGGGAGGGAGGTGGGAGGATGGGTTAGCCTGGTGATGGGTATTGAGGATGGCACATTCTGCATGGAGCACTGGGTGTTATGCACAAACAATGAATCATGGAACACTTCATCTAAAACTAATGATGTAATGTATGGGGATTAACATAAGAATAAAAAAAATTAAAAAATTAAAAAAATAATAATAATAAAAATAAATAAAATAAAAAATCTAACCAAATTTGGGCTCCCTTGAAGGAACGGTTCCCAAGCTCAGTGTTTGGTATTTATTCTGACCCCAGGAGGGCTTTTCCTAACTATCTCCTTCCCCATCTCTCTCCTGTAAACTAGCTGACCTACAGTTCAGCCTGTATCTTGAATATTCTTCCAGTTCCCTAATGCAACCTCCAGTGTTTTTGAGAACACCCTTAGGTTTGGACTTATCTATGCTCAGTTGCAAATGATGTCAATTCCTTTGGGAAAAGTGTAAATGTTCCCTAATTTATAACCTGCCTCTCACCCCAGACAAAATCTCTGAGGCAAGGATCTGGAGCTGGTGTTAGGACAATGGCAAGCTGTGACACCTCCACTCTAGGAACTGCTGGATGGAGGAGTATGGGCAGCAGCTTAAATCATTCTTGGCTTGCCTTTTCTAGTATGGAACCCCTGTTTCACAAGACAGGCAAGGGCAGTCATGGTCCAAGTAGTCTCTGCAGCTCTCTGCCCGGGGTAGTCTCTGTTTATTATTGGGCAGAGGACGGGAGTTCTCTCAAATCACCTGCCCAAAACTTAGCCTTCAGAAAGGCAATTGGTGGCAGAATGAGAAAAGCTGATGTCATTCTCCCCCTCCTGGGAGCTTCTTCTGCTGCAAACTGAAGGGGAAGAGTCTTGTGTTCTTGACTGGTAGGAGAGGGAAGGGATTGGTCTTTGTTGAAATACTGCAAATCTATGCTTTTCCTACAGGAGTTTTATAGATTTTCTTGAGTAGATTTTTTTTTCATTTGTATACCTGAAGATTATTTTCAGAGACTTTAAACATGGTTGTTTAGTTCTTTTTAAATTAGTTTTCACCAGTTTCAATGTAGATCAAGTCTACAGAGTATCTCATACCGTCATGCTGGAAGTCAATATAATCCTTTTGTATTACATTCTATCATTTTAAATTACTGGTTTGGTTTCTGTATCTCAGCTAAAACAGGTTATTTCATGAGTATTGACAACATACAACTCAGATGCCTATGTGTGTTCATAGGGAAATGATCATGCATGTATTTTTTAATAAAAGATTGCATAGATTGCAGTGGTTTTTAAATGTAGTATAACATACATTATGCTTCCTTGAAAACATTCATATTGTTTCTTTTCTGCTCTGTTGTACTGATGAACACTGCTTCAGGTGCCAACAAATGTTAATGAATAAGACTAAATAACACTAGAGAAACACTGTAAAACATGCCCCTTAAGGAGACTGACCTTATGTTAAATTATACACTTGCTATGGAATATGAAGAAGCTAGTAGGCAATCAAAAAGAAAGTATTAGAACAAGTCAAAATGTATCAGAAGATAAAAAATTAAATTAGTTTAAAAACATTTTATATAAATTATAAGTCTTGGTAATACATGCCTCATAAATGACAATAATACTATAGTCATGTTTTAATAGGAAATCAAATGTAAGATTCTTACAAAAAATTCACATTGAAATTTGGCAGATGAAATACTCTGGCTATTAAGAATTAAGCCCAATGATAAAGTTGCCTTTTGCACCCATGCTTTCTGCTGAATAATCAATACACTTTTCAGCTTGAAATAACCTACATAGACTTGCACCTTAAACAGAGTATCAGCTCTTCCATCAGAGTGCCAATGAGTGAGAAATGAGACACCAGGAGGTTATACAATTTTCCTTATGGTAAATTGACTCCAAGTAATTTCAAATCAGTGTTCTTTTAAAGAAAAGAAATTGCAAATAGATGAGCTCATCCTGGAAACCTAGGGTCAGGGTCAGAGGTCTTATGAAGAATTCAAGGGAATGAAGAATAAGAATATGAGAGGTGGGTCAAAAATTTTAGATGACCCTGTGAATAGTTTAAAGTCACAAGAAATTTTCATAAGATCAGATTTTTTTTTCCAAAACACATTTAATTTATAGTTAAAATAATGTTACTGGGATCTCTACTTTTTAGTGTTGCTATGCTTTATTCACCATTTGTGAGGTACTGGTAAGTAATTTTGCTCAGATGTTTTGCTAAAACTTTTGGCTGTCACTCAATTCCAAAACTGCAAGAATTGACATTTTTATGAAATGATCCCCTGAAACTGCTGAGTTTTAAACTGAGGTTTTAGTACGGGGAGATACAAGCTTCAGTTTCATAATGAAACTCAAGCAGCTCAGTTTAGTCCAAGTTTCACATGAACATAAAACCCAAAGACTAATGAAAACAATCACTAAACTTGATACATTAAATCCAAAGTCATAACCCTACTTTACTGTCATGGCTATATTAATAACATGCTTTTAATCTTATCATTGAAATCCAAATATCTGGAATGATGTGTGAAAAATCACAATATGTCAGGGCCAAATTGTCCATTATCAGGATCATGTTTTTCTTCATGTCCAAGCCATAATTAAATCCCAAAGCTCTGCCTGTGAATTTGTGCATTTATCCATTCGGCAAACGTTAATGAGTATCTACAATGTGTCAGGCACTGTGATAGGTTCTGGGCACACAAAATTGAATGGAGAGTTACTTGTTTTCAAAGAGCCAAAGGTGAGAGAAATGATCACACAATGTGATGAGTGTTATGCTTTCAGAATGACCTGAGAGTAAAAAGGGAGCATATAAATCATACAGATCAAAGGAGAGTTGAGGAGGAGGGAATACTTTCCAGGGGGTGACACTGAACACCGTTTACTGTTTAGTAACCAGTACAGAAGGAGGCAGAGGAAGACAAAGGATTCAGGCAGATATTTCAGGCAGAAGTAGCAGGAAGCATGAAGACACGGAAACATGAAATAAGAATTTCTTAACTGCAAGTGGTTAGGTATTGGAACCATGGCGGAAGGTGCAGCTAGAAAGGTAGGAGTAGGCCAGTTTGTGGAAGGACTTGTATGCCAAACTAAAGAGTTTAAATTCTATTTTGAAAACCTTAGAGGAAAATAATAAAGGGATTTGAATAGAAGGGTGACAAGATCCCTTTGGATTTTTAAAAGAACCCTCTGAGAGCAAAGTGTAAGATGGGGGGGTTGGGAAGGGAGGCAGAAGCAGCGAGGGTGCTATTGTAGCAATATGAGCATGAAGTCATTGAGATCAGAACCAAGATAGTGTCAGGAGAAAGACAAGGAGCAGATGATTACGAAAATATTAAGGAAATAGATTTCAGGATTGGTGTCTGATTGGGTGAAGAGAGTAGTCAAGGGTGCTAACAAACCATTTTGGTTCCAGGGATGGATGAAAGGAAATATTTAAAAAAAAAAAATAAACTGGAAAATGAGGACATTTGGTTGAATCATAAATGGTGTCATATACTTGGGACAGTTTAAGTGGAAATATCGACTTGGCAGATAGATACATGGTTCTAAAGCTCTGAAAAAAGGTTTGCAGATGGGCATTCAGGTGTCACAAGAATACCTAGTGTGTGAAACCATACAACTGTATCTGTAGGTGAGTTCCCTAAGTAGGAAGCATATACCTAGAGGAGAAGAAAATTGAACTTTAAAGACCAAAGATATTAAATGAGCAGGTGAGCAAGGAGGAAACACTTGCAGGTATGGGTACACACACACCACACATGCACACACACACACACACACAGGCAAGCACACACACATAGCATGGAGAAGGAGCAGCTAGAGAATCAGATGAAAAGCCAGGAGTCAGTGAAAAAGAGAAAAAAGTTTTACAAAGCAAGTGGAGAAACTGTTTCATCCATTCATTCATTCATTCATTCACCTAATAATGCACTCATTGTGCACCTGACATGAGCAGCACATTCCATCCAGCAGCAAGGGGCTGTACGGCACAGAGAGTCCTTACCCTCACCATGCCCTTGAATCACATTTGACATGAGCTTCCTAAAGCACTGCTAGTTCAGGGTAAATAAGAGATACTGTGTTTATCTGCCTCTCTTGAATCAAAAAGTACCTCCACTGCCCTGCTTGAGATACTAATTTTAAAAATTGTTTAACACTCATTGAATATAAAACTCTAAATTCACGAATGATGAGTTGAGCTGTATCCCTGAGCCCATTCCAGGTTGACTCATCAACTGAGAATTTAAATTCTGATCCAAGGTTCATTAACCTAAAAATACATCATAAGAAATTATCCTTTCACATGGCTTTCAGACACTTTTGTCTGAAAAGCAAATACTGTGTCATAATGTTTTACCGTTACTTTTAACTGATAAAATGCAAAAAAAAAAAATTGTTTTGGAAATACAAAATCAAAACTGAAAGAGAAATCTCATTTAGACATTATTTGTTACCCTCATTTTTGCTTAGACATTTAATTATCTGGGAATTCATTTAACCTTGATATTAAGATAAAAGTTATATTGACTTTTTCATGTGTCTGTTGGCCATTTGGATGCCTTCTTTGGAAAAATGTCTTTTCATGTCTTCTGCCCATGGAGGTTCCTCAAAAAGTTGAAAATAGAGCTACCATATGATCCAGCAATTGCACTACTGGGTATTTACCCCAAAGATACAAAAGTAGGGATCCGAAAGGGTACATGCACCCCAATGTTTATAGCAGCAATG